>NC_092500.1:23390854-23694700 GCF_047511675.1 Marmota flaviventris | reverse complement strand
CACAACAAAACATTGAATTTTGTATGAGAAAGGACATCCCTTCTCTCTAGAGCATGTGAGAGGGTGAAATGTCCTGTCCAAGGTTATAGAGCTATCTTGTAGTAGACTTACAGGTCTTTTGATTGTTTTCTTTCTTTTTTCTTCGGTATTCTTTTTCTTCCACACATGGCTTCCCTTTGTAATATGGTACCCTGCACCTAGTAGTGACTCAGGAAATGTGTGTAGATTTAACTCACTGGAATTCTCTAGAAGCATTGCAGTTGAATCTCATTCAGTCCTTTAGAAACTCTTCATGCCGATTAAGAAGAAGGAGTTTGGACACACACACACACACACCCCCACACACCCCCACACACACCCACACCCACCCACACCCACACACACCTACCATTGTCACCTTTCCCTTCCCTGTGCTAGATCCCAGCTATCAGTTACAGTGCTGATTCTTAACAAGCCCAGAACAGCCCAAGTCCTTAACACAAGGATCTAGGTAGATAGTGTCCATCAGAATTTTGTTAAAGAACTTAAACCCATCTTTAGGAAGGCTTTGAGTCCTCATATCTTTTGTTTCTGGGATCATTTCAGTAGGCGGCAATGTTCTGAGGAATATGCATTTTCTGTGTATTATCCCTCCATGTCTATATATGGTTATCAAGTGGGGAGTGCATGGCTTTAATAGCACCTGTCTTTCTGGTATTTTATTTGCCACCTAGGAAACGGTGTGCTGGCGAGTTGCTTCCTAACCATCTTGGTTTTTTTTCCATTGGTCCGATACTGTGATAGCTTCTTTGTGAGGGTTTATCATACCTGAATATTGTCCATTTATAGATAGAACAATCCAGGCATGTCAGCAATGGAATATGAGCTCTTAGCCCTCCCAGGCTCTGATCCAATAATGTACATACCCTCCTGACATTTATCACAGTGTTTCCTCAGTTACTTTCCAGCTTTAGTATACACTTCTTTCTTTATGTTAATTTTTCCAAAGTATAACAAAAGTGATGTTTCAGAACCGGTAGAGTCTCCGAGGCTCACCAACAGTGAGCCAGATGGCTGGAGCAGCAGGAAGCATCTCGTCAGGAGTAGAGAGGTATTGTGAAGGGATGGAGGAAAGGGGGAGCACTGCAAAATGATAATGAGGGAAGAGAGGGAGACTGTGTTATGGTAATAATTTTAACAAGAGGTTTCTGTTGAGTGTAATGATATTTACTTAATTGATCATAGATATTCATTGGCTGGTTTAGTTCCAGCGTGTCCTAGCTATATTGGAAAATATGAAACGATATGACTCCTTTTCTGGAGAAGCTTAAAAATCTCATCAGAGACACAAATACTTCTGAAGGGAAGGAAGAAAAATATGAGTGGTAGCTCCATTATTTACATGTCTAGAACTGGAATCTCTCCCTTCTGTTCCTCAGTCCCCTTGTCTAATGCCTGGGTGCCATCTTGGCAGGGCTCTCTCAACTTTCTTTTCATCTTTGTCATTAGTCACCAAGGATTATGTCTCATTTGTTCTCTTTAACCGTTTGCCCATTCCAGGCACATAAAGACACCTAGTAATTGTTGGATTGTTATTTCTTTTTGTGCTTTGGCTTCTGTAACTCTTCCTTCCAGCTCGGTCATTTGGCAAACTGAGGCTCGTCCCCTCCTGACCTCACACCTGGGTTGCTGTCCTCTCCTCCAGTTTTTTACCCAGCCAGACTAGTCTTTCTAAAATGATGCTTTTCTCAAATTATTCCCTTATTCAAGGATTTGTGGGGTTTTTCTGTGGCCTATGGTGTTAACCACACTTTCTAGCTTTGAAGGCCCTGTTGTCTCCATCTAAATCCATCATTACCCTCAATGAAAACCCTGGACTTCATACTTTGATCTTATTGGTTCCTATCTATAATTATGTTAAATCTAGCCTTTGAACATATGAGCTAGAAGATCATCTCTACTTGCCACAAGTGGTCTTTACTTGGATTTTCTTCAGTTGACCTGAATCTTCCGAAAAGCCTTTCTTGTTCATTTAGTCAATCAATCAGCACCCATTTATGGACTGTCTACCATGAAAATAAATATCACAAAAGTGTGACTCATGCTCTTAAGGATCTCGCACTAACCCAGCACACTCAACCTTATGTTTAGAACAATGTTTTGTATATTTTTATTGAATTGATTAATGATTATGGCTCTTAATAATTATGCAGTGTAAGACTGCATCATCTGTAAAAATGGCCTAACTTTTCTGTGCCTCAAGTTCCTTCTCTGAAAAATGGGAATAATAATAATAGCACCTTATCTCTCTATCAATCATCTATCTATATGTATATAAAGTACTTAGAACCATGCCCAGTTTATTATTAGCCCTCATTGACTTTAGTTATTGTTATTGTTACTTAGACTCTATAATGCAAACATGTTTTAAAAAAATAAACACACACTAAAAATATGCAGTCTCAAATGTCTTATGACAGTTTTATCTGTTTAGCCTGCTCTCTCAACTGAGCTGGAAGCTTCAGGTAGACCAGCTTGCAGGACTCAGTGTACTCTTGGAAGGTTCTTGTTGGCCAAGTGTGAGTTCACAGGAGGATGTCCACATCTGTTGCCATGGTCATCATGAAACGAACCCTGGGAAGCAGACTGGGCTGGTCTCAAGAGGCAGGCCCAACAGTGCAAGTGAGAGAGTGAGTGATTATGGAGAAGAGAAAAGCACGATCTTTTATGGGTGTCCAGATTGACATAAAAAGGGACTGAGATAAGAAACAAATCCTGAAGTTGGGGATAAAGATGAATGAAGGGCATCTGGGGGCTTGCTGCTATGCGCCAGGCCTTAGGCTTGCTACCTTAACAGGTACCATCTCATTTAATCCCCGTGACAGCCCTGGATGGTGAATAGTTATCTCTAGGTTATGTACAGACAACTTGGGGTTCAGATTTGATGTTCACCCGGATGAGCTCATGAAGGTAGCCTTGACAGGTTCTTCTGCCTTTGTGTAGTAAGTGGGATATTTTTGCTCTGTGACAATTTCTAAGAAAGTCTAATTAAAAGTTATATTATTTAACTGAAGTTAGTGGGGCACATATGGGCCAATAGCATGTCAGCAGTCGCCACTGTTTTGTTTGAGCTTCTGATTAGTCTCTACACTTTGCCTTCCTCTAGGCCCTTAGTCTCATAGAATCTCAACAGTAGGTAAGTAAATGGTTTTGATGTTGGTGCATAGGGGGAAAAACCCCCCCAAACAGTGATGTTCCATTCCCTTATATAGTAGAGTATATAAAGGAAGATTTGAGAGACATGAACAGACATTCTTCCTCCTCCCTTGTCAAACAAATCATGCCAGGTCATCTGGAGTTTCTATTTTATTTATTTCTTTGGTGAAGGTATTAGAGGCTCTTTTAAAAAAAATAGACAGGTATTTAGGAAGAGGGACTTCATGGAGCAATTACCAGCCATCAATGTCCTGGCTCCGTGAATGAACCTGTCATTCAGGTCCTAGATGGAAAGAGAAGCAAGACAGATACTTTTTTTTTTTTTTATTTAATTGCAAAGAGAAGCATGGAGAAATGGCATCAGAACGAGGTTCCTGGGTATCTAGAGCAAATAGGTGGCTGCCACGCACAAAGAAGTGGGGATGCAATTGAGGATGGGTAAGTGGTAAAGATAAGCTTGAAGAACTTTGTTTTTGAATTGAGCCTGGATCCTGGCCCTGGAAGGGGACCAGGTACCACCAGTGGGCCTCCGTGTTATGGGCTGGAAGGTTGTTGGGCATCACGGGTTGTTTTGGTGGAGAATTCTTTTCCTTGGGGCCAGTTTTCATGACAGCTGGGCTATTCTGTCTTTGTGTCAGGGTAAGATCATCTTTTTTAGTCTGGAACAGCCAGCTGCGTTTGTCCTCTGGAGAGGAGGCTCATTAACTGTCACAGTAAAAGGATTCTGGAGTGGCTCTTCTGTAGGTCAGAAGGTCCTTCCATGTCCCTGAGATGTTTATGGAGGGAGGAAGGTGAGAAGAGTGATACCCAATCATATTCTCTCTGTGATACCCTGTCCTTCTCTCACACCAGAAATTCACCATGCATCTCACTTTGGACTAAGACAGAAATTAAACCAACTATGCAATCAATAAATCAATTGAGACAGCTTGGTTTTATGATCTTTCAAAACCAGTATTGGTGTGAAGGGAGAAGAGAACATAAAAGAAATCTTGGAAACTACCAACTACATCTGTTTACCTGGGGCTTGATAACATGTACAGTTATCTGCCTTGATTACCCAGGTTGTAGGGCAGGAGTGCAGGGAATAAAGCTGAACTCGTTATGTCCTACATCACCTTACAACCAATTATTTGAGAATCTGACCTTGGTAAGACTTGGAGCTGAATAAAACTGAATTATTGTAAAAAATCTTTTGCAATGGAGTTCAGCACTGTGTAAGTCTGATCCTTTCTTCTAGAGATGGAGGCAGAATGAGCATAGTACTTCTCTTTTCAAATATTGGGCATCAATTTACATGTAGGTTTAAGGGTTGTCTATGGAAGCATGCCACATAAGCTCTGGAGAGGGCAAAGGTAACTTTGTTGAACTGGGTAAAGATCAGAGTCAGAGTACATTGTTATTCCGGAAATCTAAATAGATTAAAAATGGTTAGCAGGAGATTCTTGTTAACAAATGAGTAGGTCTTCTTATGAGAGTTACTCTTTGGCACGTATGTACTTAGTGTGCTTTTCATTTTATTTCTCTTTGTATGTAATGCGTGGTAATAGGAGGTTCTTTGTTTTGTGCATTGCTGCATTTGCATAAAAATAATCTTATTGCCTCAAGAGACTAAAATGAGACCCAGTAGTTTCTTTGGAAATTCACAAAGTGGAGATTTTAGGGAAGGACTGATTCACCTTTAGAGCAGAATTAGAAGGCAAGAGGCACAGAGCAAAGTGCAGGTCACCCTTACCAAGAAAAGGGTCAGAAGAAAAAGAAAGCCTTTGTTATCACTCATTCTTTTACATTTGGAAGTCATAGAATCATCCTAGTATTGTCAGAAATGGAAGCATTTTTTTTTGCATTACAATTCTTAATACACATATATATGTACCACAATTTTTGTATCTCTGATATAAAGTATGTTGACACCCAATTCAAGTCTTCATATATGTACTTTGTATAATGATGTCCATCACATTCCACCATCCTTGCTAAAACCCTGCCCCCTCCCTTTCCCTCTCACCCCTCTTCCCTATCTAGAATTGATCTATTTCTCCCATGCTCTCCCTCCCTACCCCAATATGAGTCAACCTCCTTATATCAGAGAAAACATTCAGCATTTGTTAGAAGTAGAAGCATTTTAAGAAAATCTTTTAGAGTTCTGATTCATTTTCTTCTTATGATTCTAATCAAATTTCTTTTCATTTATATCTGCACACACATACACACACACGCACATATTTTTCTTTGTTGTGGGGGTGAGAAAGTCACACAAAAAAGCCTAGATTATGATTTGTATGAGTTATTGAACAGTATTTGGGCTATAATCTCCACTTAGAAACTTGGTTTTCAATTTGTTTGTATACAGAAAACAATTCTACTACTGAAACACAGAGAAAGTCTACTACTTGAAACATAATCTAATGCTTGTGGATTAGGTGTTTTGGTTTGTTTTCTGTATACATACAAATTGGAAACCAGATTTCTAAGTGGAGATTCTAGCCCAAATACTGTTCAATAACTCATACAAATCATAATCTAGGCTTCTTTTTTGTCTCTCTCACACACACAACAAAGAAAAATCCTCTAGGAAAGGGTGGTCCAATAGGATCTTCTTTGGTATGAAATACTTTGTATCTGCCCTGTCCAACACTCTACCTACTAGATAGAGTAGAATCATTGACTATTTGAAATATGTTTATGTTAGCTCAGGAACTGAATTTTAAATTACATTTAAATCAATTTACATGTAGACAGCCACATGTGGCTACTAGCTACCATATTAGTGCAGCGTTAGGAACAGATCTATGGCCTTGAACCCGAGTTTCACTACTATCTAGCTTTGTGACCTCAGCAAGGTACTTTTCCTCTCTGTGTTTTAGTAGTAGAATTTCATTAAACTCAGAATATACTTAACCTAAATTTAAAAGAATTCTAGGATCTAGAGTTCTCAGCCTTATCACTTAACACCCTCCCCCGTGTTTCCCAATTCCATACAAATTTGACTGCTTCCTGAGAAGAGCTCATATTTTCTACCTATATTAATAAAAGCTCTCAATTGTAAGTTAAAGAAAATCCAACTCAAATTTACCTAAGATAAAAGGGAATTTTTTTTTCTCTCTCAAGATATCATGTTTATTTATTATAGTATCTAGTTTTACCCATCAAAGCTTCATCACTATTCCCTACACCTTCATTTCATTATTTTGTTTTCCATCACTAAGATGCATGATACCCTCTTCTCATCTCTCATCTTCATCCTCACGGTTATCTTCTTCCTTTGACTTTCTTATCTCATGGTACTTTAGTTGAAATCGAACTAAGGGTCTTAAACATAGGTAGATAGGTGTGCTCTACCACTGAGTTGCATCCCCACTCTTTTTTATTTTTCATTTTTGGACAAAATTTTATTAAGTTGCCTAGGCTGGCCTTGAACTTGCAATCATTCTGCCTCATCCTCCTCAGTTGCTGAAATTAAGGGAGTGTACCACCGAGCACAGCCCCCTGGTACATTTTTACACTTAACACATTATCTAATGTTTCTGTATGCCCTTACCTCATCCTTTATGTTTGGTTTTATAGAAAGGAATTGGAGCTCAGAGGAATAAAGTCATAAAAGTGGAGTTTTTTTTTTGGGGGGGGGGATTGGAATCAATTTTTCTCGCTGTTTTCTTTCTCTACTGTTGTGTTACTACTGATCACTCACTTCCACCCACACTTTCCTATATTAGACCAATAAATGGCTGTTCTTTACAAAAAAGCATTGAAAGACAATATCTGACCTCTACATTTTGTCTTCTTTGACTGAGGATCTGATATGTTATAATTTAGCTTTGTTAGCATCTAACCTAGAGGCTAGAATCCAGTACAGATATATATTTTACAATAATAGCACAAAAAAGTGGGGAGGAAATGATATATATTTTACAATAATCACACAAAAAAGTGGGGAGGAAATGAAACTGTATTGAAGATAAGTTGATATGTTACTGAAATTACGTCAGTATTAACCTGAAGTATATAGTGGTTAGGGATGCATACTGTAAACCATAGGACACCCTAAGAAAAAGCATAAGATATATCTAAAAATCTAACAGGAGAATTATAGTGGTATACCAAAAAACATTTAATACAGAAAAAGGCAGTAAATGAAGAAATAGGATCAAAAAAGTGTAAAGGATATTAAAAACAAATAAATTCAACTGTATTTACATTTATAGCAAAAATTTAAAAGTATGAAATCCAAAAGCAAATATATTAATCACATTATCTGGGATTAATTCTACCTATATTAATAAAAGCTCTCAATTATTGTCATTTACCCATGACAATAATTCCATTAAATGTGAGCGGAGTAAAAATATGATTAAATGGATGAATAGCAAGACTCAACTGTATGCTGTCTTGAAGAAACATACTTTAGTTTCTAAGATTCAAAGAAGTTAGAAGTAGAAGCATGTAAAAAGATAGACCACACAAACATTAACCATGAGAGAGCTGGAGGGGCTGTATTTACATCAAAAGTTCCTTGAATGATCCTGATGTGATCAGTAATACTGATGGTGATCAGTAATGAGAACACCTTACTTTACCCACAGAAGGACTGCATTAGGGGAGGCTTCCAGCATTATCCTTGGGAGATAAGTTGAGTTCCATCAGGGAAGGAAGATGCTGAGTTGAAGGTCACTTTGCCACAAGGAAGGATGTGGTGAATCAGGATTATGTGCTTAGGCAATTACAGTTGAGCATTGTTGCAAGGTGAGATGAGAGAAATGTGAGAAGAGAAGTAGGTGCAGAGATGACAGGGGTCTGAATGACTTTACATGTTACATATATATAAAGGCAAAATTATGCTAGCATATTAGGTTTTGAGGATAATCATTAGGAAACATGAAGATATGGGAGAGGAAAGCAGCCATGTAACATATAGTGGTATAGGGATAAGGGTAGAGTAGGAAGAAGGGAGGAAGAAGATATGCACCAGTTGCCTTAGGTCCAGGGTCCCTCTGAAGTTTTGTGCTTGTGTTAGTTTGCCAGTTGTTATAAAGATATGGATGACTTAATCTGCTTAACCATGTCAATAATGACATACATGAAACTATTCTTTCCCATGAGATGATCGGTATAATTGCGCAGAGAAATCTAGTTAATTTCATGTAGGTCCACTTCAAATCTAAAACCTCAGTAACTCTTTGAAACTCTTGGGGTATGAAAACTTCCACAGTTTGGATCTTTACAATATAACTTCTTTCAAATGCTTTGTCTATGGTGGTGAATTTTTATATTCAAAATATAGAGAACATGGTCTCTTACCCAAGATCAATATCTCTGGGATGGGGTTCAAAATTCTGCACTTAACAAATTTCCAAGATGATCCTGATTCAGGAGTCTGTTGGGCCCACCTTGAGAAATATATAGTTTCCAAACTTTAATCCCTGGCCTTTTTATTGTGTATAATATAATAGTCTTTTTACATCTGGAGAAAGCTATTTTTTATAATCATGACTTTGTTCTGAAATTCAATGACCTAAAATTGTCGGAAGGAAAGGCATGCAAAAACTAATTTAAATGTCAGCAGATCAACAAAATTTTCAGTGTGCTTAAATATTGGAAATGTTATCAAACAGAAATAAATGTTAGGCAACAAAATACAAATCGGTTACTTGAGGAGCTGCCAAAACTATTTTCAGAGGTAAGAGTCGGATGACGCTATTCAATGCCAAATTAAATTTCCTCTGCTTGGGAGGAAATCTAGATCTTACCAGTCTCCAAGATAATATACAGAGAACAGGGGCTTTGAAATGTGACCTAAATGTGAATCCCCAAGCCAGTTTTTCACAACTGTGTTTCCTTGCAAAAGGGTATCTCTTGGCCTTTTTGAGTTCTATATGTCTCATGTATAATAGGTAGGTAAGAATACAACCATTCATGGATGTGAAGGAGGTTGAATAAGAAAATGCTTAGAAAGTACCAGATACAAGAATGTTGCTTGATAAACATCGATTCCCTTTATCCATATCCATAATTATCCACATATGAAACTAACTTGTAATTGGTAATGGAAAGGACACATTCTAATAGACCAGAGAATTTATTAGTAGTAGATGCAAAGGATACAATTGGGGATGCTGACACCCTTTATCTGTTTCTCAGGGAACCTGTTCTCCCTCAGTAGTCAAAGAGGAAGTCAGTACCCAGCCCTTCCTGGCCTGTTTGGGGTGAGGGTGCCGAGGGGCATTCCCGTCTAAATCAGAGGTTCAACTCTGTGGGCTGGGTAAGGTATCTCCCCTTAAGCCCTCTCCTGGCTCAACTACAGGCCCATTTCTCTCTTGGCCCCCAAACTCCCACCCCCTAAAGACCCCTGGAAAATATTATTCAGACTTTGTTAATTACCACATTCAATTGCATAGGCGAATTGACAAGAAGTAATGAATCACGAAGCTGACATTTTAAATGTGGGCATGGTAGACGTTCTAATAAATTTTCTCTCAGTAATAATTTTTGGCCTACCCTATTTCTGAAAAGATTCAAGCAAAAAGAAAATGCAATAAACTGAAAAGGTAATTATTTAGGTGTCCACTCAGAGAATGATGTTTAGATTGCATTTACACTTGGGGGGAGAAAAAAGTTGATCACAACGTTTAGAATTGGAGGGTTCTATGAATAAATTCAGATTCGAAGGCAAAACCGAGCATTTTTTTTTCTTTTTTCTTTTTTTTTTTTTGCTGAACAGAGCAAAGAAACTAATGTGACTGTGGCTTTCAGGCAGCTCCAGGGGCACAGGAAGAGGAGAACCTGGAATTCATATGATCAAATAGACTGACAGAGGGATGCTATTAATTCATTTTGATTCTAACATTGTGTTTTTTTCATTTGTTTTAAAATTGATGTAAAATATCAGTTTATGACTTTTTTTTTTTTTTTTTTTTTACATTTTGCAAATTTAAAATTCCAATGTCTTCTCATTGTAAGGGGAGAAAACAATTGTAGATAGCCCATTTTAATAGCAAATATTGCCTGGCCTGATTTTGCTAATTTATAAGTCTAAGATTTAACCCAGAAGTACAAGTTGTTTTCTATAGGGAAGATTACAAAAGTAAACATAAGATATATATAATTTTTTTTAGATGGACACAATGTCTTTATTTTACTTTATGTGGTGCTGAGGATTGAACCCACTATCTCACGCATGCTAGGTGAACACTTTACCTCTGAGCCACAACCCCAGCCCAGTAATCAGGTTTATAGGCTATCTTTTTTCCCCTTTTCCTTTATTTCCTGACTCAGAAATGGAGACAACTTTAGGCAGTTTTAGAAAAATACTTGTTGGATTAAAGAGTATTACCAGTTAAGCCATACTAGATGGACAATTAATGCCTTTAGAAAATTTTAGTTTAAAACTTCTACCTATATTGTATTATGTCTGTATTGAATGATTATTAAATGATTATATGAGCACATACTTTTGAAAGGGAGGCAGGAATGTATGTGTGTAAATCTATCTATGTTTTGACTCAAAACAAATTTTTGTGATAAGAAATTCTTTTATTTATTTTCAAACATTTATTTTTTAGTTGTAGTTGGACACAATAACTTTTATTTTTATGTGGTGCTGAGGATGGAACCCAGGGGCCTCACACATGCTAGGCGAGTGCTCTTCTGCTGAGCCACAACCCCAGCCCAAGAAGTTCTACTTTCTTAGGTTGAGTATCTTCTTAGTATGATCTGTGTTGCAGTGATACTGTTGAGGACATTACCATTTTGAGATAAATTAGCTTAAGTTATAAGAAGACTCTGTACATAGATAAGTTGTTAGAAATGTCCGAGACAGTAAAACTAGGTAGATAAAAATGTATTTTTCATTGTAACAGGAAAATCTTAGAACAGAATTTGAACTAAACAATTACCTTTAGTTTCTTTAAATTAACTCTGCTGACTTACTAGTCAGAAGACCTTTTCAAGACAAAGTGACAGGAATCCTGTTAGGAAACAGCAGGGTAGATGGGGGTAGGGTGGGTGGTGGGGTGGGTAGGGGCAGCAGTGGTGGAGAAAATGCCAACATAGTGGCTCATGTCTCCTACAGCAGCATCTTGGAAAAACAAATGCAGTTATTTCACTTTGCTGTTTTTGAGAGGTTCTGAGTTCAGATATTTGTTTTAGATGTAAGCACTGTATCAAACTTGTAAATTTTATATCGAAATAAATGAAATTTCCATTTCACTCCAAGAAATTACACATGGGCTCCTCATCCAACCCCAGCATGGAAAACATTGTTTCCTTTATAGGAAAAGGAGCAGCTAGGAGGAGCAGAAATAGCTTTCATAGCTCTGTCTCTAAGAAGTTTGAAGTTGCCTACTTTACCATTTTTTAGTGTTCTGCTCGAGTTAAGTATACCATAGATGAATTTGAAGATGTGGAATCATAAATAATAGACACGGTTACACAAAAGCTGTTGCAGAGTTTATAAAATTGCCAGTTTGAGCTTCAATAAGCCACCAGGTCGGAAGCAAGTCCCCACTGCTCCATTCTCTGAGGCAGGCAATTGTCTGCAGCCTTGCGTGAACCCCAAAGGCTGCGGGAAACATGGTCTTTCTCTGTATTTGTAACTGAGACCTCAGTACCACGTGCTGGGGGAGAATGTTTTTTTCTCTAGATTTATGGTTAAGACAAAATTTCATTGTTTTTTTCTTAGATTCAGAAAAACATACTTGCTAATTTTGTAATTAAAAAAATCAAAGATAGGTAAGCTTAAAATTAAGGATGCGAACATTTACTTTGTTTCCTTGTACTGAAATCATTTTATATACCATTTCTATTTGTAAGTACCTTCTCTACAGGAGGCAAATCATTTAAACAATCACAAAATAGGTTTCAAAATGCTGAGCTTTACTGTGGAATATAAAGAAAGGCAATCTAAGCAGATCTACTTGTTTAACATTTCCAAAGAAATGGGGAATCAGGAGTCCTTTTGGATTAGTCAGTCTTTTCCTCCCCCACTTCAACACAGACACACACACACACACACACACACACACACAACTTTAAAACAAAAGGGGAAACTTATGCTATCATAAGTATCAGAGAACTTTCCTATACACAAAAGATCTCCTAGTTGCTGCTTAGCATTCTTAATGCAGGATAAGATTTAAATTAGGAAAATAAGGGAAAAGAACAGAGACAATTTCTAAACTCAGGGACTAAGGAGCTCTAAGCATTTAAAATGGGTTTTGATCATATTTATTAAGGATCAGAAAACTTTTGAGAGGTAGTTTAAAAAAACCCTCTAAGATCTAAAATAACCACCAAAGACCTTTTCATTTTGAAAGAATACACAGGATTATGAGAATAGGTAACTTTTTCCTTGAGGAACTATAAAAGCAAGTCATTAGTAAAGTTCATCCGCATGTTGGAATTCATTTCTTATAAGGTCTGCTGGATAATTATTCTTTCTAAACACGACAACAAAAAACCGAACAGATGTTTAGGTCGATAACAAGTTTGATGGATAAGATATAATGAATCTGTTCTTTTCATTGTTTTTAATAAAAAAGAAATATCTGATAGTAAGATTTCTTCAAGGTTCTTAATAGGAATTTGTTCCCCGGATTAAAGGAAAAAAAAAAGGTGGTATAAAACTTGATGTGATACTAAGAAAATGAAAAATGTATCACTTAACACGGTCTGCATTATTCAGAGTTACGGCCATGCAAGTGTGTGCTCTAATCCCCAGCCAGTACGTTGCCTGGTAACCAGTTACCTGCACACCTGCTCTGTAGCTGTAAGAGACAGTACATGTATGGTTATTGGCTGTATTTAGTACTGAAGAAAGAGATAAAAAATCCAACAAATATTAATATTTTATATAATAATATATCTTTTTATCTTATTATTGCATTCACTATTTAGCCAAAGATTTTTTTTTCCCTAATCAGAAGAGTTACTGCTTCCCATCACACCATCACCTCTGCAGGAGCATGAGGAAGGACTTAAATTCCTTTCAGAGCATCTGTAATCAACTCTGTTTGCTGCAGACAACAGATGCTACCATTAGGAGGGATTTTGCACTTAGATAAGAGGGAAGGCTGAATGGAGAATTTCAGTTTATAAAAGATTCCAACTGTGGAGGCAGAATCATTCTAGAATCAGTCTGACCTTAAGAGTCTGTCTACACAAAGGCTTGATGAACACAGCCCTAGAAATATCAGTCATTGTGATTAGGCTGTGGTGTAGCTGGGATGTTCCTGATTATTTCCCTCTCAAGTTACAGTAAAGAACAGTTCCACCATTGATTGTGTGGCAGTGACCCGGTGGGGGAGCCCTAAGAGGCAAGCTTTGGGACCAACACATGAAGCTTATGTATTTTTTTCCCATTAGAAGGTTGATTGCACACTAGGCATTTGAGTCTCAGGGCTGCTAAAAAGGATGTCCCAAGTGCCTCAAAGTCATTTCCTCTAGCTGTTGGTAGGATCACAGTATTATTATTATTCTTTTTTAAGTTGGAAGGTACTTTAGAGGTCACATAGTTCATTGGTTTTTAGCCCCGCCTATACATTAGAGTCACGTGAAGATCTTTTAAAACACACTGATGCTTGGGCCCTACCTCCAGAAGGTTCAGATTCTTGTTTTCTCAGGTGGTATTCAGGCCAAAGGATAAAGAGATAAAACAAGATCAAGTTTGTTATTGTAATGGATGGTCTTCACTAAAGAGATGCCTCCGGAGTGAGAACACTAGCTGTAAGCGTTGTTAACTGGAGCCAGGCTCAGGTGCAGGGGAGAGAGGAGCAGCCGTGGACTGGCATGCTCCCACCTCCCTCTTCCATTGCTTCTTTGAAGATCATCATGGAGCTATAGGTAGGCAGTGAAAACTTTACTAAGAAGGCTCTAAAATGGATCAGACAAGTCTCAACTAAAGTAGCTCCAAGGCCATTTGGTTCCCAAAGCCAACTATTGACCCTTGCTCTCTTTTTCCATTGCACGATGGTGGCATGTTGCCCAGGTCCTGCAATGAAGTTAAATGACAGCATCATGATACTTCAAAACCCAGATTCCAACAGAATGAAGATGTGTCCAAACTGAAGATCATTCCCCTATAAATGGTTTAGGGAGAAATGAAAATCTCCAGACAATAAAATCCAAAAGAATTCAAGTCCCAAACTGTATTTTCTTGCTATGGTGACTTAGAAGTTCAAGGAAAGTTAAATCAATAATCCATTCTCCTCAATTTGTTATTTCGAGCAGTCTTAGAATTGTTCTTGATTCTAGATATATTTGGGGATTTTCTAAGAACCACAGCCCAGGTAGAATCTAGGCAGAATTAGGAAGTCTTTCTATCCTTTGAAAGTTGTCCTGATAGAATTCCAAATCCCCACAAGCAAATCTTGTGAAGAATCTAAAGAATTAAAAGGATATTCAAAACCACTGATTAGAAAACAAGCAAATCCCAGTGTTTGGGCTGTTGTTTCTTAGCCCTGGCAAAATTGTGTTCCCTGGATATGGTATTTACAGTTGTCACAGGCACAGTGGCATGTGGGAGGAGGAGGAGGAGGAGGAGGGAGGAGGAGGGGAGGAGGGTTAGGGTTAGGGTTAGGGTTAGGGTCTGTCTGTACATGCTATAGATGGAGCCACCACAAGCCAAGATCATCCGTGGGACAACCATACATGGCCTCTTGTCCAGGACAACTGCCTGTCAGAACTGGCCACATGGACCATCTAAGCTTCTGTATACCACCAAATGACCCCACACTACCACGGGCACCACCCAACACTTGTGACTCGTACTCCTTCAATTGCCTCTTTTTGTCTTCTTTCTAGATGTTCCTGGTTATGCACTAGTTGTCTGTGGTTGTTCAGATTATTTTCTCAAATTATTAGGTTCCTTGCTCCATGGACATGTATCCTTCTTAAGGGTAACTTGTCCCTGAGAGAGGAAGAAGGAATGCCTTTTTCTCTATCAAATTCAACCTGAGGGGAAAAAATGCTATAGTTCCAGGAGTGTTGAAGTAAAAAGGCAGAGAAAAGTTTTATATTAATTGATGTCTTTTTGTGTATAAGGAAACATCAGGAGTGGGAAAGACATTTCCTTCCTAACATTGAATTCCTTTTTTTGCCCTGCACCTGCTCTGTACCCAGTGCCCATCAGTATTGCCCAGTCTTCTCTTAGTCTACCTCCTGAATATCTTGTGTATCTGCCTCTTCCACTCCATCTCCACTCCTACAGCCCAAGTCAGGCCTCTGTTTTCTCTTTTCCTAAGCAATGCATCTCATCACTACTGGGACACTGACCTTTGTGCCCTTCCCTCTTCCAACCAACCACCTCCTGCTCCTACAACCTGCAAAACTGAAAAATCTCTATTCCAGACCCTCAGAGCTGTCATTTTACTTACCCAACAATGTCACTCCTGTGCTTGGTATCTATCAGTGGCTTCCCAGTACCTAAATGATCTTCCTCAACTCCTATGTTTAGTGTATAAGATACTTTATCGTTTGAATGGTGATTAAGCTTAGGAACCCTCAACAATGATGGTTTCAAAGCCATTGCCCAGTTGTCAGATCTTGAATTAATAAAAGCCTCTTTGAGCCTTATTCTCCTTAATTGTGAAATTGGGATAATAATAGTACTCACTTCACGGTATTTGGAGAGATCAAATAATCCATGTAAAATACCTATTGTTGTGCCTGGAACATAATATGTGCTCAATCACTGATCATTAATTTTGTCTGGTCTCTGCTTACTTATACAGCTCCATGTCCCACTGATTCCCACACCGAAGGGTCTGCTCTTAGCTACTTGCTATTTTCTGACCCTGACACATCTTTTCAGGTCTTTGTGCCTCTCACTGATGATGGTCCCTCTGTTGGAGTGTGTGAGCCCATCTTCACTGCCTGATAAAGTCTAATCCACTTTTATATTCAGCTGTGCTGCTTCATCCTTAGTGGACAGACTTGAGTGTCCCTTTTCTTGGGCTCTCACTTCCCAGTGTACGTGACATTGATAAAGCAAATACCCCTGTTCTTCTAAGCCTGTGTACTCCCTGAGACTGGGTTCTGGGTATTTCTGTCTTTGTTTCTTAATGTCTAACACCGCAAAAGCCACATGGAAGTTGCTCAGAAATGTTTATTGAATGCAGACTCGTTCCACAGGAGATTTCAAATTTTGAAAGCTGTGTGTGTGGTATTTTACCAGAAGACCTGCTCTTCTGTCTATTGTCTGATGCAATTCAGTAGAAACTTTAAATGAAAAAAGAATTGTAGGATACAGATAATTGCTATTTTCACCTCCAACTACTTTTTAAAGTCTAAATTTAAAACTAATAGAGGTTTTTTTCTACCTTTACTAATACACTGTGGGTGTAGGAGGAAGGGGAGGATAATTCACATCTAACCTTTTAGTCACTTTTTTTGTTGAAATAACTTTTCTAAAATTAATGATACAGTTGATAAAATCTCTTTTAACTAAGTTGCAATGCTGCCTTAAGTAAGTTAGTCTCAAGGCAAATAATTCTTGGATACTGATCATTCAGAGTTTTGTGGGTTTTTTTTTTTTAAAAAAAACTTTTAAAAGGTCAATTGGTTTATTTTCATGCATTTAGCAACAGTTTACAAAGCAATCCTTTAGAGCTGTCATTGTATTAATTTTTGTGGCTTTGTAATTGTGAATTTTATATTTCCTTGGGAAGCAATTAATACATTTAGGAAACTTTCATGGGTTTCATAAACACTTCCAATTAAAATGTATTGATTTGGCAGTGGTTTCTCCTTGGTATTCATTTACAGAGACCAACAAGCAATTGGTGTGACTTTGTCTAACTTGAATGTGAGCAAAACTGGGACAACTGGAGAGTTCTCCTTTTCCCTTAGAAGTTAATTAGTTCGATAGGTATCATTAGCCTGTAAGCACCTGGAGGGCAAGGAGAATGTCTTATTCATTATTATATCTCACCAAGGGTCTAGCTGAGTCTCTAAAGAACAGACATTGGTGTCCCCAGCTGGAAATTTGCATAATTGGAGGAGCTTTGTCATTGGCCAGCTAGAGCCTGTGAGAATCAGTCCAGAGCTTGGTGCAGGAGCTTAGTAAGTGTGGGAACAGGACACATGCAACCTCTCAGAGGCACCTGGGACTAAACACAGCCCAAGAGTCCAAGCTGGGAAGGGAATTCAACCCCAAGGCCTCTGGATGGGGCACAATTCTTTGGATACATTTCAGGTTGAATAGATGTTTGCAGGAACTTGAGAAAGATTCTAAAGTCTTTGGATAGGAATTCTGGTGAAAAATATTTGTGATACTTTCATAATCTGGTGTGTGTGTGTGTGGGGGGCTTATGTTTTCATGTTTGTGTGTGTGTCTTCTTATAGGCTACTATTAGAGGAAAGGATTGGATTTCTTTCAGAGGCTAATTCTTATGTATAAGGATCAATAGATGTTTTGAGATTGTGATTGGATGACTACTTTTTCCTTAAAGAGCATAAAAGCCAAAAGTAGGCAGGAAAAAAAATGTTAGATTTTTCTTTCTTATTCTATTATAAATTTCTGATTAAGGAATCTTCTAGCCCAACCTTATTTCAGAGTTGAAGCATCTAATAATACATGACTTGTTCTGTTAGAAGCAGAGATGAGACTAGACATCATGTCCTTTGTTCTAAGAATCAGTCTCTTAACACAGACTTACTGAGTGTCTCCTATGCCAGGTCCTCAAAGAGCTTGCATTTTGAATAGAAAAGATAGGCAAGAAATAGGATCCGTGAGTAAATTATGCTGTGTTATCACATATACATATTCTGATTATTGTATTATACAGGATGTGAAAGATTCTATGAAGGAAAATAAAGCCAGGCATTTAACATAGGATGATGGGGAAGGTCTCTGTGAGATCTTACTTGAACAAAGGAGGAGGTGATTGAGTGAGCTGTGAGGGTGTATGGGGAAATTGTTTCAAGCTGAGGAAACAGGAAGTGCAAACCCTGGGGTGGGGATATATGTCTGGTGTGTTTAAAGAACAACAGAAGTTAAGGCAGCTGGGTGATCGGTAGGGATGAGGGAGGGGGCCTATCACAGAGAGCCCACAGGCCATTGCAAGGCTTTTAATTGGAGGCAAGAACCATTGGAAGGTTTTGAGTGATGTTATCTGTTTTATTTTTTAATAGGATTAGCCCGGCTATTGGGTTGAAAACAAACTGTAAGGGGACACTATTTGCGGACGACATGATCCTATACCTAGAAGACCCAAAAGGGTCTACAAAGAAACTACTAGAACTAATAAATGAATTCAGCAAAGTGGCAGGATATAAAATCAACACGCATAAATCAAAGGCATTCCTGTATATCAGCAACAAAACTTCTGAAATGGAAATGAGGAAAACCACCCCATTCATAATATCCTCAAAAAAAAATAAAATACTTGGGAATCAACCTAACAAAAGAGGTGAAAGATTTATACAATGAAAACTACAGAACCCTAAAGAGAGAGATAGAAGAAGATCTTAGAAGATGGAAAAATGTACCCTGTTCATGGATAGGTAGAACCAACATCATCAAAATGGCGATATTACCCAAAGTTCTCTACAGGTTCAATGCAATGCCATTCAAAATCCCAATGGCATTTCTTGTAGAAATAGAGAAAGCAATCATGAAATTCATATGGAAAAACAAAAGACCCAGAATAGCAAAAGCAATTCTAAGCAGGAAGTGTGAATCTGGAGGTATAGCGATACCAGATTTCAAACTGTACTACAGAGCAATAGTAACAAAAACAGCATGGTACTGGTACCAAAACAGGCAGGTGGACCAATGGTATAGAATAGAGGACACAGAGACCAATCCACAAAATTACAACTTTCTTATATTTGATAAAGGGGCTAAAAGCATGCAATGGAGAAAGGATAACATCTTCAACAAATGGTGCTGGGAAAACTGGAAATCCATATGCAACAAAATGAAGCTGAACCCCTTTCTCTCGCCATGCACAAAAGTTAATCCAAAATGGATCAAGGAGCTTGATATCAAACCAGAGACTCTGCGCCTGATAGAAGAAAAAGTTGGCTCCGATCTACATATTGTGGGGTCGGGCTCCAAATTCCTTAATAGGACGCCCATAGCCCAAGAGTTAAATACAAGAATAAACAAATGGGACTTACTTAAACTAAAAAGTTTTTTCTCAGCAAGAGAAACAATAAGAGAGGTAAATAGGGAACCTACATCCTGGGAACAAATTTTTACTCCTCACACTTCAGATAGAGCCCTAATATCCAGAATATATAAAGAACTCAAAAAATTAAACAATAGGATAACAAATAACCCTATCAACAAATGGTCCAAGGCCCTGAACAGACACTTCTCAGAGGAGGACATACAATCAATCAACAAGTACATGAAAAAATGCTCACCATCTCTAGCAGTCAGAGAAATGCAAATCAAAACCACCCTAAGATACCATCTCACTCCAATAAGATTGGCAGCCATTATGAAGTCAAACAACAACAAGTGCTGGCGAGGATGTGGGGACAAGGGTACACTTGTACATTGCTGGTGGGACTGCAAATTGGTGCGGCCAATATGGAAAGCAGTATGGAGATTCCTGGGAAAGCTGGGAATGGAACCACCATTTGACCCAGCTATTCCCCTTCTCGGTCTATTCCCTGAGGACCTTAAAAGAGCATACTATAGGGATACTGCCACATCAATGATCATAGCAGCACAATTCACAATAGCTAGACTCTGGAATCAACCTAGATGCCCTTCAATGGATGAATGGATAAAAAAAAAATGTGGCATTTATACACAATGGAGTATTACGCAGCACTAAAAAACGACAAAATCATGGAATTTGCAGGGAAATGGATGGCATTAGAGCAGATTATGCTAAGTGAAGCTAGTCAATACTTAAAAAACAAATGCCAAATGTCTTCTTTGATATAAAGAGAGCAACTAAGAACAGAACAGGGAGGAAGAGCATGAGGAAATGATTAACATTAAACAGATATGAGTGGGGGGAGAGAAGGGGAGAGAGAAGGGAAACTGTATGGAAATGGAAGGAGAGCCTCATTGTTACACAAAATTACATATAAGAGTTTGTAAGGGGAAAGGGGAAAAAAAACAAGGGAGAGAATTGAATAACAGCAGATGGGGTAGAGAGGGAAGATGAGAGGGAAGGGGAGGGGGGATAGTAGGGGATAGGAAAGGTAGCAGAATACAACAGTCACTAATATGGCATTATGTAAAAATGTGGATGTGTAACCGATGTGATTCTGCTACTTGTATTTGGGGTAAAAATGGGAGTTCATAACCCACTTGAATCAAATGCATGAAAGATGATATGTCATGAGCTTTGTAATGTTTTGAACAACCAATTAAAAAAAAAAAGAAAGAGATAGAAGGCACATAGCTTTTTAGGAATAAATGCCTAGAAACTCTCCTGAAAAAAAAAAAGAGGGGGACAAATGTGGAAGTACTGTGGATGGCATGGAGGACATTTTACTAATCCAGGAAGAGAATGACAGTGGCTTGGAGCCAGGGGGTGGTGGTGAAGGTGGAGAGGTTGTCAGGTAAGGATGGGTACAGTGTAGACCTTGGGTCAGTTCACTTTGATTATCCAACAATTTAGGGTCTTTAAACTTTTTTTCTAGGTGGCTACTGGGAACTGGGGATGTAGAGTTTCATCAGACCCAGTTTCTAACTCTGCAGACCTCAATCTTTTTTTTTAATTAATTAATTAATTTATTTTTTTATTGTTGGCTGTTCAAAACATTACATAGTTCTTGATATATCATATTTCACACTTTTATTCAAGTGGGTTATGAGCTCCCATTTTTACCCCATGTACAGATTGCAGAATCACATCAGTTACACATCCATTGATTTACATATTGCCATACTAGTGTCTGTTGTGTTCTGCTGCCTTTCCTATCCTCTACTATCCCCCCTCCCCTCCCCTCCCCTCCCCTCTTCTCTCTCTGCCCCCTCTACTGACATTCATTTGTCCCCCTTGTATTATTTTTCCCTTTCCCCTCACTTCCTCTTGTATGTACTTTTGTATAACTCTGAGGGTCTCCTTCCATTTCCATGCAATTTCCCTTCTCTCTCCCTTTCCCTCCCACCTCTCATCCCTGTTTAATGTTAATCTTCTTCTCATGCTCTTCGACCCTACTCTGTTCTTAGTTACTCTCCTTATATCAAAGAAGACATTTGGCATTTGTTTTTTAGGGATTGGCTAGCTTCACTTAGCATAATCTGCTCTAATGCCATCCATTTCCCTGTAAATTCTATGATTTTGTCATTTTTTAATGCAGAGTAATACTCCATTGTGTATAAATGCCACCTCAATCTTATAGGAAGGACAACAATAAAACATATTAAGGACATTACAGTGTGTGGTGGGAAGCTCATCAGTAGAAGATGTTCAAGGTAGAGATTCAGTCCCGGAAGAGGAATGGGAAGCAGGAAGGAAGCTTCTTTAAGGAGCCATATTTAAAATAATAATAATAATAATAACGGCTTCATAGATTTTCCATCCTGAGTAGGGGGAACAGCAAGATTTGTAGAACAGTGTAAGCTACTGAGTTGTTCATTTCTGTTTCTTCATGGTGCAGGAATCCTCAACTTTCTGCTTTTTGCCCTAAGTGAGCACAGCAGGCTTGATCATATAAGGTCTGTCTTAGGGACGAGTTTCAGGCAAAGCAAAGAGCCAAATGTAAAGTCCCTCAAATATGACCTTGCCCGTGTGTTAAGGGACATGAGGCCAAGGGGGAAGAGAGAGCTAGGGAGCCAGATGCCTTGGAGCCAGGGGAGCTTTTCCCGGGGGAGGGAGTGCAGCCTTCATACTTTGAAATATAAAGGGAAATGACTCAAAAGGAGTGAGTGGCTTCTTAGAGTTTGAGAAAGAGACAGGGATTTGGGGATTTCCTTAGCCACAGGATATGACGGTAGCACGTGGTAGGGAAGAGGTACTTGGATGCTTGTATGTAGGTGTCAATCAGACTGGTGGTCTCAGGAGCAATGGCCGAGTTCCTCTGTGGCCAGTGCATCAGTCAACAAAGAGCCACACCATGAAAGACTGTGAAGTGCTGGGGAGTCTGGCAGGTCAAGCCCCCACCTTGCTGCTCACCCTGGCCAGATTAGTTAACCTCTGTCTCTTGGCTTCCCCACCTTCAAAATGGGGCTGGAAAGAATAGTACATAGAGGAGGAAATATCATTTCCCTTTTACCCTTCTAAGTTCCTGGCTGGGGCCCCTGTATAAAGAATAGATTAACAAGAGAAAAACAAATTTATTCTCATGGGCATTATACATGGAACTCCTGGGAGTACCCAGAAATAAGTAAATCAAAGAGGTGGTTTGGAACTCAGGCATCTTCAATATAGAACATCCTATTTTTAGAGAAGTGACAAGACAAAGGAGAAGGAATTTGAGACCCCAGGGCTGGTCAGACGGTGGGCAGGAGAGTAGGTGGGAACTAAGGGGAGATAAAGGCCAGTGAGTGAGGCTTGATACATAGCTTCCTCAGGTGTCATCTCCAGGCCAAAAAGCCATCTCCAACTGGTGATTAACTGTTGTCCTCCTGAAAGTGATGAGAGGAGACACTTTTGTGAATGTATGTCCTGCTTTTAGGCAAATGGGGGAGGGCAGAGAGTTTTTCTAATATCTGCTTCTTCTCAACTGGCTATGGCTCAAGATAATCTGTTTGCCCAAGTGGCATGGGGAGGCAATATCCTGTCGCCCCTCTAGCCCCTGCCTCATAAGGTTGCTTGGAAGAACATGTAAGCTAATAGATGCAGCTTGCTGAGAACAGCGGCCAGCACAGAGATGCCCTTATTATTGCCACCCCCCTGCCCCGTGGAAAGCATTACAGAGGCATGATATAAATAAGCAGGGACAGTCACAGACTCGCAGACTGGGGACAGGACCTCTTCCTGGGGTGAGTCCTGAGATTTTCATAGAACTCGGTAAACCAAGGCCACAACTCTAATCCCTGGGACTAGATTTCCCACCAACTCTGGCAAAGAAAGACTGAGGCAGTTTTAATTTGAACTAGAAAAATAAAGAAATGTGATGTTTCTCAAGTGTACCATGAAGCAAATTCTTCCTGGTTATGTGTGCTTAGGGAACTATAAACAGCTATAAATTGCTGAAATATAGATTCGGAGGTGGGGATAGGTGGCAAGTAATGGTGAAAGGTGAATCGAGATCAAATCAGAATGGACTGTTAAGTGCCCTTCGAATGTCCTTGGCTTTTATTCTGTAGATGCTGGGGATTCAGAGAAGAATTTTTAAGCAAAGGTGACATAATCCGATTTAGATCTTTAATAACTTTGTTGGCAGCATTGTCAAGGCTAGAGAGAAGAAGCAGTTGGCTAAAAGGCTGTTGCAACACTTCAGAATGGAAGAACAGGGCCCGGATTAGGATACAGACAGCAGGGATAAGGAAGAGAACATGGATTTGAACAGAGGGAGAAGAGTTGGATCTGATATTTCAGACAGGGAGGTCAGGCTCCTGGCTTTCCATTTGGGGGTTCAGGAAAAAGAACAGGTTGGGGGATGACCATGAGTTCATTTTGGCTCCTGTTCAGCTGGAGATGCCCATGTCCAAGTGGAAATGTCACGATTGGCCGTGTTAGAGTTGGGAGACAAGAAGGATGGAGGTGGTTAGGGAGGGATTGGAGTCACTAAAGGGAATGTGGTAAGGTTAGAGGAGCCATGGAGGAGCCATAGAGGAGGAGAGGCAAGGAGTTTCTGCCTTGTGGTCAAATTCAGAGATTTCAAGGACTTTGGACATTGGTTGGTACCTTTCATTAGATGCCAGGAGAAGATGGAGCTCTTGGCAGGTCACAGAAATCCACAAACAGTGCACATGGAGAAGGGGAGAGGAGTGCACTGTCTGGAGGAATTCAGGTAGGGGAGGAAGGAGGGGGATGGCAGCTGGAGGAGCCATGCTGGGCCTGGGAAAGTCTCCATTTGTAAGAACTTATTCAATAGGCCAGGAGAAGGTATCAACAGAGAGCATTTCAGAACTCATATATTCTATACTTAGAAGGCAGGGGACTGTCTTCTAAGACATGACCGAGATGTGAAGAAGCCTGAAATGTGCATGCCATTTTCATCAAAGTTTGACCCTTATATTTTTCTACAGTGAGCTTTATTCATCCTATCAAATGACTCCCTGGCAGCTTGATCTGATTGTCCAACTGTGTGTACCTTGTCCCATAAACTCTTTGGGAAACGTTCCCTTTAAACCTCATACTAAAGTATACAGTTTATCCCACAGCACAGTTTGGAAATCTAAAACCATTAGTCAAATGCTGAGCAGCGATGGAATCTGTTTTTATGATTCAAGAGCGTGCACGCTTCATGGGAGAAAGGAACAGAGCTTTTATTTTGGGGAAATAGTTGGAGCACTGCAGGAGGCGTATTTGGGATAATTGTAAATATAGTTTTTCCTTGCATGAATGAATCTTTGATGGTTAGTTAGGAATATTCTGAAACAATACAATTATCAGGAAGAGAAACACTCAGATGCCTCATTGGACTCAGTGATTTCTTTTATTAACTGTAACACCTGCCGACTCACAGCCCATGTCGCTCTCTTCAGAGAGAGAGAGTGAAGGGGGTCTCACCATAAGTATTGGGCTAATTTAAGCTTCCAAATATTAAAATTACAATGAAACTGTGTATGGCAGCCTCAAGCTCTGGATATGTCAGATAAGCACAATTTTCTTTATTTGGCATAAAATGGATTGGAGCTGAATTGTTCATTTAACAGATATTAATAAAATGGCCCTTATGAGCCAGGCATGGTCCTAGGCTCTGGAATTAGGCTCTGGCCACTCAAATGGACAAGGTCTCTGCCCCAATGTTAGTAGTGGTTTAGTGTAAAATGAGAACACTAATAAATATTGTATGTATGAAGAACAAAAGAAGAATACAGAGAAGTATGGTGATGTTAAGGCCTCAGGAATATGGATCTAAGGCAGCCAACTTGGTCTGTTCATGTGGTGGAGATGAAAATACTGACTTAACGTTCCTGACATCTCCTACAGTTGAGGAACATTTATCATGTATTCCACCTGGCCTTGGCTTCTACCTTACTCACTCTTCCCCACAGAAGGTGAGGAGAATCTGGGAAAGGTCCTGGCTACATCTGGCTCAATCTCTTCCCCTTTCTGGTATGGATGTGTCCTGTCTCTGAGCCAGATCTTCAGAGATGTCATCAAATGGTTGAGAGGTGACCAAGTTCCCTTTGCTTTTCAAGCATTGACTTTTAATGATTTGTTCCAGGTAGAAACGTTGGACTGCCCTAGATTACTGACCCTACGATACTCAGGCCAAAAGGAGATGCCATAGAGGTGTTAACTTCTTGGATGTTATTTTCTTTGACCATGAGACTCTAAGGATTATATCTAATACTTGGTCTGAGTTTTACTCTGGATTGTAGACTATATAAGCACTGGCCACAGATTTTGACTTCCAGAACTTAAATGGTGGCTTTACCCATGAAGAGGTTTAAATTTTATGAGAAGGGGCGGGAGAGAGAGGGAGGGAGTGCAGGAGGGAGGAGGGGAAGAAGGAGGAGGAGGAGGAGAAGAAGAAGAAAGAAGAGGAGGAGGAGGAGAGAAAGAGGAGGAAGAGGAACCGCTACTACCTATAATGTACAGTGAATATGCCAGATTCTTGTGTTGTAGTAGAAAAACAATACAATAGCAAAAAAGTCTGATTGAAGGGCCAAGAAGGCCACTTAAGAGCCTTGTATCTGGAGAGCTCTGGAGAGCTCTATCTGTTGAAGCCAGGTTTGCTTAGGAAGCCAGGCAGGACCTAGAATGGTCTGGAAAACATACTTCAGTCTTGCTAGCAGAATAGGGAAAGCAGAGGAATGAAAGCCAAGAAATTAGACTGATTATCTGGAGGGACAGAGAGAGCCCTTAAATGAAAAGCAGAGCTATTCTTGGACGAACCACAATAATATATCAAGGCTAGGGATAGGCTGATCAGTGTCAGAACAAATTTCATTCTTATGTTCCTCCTCCTCGAGGAAGTACTAAAAAAGGAGGAATTTGTTCAATAATCATTCATTAAATGTTTGAATGCATCCTATGCATCAGGCCCTGATTTTGGGTAATTGAAATATAGTGTAAACAGAAAAAGTGAAGACATTTCTATCTCTGTGGTTTTTTTAAGTTTTAGTAGGAAAATAGGACAATAAAAATAATTTAAAAATAAATTATATAATGTGTTAGAAAATGATGAGTGCTGTAGAGAATAAAATATATCAAGGTTAAAGGAGTTTCTGGGAGGAGCGGGGTGGTGGTGGTCAAGGCAGACCTGAGAGAGAAGGTGATATTTGAATAAGACTTGAAGGAATTGAGGGATGGAGCTACATGGTTTAAAGGGAAGAGCATCATGAGTAGAAGGAACGGTCAAAGCAAACAGCTGAGTCAGGAGAGTGATGGATTTGGGGAGCAAGGAGGCCTGTGAAGTGGGAGCAGAAAAGTCAAGAGCAGATAACCTGAGAGGTACCAGGGGCCATACTGTGTAGGCCCTTCAAGGTCATCGCAAGGACTTTGACTTTTACTCTGAGTGAAATGGGGTGCCAGTGAATGGTTTTGAGCAGAGTGACATCATCTAACTCATGTTTTAACAGAGTATTTCCAGTTGTTGATCTGGAAATAAACTCTGATTAAAGAGGAAGCAGGGAGTCTGGAGACTGTGGCAGAATCTCAGCAGAGAGCTGTAGGTGGCTTGGATTGAACGGTGGCAGTGGAGGCTGGTCAGCTTCTGGATATATTTTGACAGGTTGGATGTCAGATGTGAAAGAAAGAAAGTCAGGGATGACAATAAATAGTTTAACCTGAAGAACTGGAAAGATAAAGTCTAGAGTTGTTTTAGTTGCTATTATATCCACAAAGGTGGCTAGGGCTCAAGGGGAATCAGGAGAAAAGAAATCAAATCTTAGTGTTAACTGGAATAACTACAACCAACAAAAGAGTATCCAGAAAAATATTAAGTGGTCCTTTTTTTAAAGTTACATAGTCTAATGATGACTGTATAGGCCCTTCAAGGTCATCGCAAGGACTTTGGCTTTGACTCTGAGTGAAATGGGGTGCCAGTGAATGGTTTTGAGCAGAGTGACATCATCTGACTCATCATCTGACTCACTCTCTTCTCCCCCAAGAATCTTGATAGTTATACCAATTGGTTCCAGATAATCTAGACAAAGTTGAGGAAAGACAAAGAAAATGTGTGTAAAATACTCAAGGGAATACTGAATGAATTTTAAGGTGATATGGTATGTCTTTGTACTGCCATAACAAAATACCTGGGGCTGGGTAGTGTATAAGAGCAGAAATATATTTCTCACAGATCCAGAGTGGTTAAGACATTTAAGATCAAGGCACAGGCAGATTTTGATTTTGGTGAGGGTCCAGCTTCTGTTTCCAAGATGGCACCTTGTTGCTGCCTCCTCTGGTGGTGATAAATGCAGCTACTTTACATAGCAGGAGATAGAGGGTGAAAGAGGCTTGTCTGGTTCATCCAATAGCCCTTTTATAAGGTTGCTAGTCCCATTTGTGTGGACTCTGCCCTCAATATTTGATCACTTCCTGAAGGTCCCACCTTTTAATACTATCACACTGGAGTTTAAGTCCCAACATATTAATTTTGGAAGGACACATACTTTCAGATCATTGCTTGGTGGTAGTATTTCATATTCCTAAGAAATATATAGGGTCAGCTGTAAGGATGGCACAAGAGAAGAAACATTAATGGGAAGCCAGCTTGGATGTTCATAGATAGTCTGTCTGGTTTAGGTGTTGGTCTAATGGGAACTTACATCCTGGTTAGTATTATTCAATGAAGGGAAACTAAGAAGAAGAGGATTTGTTTAAATAAAGCAGTGTATTGGCAGACTCAGAGCTCACAGGCTTCGTAGATCTCTGTCACCATAGGGAACAATACTTATTAGAAGAGCATGTTAGAGAAACAGATGCCTTGTCCAGAAACTAAAGGGATGGTACAAGGAAAAGATACATTCAGTGTCAGCAGAAAAAACTAGCCTTACATGTATTAGGGATGAAAAGGCCATCTTAATAGATTAAACTTGTTATGAATTCTATGTGGCCTTCCTGAGTGGGATAAAGAAATGGTACAGGAAAGTAAAACTCCAAAAGCAGACCTTCCTACTACGCACAATGCTGCATGCAGAGCCGCTTCTTTGTTTGGAATATTCAAAACCTTAGGAAAGACTGTCTTGGAGAGCCTGTGGCAAAGGTATTGGTTGTCACCAGGCTGCCAGGGGCTCAAACCTCAGAAGGTTCAGTTCAGAACCTGCAGAGGGTGATTCTGTAGTTGAAACAAGTGTGCAATTGAGGCACTAGCTCCCCCAAAGGCAGCCCCTCATGATTTCAGAGCAGCCCCGAGTCCCAGGATGATGACATTTGTTCTGGGGAGATGAAGAGGAAGTGGAGGCAGTGTCACCAGGCAGAGCCCATTGAGGAGCACAGAGCTGAAGAGGACAAGGAGTTTTAGATGGTGTTGAGTATACTAGATGGGAAGAGAATTTCTTTTTTTATTTTATTTTATTTTTATTTTTAGTTGTTGATAGACCTTTATTTTATTTATATATTTTTATGTGGTGCTGAGGTTTGAACCCAGTGCCTCACATGTGCCAGGCGAGCACTGTACCACGGAATCACCACCCCAGCCCCAAGAGAATTTCTTAGCTTTGCAGGAAGTCAGTGTTGTTTCCTTTGAGAGAGGGCACAATTTGTCTAGTGCAGTTTTTGTTTTTATTTTTTAAAATCAGATATGATCAATGAAGAGCTTGGCTACAAAACCAATGGGCAGTTTCTCCTAAACAGAGGTGAAGGTTCTAAGCCATGTTCACCTGGCATGCACTGGCCGACATGCCACCAAGGCTAAGACCCACCTGCTCCCCTCAGGTGTGGCTGAGGTTTTCCTATATGTTTAGTCCTGGACCTGTCGCTTTGAGAGAATAAATGCTTTAGGAGTTGGGGATTGGCTTCTTTGCTGAAATCAGTTAGTGTGGAACCAGGACTGGGAGGGATTCTTTTGTAAATTCTGTGACCTCTTTGGGCCTGTGATCAAGTAAGGGACATATGAAAGACATTTGTCTTTTAGGTCCTGAAAGGATATAGCTTGGTCTGTGAGGGCTAAGAAGGTAATGTAGATAGAGAAATTAATACATGGAGAATAACAGTGATCATTATCTTTATATCAACAGAATGGCTCTTAGTGGGGCTGGTAGCACATGCTGTAATCCCAATGTCTTGGAAAGTTGAGGCAGGAGGGTGGTAAGTTCAAGGCCAGCCTCAGTACCTCAGCAAGACCTTGTCTCAAAATGACAGATAATAAGAGCTGGGGATATAGTCCACTGGTAGAGTGCCCCTGGGTTCAATCTCAAGTAGTGCAAGAAAAAAAAAAAAGAACGTTTCTTATACAAGACAAGTTTTTCTTTTTCTTTCTGTAGTTTTTGTGTCTGTCAATATGGTGAGAGGTGGGCCTAGAGATGCTGGAAAGGGCAAATAAGGCTACACGGGGCTGGGCCTCACCTTGCCTGCTAAGGAGTTTAGACTTGACTTTGAAGGGCATAGGTAACCATCAAGAGCTTTGGGTAGGAGACCTCAGCAATCATTTTTGTTAGAAAGTCACTCTGTCTGGAGTGTGGCTTGGACAACTGGACAGATGGTGATGACCTTCATAAGACAGGAAATTTAAACAACAGGGCTGGGGTTGTGGCTTAGCGGTAGAGCGCTTGCCTAGCAAATATGGGGCCCTGGGTTTGATCCTCAGCACCACATAAAAATAAATAAATAAAGGTATTGTGTCCAACTACAACTAAGGAATAAATATTAAAAAAAACTTAAACAACAAAACAAAGCATAGCAAAATGGAAGGCAGTGATGGTAGTAGGGTAAGAGGTATGAAGACCTTTTGGGCTCTGAGTAAGTTCTAGACCATGTGCTAAATGTTCTGCAATGTCATACTTAGTACTACTATGTGGAGTTTACACGGGAGGAAATTCAGGCTCAGAAAGGACACATATCTAGTAATGGAGTTAAAAAGTTGGGATTGGATGGATCGAGGCTGAAGATCTGGATTCTCCCAGTTTGGGAACTTGAGCATGTCAGTTAATGGGTCCACCATGGATACAACATTTAACACATAAGATTCAGCGTGATGACGGTACAGGAGGCTTCAGCAGAGAGCCTGGCATGCAGTAAACACAGTGAACAGTAATTATCCCTGACAAGGTATTCTCCAATTATACCATAAACCTATAAGCCAGGAGTTATAAATATTCTCATTTTGTAGACTTGCAAAGCAAAGCCCAGGAAGGATCGTTAATTTATTTATTTGTGCAGTGTCAGGAAGCTAAATGAGTTTTCTGATTTCCAAGCCCCTCTTCTTTTTACTACACCAGGCTGTCTTTCATTTTCTTGAGAGCAGAATGGCCAATAATTAGCTTTCTGAAGTCTTGAAAAGTTATTAGCCTCCAGTGAAGCTGGAAGTCACGTGGGCTCCCGAGGTGATTTTTGTGTGTGGCTGTGCTGTAAGTTGCATCCTGAGAGTTCCAAGCTCTTAATCTCTTATCATTAGTAGCTGGGATGGATTAGCTTCTGCAGGTGGTTCTCATCTTCCCTCAGCATTGGGATCTACTGCCCTAGAGAAACTCTAGCAGGCAAGCACAGAAGACCACAAAGCATCCTATTAGTGGTAGCAAAAATTCTAGGAGAAAAATATTCCCAAAGCCCACATGTGCCTCGATAGGAGACAGGATAAAAAAAAATGTGCAGCTGGTGGTGCCCACAGGGGTTGAAGCACTGTGAGGAGGAGCTTGGTATGCTTTGCTCTCTGCTGCATCCCAGCGCCTGGAACGATGCCTGGTACATATAATCGCATCTTGTAGGACCCCTGACAGCAGGAAAAAGTGATTGGATTTCGGTGGTATGTGAACACAGGAGAATGTCAGAAACAGGAGGGCAACAGATGAAGTGTCACGATTGTGGTATGATGCCACTTTTTAAATGTCAAAATCAAGCAAACCCAAATAACATAGTATTTAGGTCTATGGCCTTCTGTGGTAACTCTACACATTGATACAAGAGAAGGACAAAGAACAAAGAGTCAGGACGATAGTGTGGCTGTAGAGAGACAGGTCCCAAGGACGGCTTTGAAGAGGTCCGTAGGAACACTTTTTGGAAATGTTTCTTGAGTTGGGTGAAAGGTTCAGAGGCATGTGTTTTTATTATGCTTCCAAACTTATGCATTTATTACGTGCATTCATTGGATGTGTAAATATTCTGTTAAACAAGAGAACTGTCAGAAGGTTGAGCAACAGGAAGCAGGCAAATGACAGAAGTTTGGTGCACCACAGGTTAAATGTGTGGGCTTTGCTTTATTCTTGGTTTACCAGGAGCTCCCTCTATGGGAGGCTAGAGGATGCCCCTGGGAGCATCACTGAGGAGGTAGGCTTTGTGGAGAGGTGAGTGTATGAAGTCTCCTTGGACTTGCTGAAGGACAGCCAAGCCAGCTCCACCTTCTGGGAAGAACAGCTGGGGCCTCCAGGAAGGGGCCCTGAGTCCACCATTGATGAAGGAGCTGACCATGGCCTCCTGCTGACCCATGTTCTCCGCAGCTGCTGCACAGAGCCTTGGATTTTGTTCTGAATTCTAGTCTCGATTTGCCTTTTATTTTACTGTATGAACTTGGTAGACATCACCTCTTTGGGCCAGTCCCCTCAACAGAAAAAATTAAGGGATGAGTCGAGAGCAGTCATGGACAACTGTGTCAGGGTCACTTTCAAATTCCCTGGTGAATTTGCTGAATCACTAAATTCTGCTGGATCTCTTAGGGAGGGAGGGGTGCTGATGAAAGGAGGCCTCAGCTTGGGTACTCCCAGTTCAACCAGGGGAGCTGCTCTCGGGGATTTTCTGAGTTTGGTTTCTGTGTATTGATTTCATTTCAGAGGAGGGTTCTGCTGATAAAATAAAAAGCAATGAACCCCAAACAATTACAGATTTGGAAACCACTGATCCTAGCTATACATCCAATTATCCTGAAGAATTAAAAAAAAAAAAAATCCCAAACTCAGATTTTTTTAGACATTAGCCTTGACTTACTGAATTGGTATTTCCGGGGAGGGTCTCCTGGGGCTTTTGTAACAAGCTCCCTGTGTGGAACCCACAGTAGCAGCCCCTCTTTGGTCCATAGCCTGTATTCTGGAAACCCCTACTGAGAAGGAACTTTGGCATTCTCCTCTAAGCACTGACATACTATGAGTCTGTGTTTATATTCCTCCTGTGTATAACACCTTCTGTTCCACTTGTTTATTTTTTCCCCATTCCTACAAAAACAACAGCTTCTAAGAACCAAAATATCAAAATGAAGCTGCCATCCTATTTTAATATTTTTCCCCATGTACAAAATTTAGGATTGTTGTTTTCTTTTTTTTTGTTTTTTTTCCCTTTCTCCCTCCTCCCTGAACATTTGTACAAAAATAGGCTCTTTGTTTTCCTACAAGGCCTACCGCTGTAGCTCCCACATACTTTGGAAATCGTGCCGTTCAAGTTTGAATAGATAGTAAAGGAGTCCAGGGAGTCATTTCCCCTGGCATCGTTTGGGTGACCAAATATTTCCAAACCGTGTTCTGACATGATCTTTGAAATAGTTCTCCCTTCCTGTTTGCCCCCACCCACTAAAAACATATAAGCATGCTTAATTAAATAGGCCACAAGAGAGTGGAAGAAAAGGGCTGGGACACCGGCTCTGGCATAGTGTGTGTGGTTAGTACCACTTAACAAAGAAATATGTTTCTTAGAAAGGCCAGTGAAGGGCGCATGAAAGGATTGATGGAATACGTGGGCTCACCCACAAGGTCAGACTGAGAACATTAAGACTCTCAGTCCACAGAGATGAAGGCCGCACTGGGGAGGTGATCAAAGCCACGAGGCCACAGAGGGCATCCGTACGTGAGTGTTTACCAAGCTCCCAAGTCCATGATTGGGCCAGGAGGAAAAATCTAGGGAAAATAGAAAAAGGATTAGTTTATACAGTGAGTCATAAACTTCTGGTACAAGTCACTCCCAAGGTATGGTCTGGGTTGAAAATAATAAAAGTTCAAAGAAGGCATAATATATTTATGAGCCGTAGAGGCCCAATGGTTTATAGAGAGTGAATTATGCGGGCCTGTGGTACCTCTCTGGTGTTTTGTGTTTGGGTTGGTACCGTGTCCGTGACAGAATGCTAAGCTGTGTTTACTCCGCAGGTGATCTAATAACAACAAAATTTATGTCCTTAAGGGGGAAAACACCTTATTCACTCAACTGCCCTAAAAATTGTAAATAATGGACACAATTTCCTCACTCTGTAGGAGATGGTCTTGCTTCAAGAAAAGTCTCCAGCCCTTTTGGAACCTGAGTAGTCAGTCAGTGGCTGAATCTGTTTTTAAGAGCACAGTGAGGGAGGGGCAGGATTGAAACAACTGTAATGACCAGGACACCATGTAGCCCCTAGTCAGATTAGCAGGGCCAGCGAGGAGAGACAGGAAGTGACTTCCATACTAGTGAGAAAGCCCTGAGAACAACCCTTCATGCCACATGGGGATTCCTTTCCGGGGCAGATGTGGCCTTTCCATTTTCTCATCACTCCTCAGTTATACAATGGGCTGACAGTCGAAGTGGACATACAATAGAATCTCACATCTAGGATGGGAAGTCAGTCAAAGAAAGGGGTGGAAATAAGTAGGGAAAGCAGGGGTTGTTAGCATTCCTCACACTCCTTCTCAGGTTCCAATGAAACATATCCAAAAATAGAATAATTTATCAGTAGTACAGCAAACAGTGGGAGAAAAGTTGATTCCATCTCAGCTTATCAAAATCAGATGGTATAAATAGTGGAGACATATAAGAAGTTTGATTAAAATTTTTTCCATTCATCACCATGTAACAAACCACTCCAAAACTTGGTGGCTAAAGGCAACAACCACAGAATTCTGCTAATGAGGTAGTAATTTGAACGGTTCATCTCTCCCCACAATGAATGGGGCCACCAAATGGCAGAGGACTCAAATCCATAAAGGTTTCTTCACTCTCAGGGCTGGCCCCGGGTGGTGGTGACTTGAAGGCTGGGCTCAACAGGAAGTGTCAGCCAGAGCACCTACCCGTGACCTCTCCATGTGGCTTGGACTCTTCACGGCTCACAGGCTGGGTTCCAAGAGGAGCATCTAGAGATGGAACAGATGGATGTGCATGGTCTTTCTTGACATAGTTTCTGAAAACATGAAGTGTGGTGAGTTTGGCTATATCTTTGGGCATCACTGAATCACTGAGGCCAGTGTGTATCCAAGCGTGGAGTGTTCAGTTCCACCTCTTGATGGGAGAGTGAGAAGATTACACTCTAGAAGAGCGTGTCAGAGGGTAGCTACTTCTATGGCCATCTTGGAAAAAAAAATACAACCTACCACAAGGATTAGATTATATGTACATGAGTATAGTACTTACCACTTTTACCCCCCCACCCCGCCACATTAAGAGTTCAGAGCGGAATTCTTTTGGCATCCAGGGGACAGAGAAGGCTTTTTGGGGGTATGGGAGGATTAAGAGCAATATTTGTAAATAATCCATTAAAAGAAAGGACCTAAATTAAACTCTTCGGAAAAGGGTGTGCAAGCAAACAAACAAATAAAACCAATATGGAGTCTCTGGAACATTTCTGTAACTTGAGCAAAGGAATCATTGCCTTGAGGATACAGATGGAACATATCTGAAAAATGAACTACTACAGGAAACAGAAGAATGTTATTGAAGTTTTCTTTGGAAGGATGAAAGAACATAACAGAAACTATAGAAAATTGCATCCGTTACCACCAAGAGAATCTGGGGAGGCTTCTTAGAATGCAGAAGCGATAAAAAAGATGAAGGCGGTAACAGTAAAGTTAATATGGAAGCCGGAGCTTGGATAGTGGAGGTGTGGATATCAGGGGTTTCTGATGACCAGGTCAGCACACATGGTATCAAAGTAATAATAAAAGATATAAAGAAGAAAACTTTCCCAAATGGAAGAAAGATTGAGTCAGCTTTTGATAGCACTTAATAATTCCCAGAGAAAATAAACAGAGTTAAGTGCTTTCAGACATATCCTGGAAAAAAAAAGTGTTTGTACCTTTATAGACAAGTAAAAGCATTGCTACAAAATCCTGAATCCCAAAAAGGTTTTGAGCAAAATTCAAGCTGAATGCAGGCTTCATCTCTACATTATTAACTACCACATAAAGAAAGAGAAATCTCTATGACACAAAGCACTAGGTAATAATAGGGTATTGAGGGAACAAGTTTTGACCCAACTATTTTTTCTAGTTTTTGTTAATGTATAAAAGTAACACATAGACAAAGCATTCTCTTGTTTACCAGGGTTCAGACTGACTGTAACACATGTACAATTCTCAGAAAATTATAAATATACATCTGCAGACAACTTTTGGAATAAGGAAGTAAACATTATAAATAGTTACTAATAATTATGAGGACTCCAATTTCATATTGAATTAACAAAGACTGACTGACAAGTAGTTAGGGGAGAATAATGCTGATGCCTTCAATTTACATAAGGAATGGTGATAAATGGATTTTTTCTACTTCTAGAAATCTCTCTGAAGAGTGGTAGAGCAGATTGCAGAAAAAACCCACCATAATATTCTAAAAGTTGTTGCATCTGAGAAAAAGGAGTAAGATTTTCCAGAGTATCCCCCAAAGCCTACAGCCTTCAAACTCGGGAGCAATAGATAAACTTAGCAGGTGGGAACAAGAGTTTGTAGACAGAGAGTTGAAGGTTTTATATATTTGTGCATATATACATATATATGTATAAATTTTTAATTTATTTTTTGAGTATTACATAAAAATATAAAGGTTGTACATATTAGCAGATATGACATAATGTTTGATACATGTACACATGATATAATATTTAAATCAGGTTAAACATATCTATCTCATTTATCATTTCTTTGTGGTGAAAAAATCCTTTCTTCTAGCTGTACATTTGAAATGTACAGAACATTTTCTACAGTCATTATACTGTGCATTAGAAACCCAGAGCTGCAGGTCATATTTAAAGACCTGTTTATATAAGGACAGGGAGTCTACTTCTCCCTTCATAAAGTTGGACAACCAAGTATTTTGCTCTGGGCAAGAACAACAGCAGCAACAAAACAAAAATCCAGTGTATTCTTTTTCTAAGGAAATTGAACAAATATTTAGGGAGAACTTGGGCTGTTAGTGTGGGTGTTATGGTCATGGAATAAAGCCCTTCAGTTCTGTCACTTACGTAGCTCATGATAAAGCTGTTTCTCCCCTCTCCACCCCGCCATCCCAAGGGGAAGCCTGTCAGCTGGCCAGTTGTCCTTAGCTGGACTTACATTTGAAGTTTACAACATCAAAGGTAAGTAAAAGGTAATCACAAAAAGCTGACCTCTGAAGAAACAGAGAATTTAGGCAACTCAAAATAATTTTAAAACAATAATAACTACTATTCTCCGAGAGAGTTAAGAAGATATTGGAGTCTGTTGCCTCTATAAGACAGGAACAAATGATATGAAATTGAAAACTATAAAGAATAAGGAAGGACACTTGGCAATGAGAGTTGATGATTCAAATAGAGCATTCACCAGAATAACTAGAATAAAAAGTTGAGCAAGTCTCCAAATAGTAGCCCCAAAAAGAGAAGATAGGAGAAGAGGAAAGACAGAGGTCAACTAAGGTGAACCCAAGTGTCAAGGGGATGGATTTAGCAAAAAATGAAACCAGTGTGACCTTGCCAAAAAATAGTTTCACAGAGCAATAGAGTGAAGACAGCATCAATATTCAAATGAGGTGAATGAGATGATTCTATTTAGTTTAAGATGATTGGCTTAATGGTTTAAAGTTGGTGGGAAGAAAACCTGAGTCTCTTTCCAAAGATAAGCTCCCAACTCATACATGGTTCAAAGGAGGATAACTTTACTGTCTTGGCATCTTACCTTAGTAAACTACTACTCTACATTAATTGTCACTTCTGACTGTACATGAGGGAATGACCTGGGGTTATATAGCTGGGCCAAGGATATCCAGATTATCAATTTATTTTTCAGGAATCTAGATTCCCTACCGTTATGGATCTCAGTGGTGATTGTGTTGAATTGCAAATAGTCAGTCTCTGTAGAAGGGCATTTGCATTATTTGATTAGTTTTTCCAATTATCATACCATAAAATGGTACATGATTTCTTATATAAGCAGTTTGGGAATTTTCTGGAGGTAGGCATTTTAGTTTTCTGCACATAAATAAATAAGCACAGACAAATATTAGAAGAAAGAAATGAAGACAAGGCAGCAGGAAAACTGGTGCTTAAATCACGTTTTTCAAAGATTTCTATGACGTATTCAAAATTGACCCTAAAACAGTATATCACCAGCATTCTAGAGTAGCTTATTATATTGAAATTATTATTATTATTTTTTTCTGTGGGTGGAAGCTGCCTTCCAGGTAGAACTGTCTTGGAGATCATCGTTTAACTACAAATGGAAGGTTTCCAGCTCTGTGATGCTCTTTAACTTTGTACTATTGGCAGGAGGCAAAATGATAATGGGTAATAGCTAAAAAAGTCACTTTTTATATAGCAAGCAAGCTTGAGACTTTCAGTCCTGCAAATTAAGTTAAAATGAATGGCTTCTGAACAGCACATTGGGTGACAGGAAGTTTATAAATGTTATGTCTCCTGAGGTGTTCCAGTAATAGTAAGTTTGGGCAGAATAAGCTTTTTCTGTAACTATCTCCTTGGAAAGACCAGCGGTCTCCAGAGAGATTGGTTAATAAAGTCAGTTACCTGAGTGTTGAAAATGAAATAGAAAAGGTAGGAGAATAAAAAAAAAAAAAGACTTGAAAGGAGAAAAATGTTAATATAGCCAATTCAATGCTTCTCCTACCAGAGTGCTATTCAAGGCAGGCCAACCCACTGTTTGGTTTTGCTCTAATTTCAATTTGCATGGCAGCCTCCAAGAACACAGGGTTCTGTGTTTGGGTCAGGCAGAGGTGACTGATAGAAGTTGGTGAACATGAGATGTAGGCGTGGTGCTGGGAGAGGTCTGGAGGTGCCACCAGGAGGACGACCAGGCTGTCAGCTGCAATCTCACAGCCCATTCTTTGTGGAATGTGGCGGTGTCACCATAAACTGGGCTCATTCTGCTGTTGCTTTGGCAGCTCTCAGCTGGAATGGAGGTAATGGCAAACGATGTGCCTGTGTGTCACACTCCGGCAGTCATTCCAGCAAGGGCGTTTTAATTTTCTCATGTCACGGTGCTCTCAGAGGAGACAGAAGTGCCTTCTGAAATGCCTTGACACTTCAAGATCTTTGGACAAATGGTGCCAGATAAGTTCAAGGACAGAATGTGTTTAGGTATGCGTGAGAGGGATTGTCTCCTGGAAAGAGACTGTGATGTTTGCCTGAAGTTTTATTTTATTTAAATTTTTATTCTTGGGGTAGGGCAAGTTTCTGAAGCAGCAGTAAGAGTGAGAGATTGAGGTCTCTTCAGATTTCACAGGCCACCAACCCAAGTCTCATGGTTTCATTTTATGCGTGTAATTCTACATATGTTTACACATAGTTTCTTCTATTTTCTGGTAGCCCTTGAAGTTAATAGTATTGTTGTTAAATAAATGAATGTATTAATTTTAATGTGAAATGATTTTTGAAAAAGCAGTAATGTTTCTTTGGGAAGGCTTCATGAAGTATTCATTTTTCTATCACCACACTGTAAATCTATTTGCCAGTGATAATCATTTTAAGATTTAGTTTGCTTGCTCTCTGGTTATTAGTTTGATCGAGAGGGCAAAGAGGAGGGCATGACATCATTTTATCTTCTCTCTCCCCACTTCTGCCTCCTTTTTCTGCTTCCAGTGCCATTGCTCCAGTTTAGCTTGTATCCCTCATTACCTCATAGCCTCCTCCTAGCTGGACTCCTTAGTCTAGTCCTTTTGTACATCTTCTATAAAAAAGTGGTATTTTCTTGAGACACGGCTGACCACATCATTTCCTCCCATGATTTCCTTTGCTTAGAATATAAAATTCAAACCTCCTGCAAAACCACTCTTATATTGACCCATACCTATCTAATCTAGTGATTCTTAATGAAGGTTGATTTTGCATCTTAGGAGAGATTTAACAGTGTTTACAGGTATTTTTGATTATAACTATGGTGTGTGTGTGTGTGTGTGTGTGTGTGTGTTACTTGTACCCAGTGGGTGACAGGCCAGGGATGCTCCCAAACCTCCTATATGCACAGAGAAGTCCCCATGACAAAGATTGTACTGTCTAAAATGTCAGTAGTGCTGAGGTTGAGAAACCCCGCTCTTGTGTAATCTCTACATTGCTCCTGTGCAACATGGATTCCAACTGCAAGGAATGACTTTCTCTCCATGAATATGCTTACCCTTATTTTGGCAATGCTGTTCCCTGTGTCTGGAATGCCTTTGTACACTTTTGCCATCTGGAGTAAGGGATCACCATCCTTGAGCCTCATGGTTCCTTGGGCATCTGTATAGTTTGTGCTATAATTTTTTCCCCTTCTTTCTGACTAGCACAGCTACTCTTGGTCAAGTATCATGTCTGGCATCTCTTTATTCCCACCATCTGGTACGAATCTTGGCACAGAGTGTTTGGCACACTCGTTTGTTGGATACTTTGGTAGGTGCGTAGATGCACAGATTCTGCATTTAGATCAGATGAGAGTCAGCATTCCAATATTGTGTGTAATCCAGGTTACTAAATTTCCAACTTGGATATGAATTCCTCTTTAGGGCCATTCCATTCAATGTCACCTTCTCAATTATTTTCTTTGATTCCTACTTCGATTGCGGGTGCTTTGAATGTGGTAGGTGATCAATGACTATTTGTTAAAGGAATATTGGTCGTAGATCTGGGTTTAAACAGATTGCATCATTGAATCACTTTAGTGTCCTTCTCTTTAAGGAAGTAGAAAATAGATTTTTTCCCCTCCAAAATTGATCTCCTGGAGCCACCATTTTCCTCCTTTGTTTCCCTCCACCCGAGAAGTCCTTCTCTACCCCCAGCTGCCACCACAGCTCAGCAGACCCTGCACATTTGGGTGCAGAACTGAAGACTGTGGGAGAGAGAAGACCCAGAGGCCTCCTGCAGATACAACTGCCTTAATTCAGTTCACCCCACTCAAGTTGGGAACATTAAATCCCATCCCTGCTGCACCAGTAATGGCATGGATTTATCCCTTCTTTGAGCTGCCTCTTCTTCTCTAGGTTCTGTCCCCTTCAATTATGAATGCTGGTTAGTTCATCCTGCCTCTACCCTTAAATACCAAGTTGAGCTGTTCTATCTTTAGTCTCCCATTTTGTCATCTGGAAGAGAATGGTCCATCCAATTTATTTGAGATGTTCTTTCTTCCTCTGGCCTGAGCCATGGATCATTAGGCAGAAGTGACTTTCCCTGGGTCTGTGTTAGGGCTACTTTCCATTTCCTTGTCCAGCTTCCCACTTCTTTCTCTGAATATAGTCAGTTGGCTGTTGGTAGCCCCTAGTTTTGGAGACTTTTCCTTATTCCCTAGATCTTTCGTTTTATTATAGACTGTGGTCCTCCTCCTTCTGCAGTGTAATTATTTTCCTTCTTATCATGTCTTTGGTGATCTCCTGGACTCTTGCTTTTGGCCTCATTTCTCTATAGATCCCATTAGCACTTACATTGTTTCCCTCTGAATTTAACTTCTCCTTTCTGGGGGAAGACATATCTCCATAGACCTTTAACTTGATGCTTCTCCCCGTTGTGCTTCTGGAGTGGCAGGTGTTTGGTGGTCTTAATCTTCAAGGTTTCTGTGGGGACGGTCAGGCTGGATGGAGAAGGAAGGGAGTATTTAAGAAAGAAAGAGGTGAGGGATCTTCCTTTCACCCTAATCAGAAAAGGACAGGGATTCTATCCTATAAAACTCAGTTCTGAGTTTTGTAGACTTTCCTTTGCTTTCCTAGAGCACTGATCTCTACTTCTACCCACAAACAAAGTTTTGGTAATTTCTCTTTGGAATTTAAAAAAGCAAAACCAACCTCAGGAAGGTTGCCCCTGGAGCTTCTTTGGCATTGGGCAGGGCTCCATGAGGAATGTGCTCCTCCCCTCAGGAACCCAGAGGGGAGATGGGGGTGTATTGAAGACCAAGGGCATAGGGTCAGAAACTAAAGCAGAAAAAGGTCACTTTTCAACAATCAGGTGGTTGTCCTTCCCACAGATATAAAAACAATGAGCAAACTTGAAAGGAAAGTGAGAAAGCAAGAGACAGGCAAGCGAGAAGTGAAGGACAGAGACTAGGTAGAGAGCCACACAAAGCTGACAAATAAAGCCCATCTCTCTATGGACAGGAGACAGGCTCCGAGATGTTCGAGTGTTCTGCTTTGGTGGGGGTTTGGAGTTGTAGCTGTGGCGCTATGGGATAGGCTCAGGGGTGCTTGTGGCAGACCTAGGCCGTTGGGGAATAGCATGGGATTGGCTTAGATCCATGGCACCATGGGGCTTTCCAGAGCAAAGGGGTCCTGTCCTTCTGGGATTGGCTTAGGGTTACGGTGGTACTACAGGATAGGTCACTAATGGGGGTAGGGGGAGTTTGGGTAAGAGGAAGTACAGGAAAGCGAAACTTATCTCAAGATAGTGGTTAACGTTTAAGATGGCTGCTCCAATGTTAAATCAATACCCTATAAAACTAGCAAGCAAGCAAACAAACAAAAACACCCTTCTCTTTCCTTTGCCACAGACAAGAGTTCAGAAAACAGGCAGTAAGTCACACAATATTGTGAACCGAGAGACAATCATTGTGAACAGGAGTGTACATAGAAGGTAGCATGATGCAGGGGATACTGGGAAGCAGAGCACTCCAGCAGCATGATGGATAATGAGGGCACAGGAAGTACATGCCAAGGCACATGTGAGATTTCACAAAGGGCACTGGTTAGGAGTGCAGCCACTCCACTGTGGATGGAGTAAGAATTGGATGGTGAAGATGGAGGAAAAGCAAATCAGATGGAGTCGGAAGAACCATCCCCCATCCTCTGTATAAGAAAGAGCAAGATGTTTTTCTGAGAACTCTACTGTCTTGACTTTATGCCTCTGTGTGCACAGGTTCTGTGGTTTCATTGCACTTGCTGAAGTTAAGCTCACTGGTTTTATGACAGACAGACAGGGGATCCTATTTCAGCCAAGGGTCTGGCAACTGGAATGGAAGACTGAATAAACAGTGCCTTTCACAGAATGCTGTAAGCTTCTGTTGGAAAGTTAAACCTTCTCTAATCACAACCCAAGTAACCTGGATGCCCCAGTGCTCACTCCATTCATTGTGATTTGAATAGTTTATAAAATGCTACTGGAAAATGGTAAAATATCAGGAAAATAGAGGGGTGGCAATACCTAGAACATGAAAGATCCTGAATACTATCTATGATCAATGAGTGAGTATTATGGGATTAGTGTGGAGACATTTCAATCTCCTTTACATGGTTTAAATCAGTAACTATGGAAACTCCTATTTGAAACTTATTATAATAAGCCCGAAATGATGACCTCAGTCATCAAAGAAAGACTCGGCTGTGCTCAGGATGGTGAATGTACTTGGACTGGAAAAGGAACTAACGATGTGTCTTTGAAGAATTTAAAGCAAGGTTTGAAGCAAAGGGTTCAAGAACATTCTGCATACCTTTCTTTTAAAAATATTTTTTTGTAAATGAAAAATTTCCAACATACACAGAAGGTAAATATGATGAAGTAGTGATCTATAGGTTTGGTGGGATTCAAATTTTGTTTTTTTAGGAAAGTCTTTCTTCTGGGCAGAGTTCTGCTTTATTAGTGAGAATTTTTCCATAAAGAAGAAATTTCCCTCATCAATTATTTGATTACCCTGAGACAGGAAGTGCCACCATAGACACAGAAAGAGTGGGGGTGAATGCCTGATCCACCTCCTTCATTTATTAGCCTTAAGAGTCCTGTGGTGGGGCCCTAGCAACTGGGTTTGTGGCCACCTAACATATGTCACTTGGAGCGGGAGGTGGGGGGCTGGTGTTTGTATGGTATTTTCTAAAGCCATGGGTAAAATTGTTTTCTCCCCTCAATCTAGAATTACATTATTTTTCTTGACCAAGTGTAACCCTCCTACTTCCCCACACACTCCCTGCCTCCAACAAAAACTAGTCAAAATTCTCAAATAGAAGTGACAGTAGAGGCATTGAGTGGAAGGAAGAGTTATGGTTTTCATGCTCATTCTTCAAGTATTTTATGATTTGTGTTTAATACGAGGACCTCCCAGGCCTGACATTGCAAGGATAGGTTTAAATATAAATTCTAGATGCTGAGAGGTGATGTATGACCTCCTCATTCCCTTGCAGCAGACCTATTGCAGGGATGTGCATCTGCTAGTGATATATGGGCAGGGAGCTGCCTTAGCATTTCTCTGCAGTGGCCCTCATGTGTCCTGGCAAGGACTTTCTCAGTGTGGCCAGCATGCCAGGTATTTCAGGAAGTAACAATAGCATGAATCTATAATAGGGTTAACCTAAGGGATCATTAGCCACGTGGTTAGTATTTTATTCAGGGCGTGGAGAGATATAGAGGAAAAAGGAATTATTTGAAAGGAAAAATAATTGTTATCATTTTTTTTCTGTGTTTCTTCTTTTCCACCATCCCTTGGTTCTTGTCTGAATTCAGACTTTCATGACCACAAAATGGAGGAAGGTAAAAGCTTAAAAGATTTAGATAAAATGCTTGGTGAATTTTAATTCTTCGAAGCTATTTAGATGGAAAACTTTAGGGAAAAGAAGGAAAGGCAATACCAAAGTGACCTTGGGGGATAGGATTTCAGGATGAAATGTAGGCTACTCAGCTAACCTGTATTTTAACGATTAACGTTTTAGTGAGGTATATCTCAAATATTGCACAGTACATGCTGCTGCTAAAATTTATTTGTTGTTTATCTGAAATTTAAGTTTGACTGGATGTCTTGTACATTTATTTGTTAACTCTGGCAACTCTACTTGGATGGCTCAGGGAGCAATCTGAGAACTGTTTGCTGTGCTGTGTGCTAAGCCCCTGGACTTTTGATTATTTCAGGAAAACTCCGGAGAGTACAAGTAATGACCATGACTATTCCTGTAAAACATATTGACATTCATCAGGGCAAAGCTGCTGTTCCCTAATAGGCATACCTTTTAATGGTCCTTTTACTATACAAGAGTGAATTTCAATAGGCATAGGGTTTCGCAGGGGTCTGAGGATCCTCACTAATCAGTGCTTCTCACTGAACATCTTAGTTATAGGAGATTGTTGCCTAGAAACAATGAAGTGCTAGGAGCTGGGGCAGTTGTCTTCAGATTTAACCAGGTGAAACGGATGTTAAATAAAATTTAGTTTAACTCATTCAGATATCCAGTAAAGAGGACAGTATGAAACCCGCACTTTTCATGGTGTGGTTACAGAACTGAACAAATTATAGAGCAGATGTGAGTTTCTCTTTGTTTTAAATGTTGCTTCATGAAATAGATCACATCAGAGCCTGCATTTGATGATCCCTGAGCAATGTGTACTTGGGATTTCCTTGTAATTTCAGCGTGATGATTATCAGGAATGCCTAGAAGTGCCTCCCCTCTCCCTACTGCATAGAACTTATTGTTCTGCTGATTTTTGTAGAGTATACAAACCTTGAATAATAATAAAAAGGTGGCTGCCCAGCTACATGTATGTGATATTGAATAATTTTCAGGAGTCTTTCTTGTAGTATAAAGAACTCAAATTTTTACATGGCTGAACAGAAGGGTTACTTTTTTAAAAAAATCTATTCCATATTCCTCTCCTTTGTTGAGCCATAGTTCCTTTATTTCAACCTGTGGGTCCTTAGGAGCTGACATTTTTTATGAAACATGTCCATACTCATAGTTTCAGTTGATTGATTCAAGGGTTATGACCTGAATGAAACTGGACCAATCATAATACAGTTCTGACCTTAATGCTTTTATATATATATATAAATATATATATAAATATAATATATATAATATATATATAAATATAATATATATATAATATATGTAATATATTATATATATAAAATCTCCTTATATAGAGATATCTCCTACATATCACCCCCCCCAAAAAAAATCAATAAATTCTCTTCCCTACAAGTCAAAAAACTCAAGTTTGTTATCTAAGATCTACAACCCAGAGTCTCCCAACTAATAAAACCCAGAATTAAATTTTTATAAAATAGAGTGCATAAATCCTTAGTTTGCTTTAAAAAGGCAACAAATTAAAACCTAGCAGCCTACTCTTGAAATGTTTGCTCTTTATCTTACTGCTAAGTCTTTCATAGAGCTTTTTTTTAATAGTTGTTTTGAGATTCTTTTTTTTCTGAAGAAATTAATCATTTCCATTATTTTTTAACACAATATTACACGTAATTCATATTGTATTATGTTACAACAATTTTTGTTCACCTATTTCTCCTGTACTGGAGAGCAGGGACTATCATTCCTCTGACTGGCTCTTGCAACGTCTACATTGTATAGAAAAAAACCCCCAACAATCTATTTTGTTAAATAGATGAATAAATGTTCTCTTGGTTATTCTTAATGGAGTATTATAAAGGTTTCGGTTGTTATATATTACAGAGAAGCTATTTATAACAATATTTTTGATCACTTAATGATGTAAACATGTACATGTGAATGATATATTTCACACAAAAGATAAAAGCACAGGTTTGGAAGTCTGACTCAAAAAATGGTGGGAAGTAAGTATGTGAAGTAATGCTTATGCTAATAAGTTTGATTTAACCATTTCACAGTGTTGCACACCATAAATACATACAACTTTCCATTTGTTAATTAAAAGATAATCAAACAATTTTAAATACTTTAAAAATCAGTGAGAAGATGTTACTGGCTTGTAGAGAAGTCAGTTTTGTCCTTAGAGGTCTCTGAAGAAGGACAACCTTCATCAATGTCAGACACAGTAAGGGATTTCTTAATTGTCATGGAAATTTGGGTACCTTGAAAAGGCCTCCACCTAGTTGAGGTGCTCCTGGAAGGACAGGAGAGCCTGGTCTGTCCATGGCGTTAGCTTTGGAATAGACAAGGATTCCTGGAGGAAGGCACAGGAGGAGCTCTCAGTGAAATCACTCGGAGAGAAGATGCCTAGAGGTTGCAAAGTATCCTGGATGGAATCATTGCTCAGAGAAAGCAGTGCCTCCATGAGCTTCCATGAGGTTGAAGTCCCTACCCCAACCCTCTTGAGGACCTGTGTGTTCTGGTGTCTAGGGAAGAGTTGTCCCTGGGGTTACATAAACTCTGCTGTGCGAAAGCCAGTGAGAAGTAGAAGGAGATAAGGAAGGTGAGGTGAAGAGCAAAGGTGTTCAGAGCTGAATTCTATGCTGTCTTCCTCCCCAACTTAATCCACCCCAGAATCCAAGAGGGGATAACTATGGAGGAAACAGGAAAGTTTACACTTACTGATAATCTAGATCATGGGACCTTATAGATTAGTATTATATTAGTATTATAATTAGTATTATATTACACCTATATTATAGTATATATGAGGTATATATAGTGTCATATAATATAACATATAGTATTATGATAAAGAGCATTATAGCATTATAGTAAATGTGTATAGTATTAAAGGAAATTTGACACATTTATATATACTTGGAGGAGATCAAAGGACATTAAGGTGTCATGTATATGCACTATTTGTTTAATCATCTCCAATTATTTGATATTAAGCTCTTTCTAATTTTTACTGTCATTCACAGTCATTAATGACTATGAATTCCTTGTAGATAAATCTTTCTGATTTGTATTTCTGATTATTTGCTTTGGATAAGTTCCTGGAAATAGAATTAAATCCAAGAATATACATAATTTTATGGGTCTTGATACCCACTGCCAAATTGCATTTCAGTAACAGTGTACTAATTTATACTTTAACCCACAATATATAATAGTTCCTGTCTCAATGATAGCATTATTAGCCTTGAGTATTATCATTAAAATGAAAATCTTAGCACAGGTGAAAAATGTGTCTGTTTTGTTTTCATAATGTTTTAAATTCTATTTATATGACATGTAATAAAATTTATTTTCTTGTACTCCTTTAGATAAGCTCTGTTTGTGCTAGAACTATTTTTGAAAAGAGCCAAGTTTGTTTCTTTTTTATCCAAGAAATATATTTAAGGTAAAAATTACAGGCAACCAAAAAGAAGAAAACCAGATTACCTGTGATCCTACCTCCTGGAGATAACCATCATGAAAGCTCAGGTGTATATGTGTTTAATCTTTTTTTTTTTTTAAATTTAAATGAGTTTTCAAGCTTGACTGAATATGATTATCACCTGTGGTTCTTAAAAAATGTACAAATGACCAGATTGTTATTTCTAGAGATTCACATTCAAACTTTCCCCATTGACTTTATGGTGCTGAATTCTATGTGCCTTTGGTTTTGCTCATTTACCTGCCCTCCTTGGGTCATCTTTTCATTGCCAAAGCTTCAGTGACCTATCAAGAGGCTTATGCTTCCTATCCTCAGTCTGGGCAGCTAGACTAAGTATCAGAATCCTATATCCTGACAAGCATCCCTCAATTCTACATAAGTGTGTTATAAAGCTCCCAAACTTGGTAGATCCAAACTCAGTGCCTTCCTTTTGGAAAAAAATGATGACTTCTTCAGTGTTCCCAATAGTATGGCCATCCAATCCCATCTCTCTCATTCTAACTCACATAGCCAGGCAGACTCCAAGGTGGTTCCCAATGATCCCTACCTCTGCTATACATGCCTTAATATAAATTCTTCCTCTTGAGTATAGTCTTCCCTGGCATCTTGCTTGTATCAGATGGCATGAGCATGTCACTTTTGTGATTAGGTGACATAAGACTGTGACCTCTGCCTTGGTAGTGGATTCTTTCTTGGCTGGCTTTGTTGAAGCAAGACATCATATTGGAGAAGCCCATATAGTTAGGAATGAGGCCTCCAATCTACTTCAAGGAATTGAATCTTATCAAAATCCATGTGATCTGTAAATTAGATTCTTCTCTGGTTGAGCCTTCAGGTGAGACCCTGTTTCTGGCCCACACTTTGATCATAGCCTTGTGTGAGGCCATGAAGCAGAGGACACAGCTAAGCCATACACAGATTCCCAATCCGTAGACACCAAGATAAAATATGTTTGTGCAAAGTTGTTGGTAATGGATTATGCAATAATAAGGAACATAGACCATTCATTCTCAAATCCTGCTGATTAAATTTCCTTTATATGTCTCAAATCTGATGTATTTTTTATATCAACAACCAACCATCTAGGTCAGGCATGATCATGAATCTTCTGAAATGTTATAGCTAAACTTCTAACTCATTTCTCTGCCATTTGCCTGTGGCCTCCAACCTCTGTCGATGCTTAGCAGAATCATCTTGCAAAAAGAAATTGGATCATATTCCACTGCCTTCAATCCTTCAGCATGCTTACATCATCCTTAGGGTGAACTCCATAGTTTTTAACTTGACTCATGAGATTCCCTGAAACCTAGCCCTTGCTTGCCTCTATTCTAGGTTCTAAATTCAGCACGTTCTCTTTGTTCTTAGCTTCACCCTTGCTCTTTGGTCTTTCTGAATTATTCTTTATGTACTCATTCACTTGCCTTAGGTTCTCCAAATGTTTCACTTAATACAATGGATCAAATATTATATAGCATTTTCTTTAGCAAGTCTTTCCTAAATGCCCACATTTGAGCTATAAGTCTCAAAGATGATCTTCTGTTTCCAGGTACCTCATCTATTTTTATACCTATCTTTGCTATTACTTATTTATTTTTCTAATGTTTCCTGCAAGCTACAGAGCACAAAGATCATGCTTATTTCATTTACTACTTGGTTGATACTCTGTAAATATTTGTTAAATGAATGAATGCATGAATACCAACAGAGGATCCCCCCCCCCCCGCCCCTGCCGGGTTTGGTGAATTCTCTGAATTACAAATCAGTTTTCTGTATGTGCCAATCTAGATCAGGTTGGGGCTTGATACTTGTGTTCTTTTACAATACAACCCAATATACCCTTAACATGTACCAGTTTTCTGCTTTTGGTGACTGCCAAGTGGATTCTGGGGCCATACTCTTTCCAATGTTAATGATCATCTTGAGTGAAATGGAGTGCGACTGATCTCCAGTTGTTCTAAATCCAGCTTGATCCTCAGGTGTAGAATAGCAGTAAGGTACAGCCAGGACTTCCTTCAGTTTCATCCTGTGATTTAATCTTCAGTTGATGAAAAGGTTTTTAAAAAGTTTTGGCATGTGAATGCTATCCTTTTTTCCATAGCATCCCAATACAAGACTTGTCCTATGTTCTTTGGAAATGTCTTGGGATGGAAGGAGTTCAATGTCTGTGCTCAATGCCATTGGCCTGTTTAAAAAAAGAAAATTACAATGATTTCAACTTGGTGTCAACTTACACAGCCCTGCCCGCCATCAATCTCTTGGATGTGACTGCTTGATTTCTTATGAATAGAAAATTTCTTTATATTTGTAATTCGTCCTTGTTCATGAGAATATATCTTCAAGTTTTAATTTTAAATTCATTACATATCTAGAATGGTGTGTGTGTGTGTGTGTGTGTGTGTTGCCAAGGATCAAATCGAGGACTTTGCATGCTAAATAAGTGATCTACCAGAGTTACATCCCCAGCCCCTCATACCTGAGCAGGAGATTGTCTTTATCTTTGTTTCATACATGAATAACAAATTGTGAGTACAATATTAGATAGCAACACTTTTCCTTCAAACCCTGTAGCTGTTGATCTGTTGTCCTATGGCCTTTCCTATGAAGAGGAGCAGTCGGAGGCCAGTCTGATTGTTTTCTTTGTTGATAATACTTAAAAAAAAAAAAAAAAACCAACCAGCAAACCTGGAGTCTAATATGATGTTTCCCCCATAATCCTTATAATTAAACTTTTTCCCTTTAGCCTCCAATCTTACTTCCTAATTTTACCCAGAACATGATGAACCCATTTAGTCTGCTTACTCAAATAATTTTTTTCCAGCTTTGGAAAGGAATTTTGAGTTCTGTTGCTTCTGTTTCACTTGTACAGTTTTCTTTTTTAGAAACATTTTAAATTCTTAGACAAGATCTTCATATCAATTGTGATTTTTTTTATATTGGAGAGCTATTTGTATGTAGAGAAAAATTCTAGGGTGTTATTCAAAACTTTAATTTAATATTCACTTTATTAAAGGTCCAGTCTTTTTAAAAAACAGCTTTTTTCAAACCTTTAAGTTCACCTTACACATTTTGTTATTTGATTTATGAATCTAGTAAATTTTAACAATTGCTTTCAAGGGAGCCTTTGAAATAATGTTTGATCCATTTAAGTTGAACACATTCAACTCCCAAGCAGGTCCATTTATAACTTAGTTAATAAAATCCCCGTAAGTATTTAAACTCCATGTATAAATTTAATACATTCAGTTTTCTTTTTAAGCCTTTCAAATGCTTTAATTACCAGCCAAACCTTAACAACTCCTGTAAATCTAATAAATTCAATGACAAATCCTGTTCTCCTAACCTGTCTGATATTTAAAAACTTAATTAAATTCCCTAAATATTTCCACTTATTGGTAAAAGTCTAAAATCCATTACTCAATTTTACCTTTAAATTGGAATCTAGAGACTAATCTGTCATATTCATGATACGCCATATGCTCTTAAACATTAAACCTCTCTATATGCTCAATACATAGACTCTACCCCATAAGTAGAGACCTATTCTTAAACTTCACACAAAAGTATTAATTCTTTAGGTTTATTTTAATATTTCCATGTTTAATGTAAACATTTTTTATTGAGTAAAAAGATACATTTCCAGTAGGTTTTATTATCTAAAATTAATCATGGTTGCCGCTCCAAACCAGTTAGCATTGGCTAATAAGGTGTCCCATCAGTTGACTGAGAATGCATATTGCATAGCATCTAGGGTGGCAACAGAGGATTGTTGTGACTATAGGGGACTCATAGTCCATTCTAGGTGAATGAGATTGGTGCCTTTTGGTATAATTTACACAGTTGTTCCTTTTGATTTGAATAGTGGGATCCTGTAGCCCACTAAATGATGCAACTAATTCTCAAACTGCTTGTTTGGGGTTTGTACTTCTTCAGCTTCACTAACTTATTTTAATGTGTTTCTTTTAATCTCTAGGGCCATGAAAATAATTCATTCCTCTCATTTAAATAACAACAAGAAGAGTAAAGATACAACTGGTTTATTGAGCAGTTGCTATGTGCCAGTTAAGTGATCTGCTTAACATACCTCTTTTAATCCTATGATGAAGGAACTATGATTATTTCTATCTTATAATTGTTTTGCAATTTTCAATTTTAGGCAAAAAGAAATAAAGTAAGTTTATGTAGGATTTAAGTTCTGGCATTTGTTTCTGTATTTATTTGCTAGGAGATAGTATTTCTCTACCGTAGATAAGATCAAAAGGGACCAAAGAATCCAAACTTTTAAAGGTGTGTGACCTCTCTTAGGTTCAAGTTATGCATTTAGTTGTAATACTCCTAATAAGTATTAGTTAACTCCCCAACCTTTTTGCTCCTAGATAGCTCTCTAATCATTTATGGGATTTTCGTCATTGAATTTGGCCATCTTTTAATTCTTGGTCTGTTTCTGTTATCCCAACCAAATCCCCACTGGTCACAGTCCATTATGTGTCCTGCTTTCCTCTCTGGCATTCACAGACAACTCATTACTCGAGTTCTCCACCATCCCTATTTCTGATTTACTTTTCTCCTAGGTGAAACCTATTCTTTAGAATCTCAAATGTGAGTTTTAGTTCTCATTATAATTTAAATTTTCTGGAAATAATTCTTTGTTTCACTCCGCTTCTTTATACTTAGTTTACTGTTTTCAAAACTCATCCTGTGGTCTTAAATTCTTGACTATTAGTGGCTTCTTCCAAGTATTATAAAGGGTGCATTCCCTTTGTCGCTCCCTGCCACAAGGGTATGTGGGAGACAGGCAGGATCAGCCTGTGGTCTCCGAGGCACCACCTGTCAGAACCGCCCTCCCACAGAGGTAGTGAAGTGCACTACACCAGCTAGTGTCTCCGGGGCTGAGCGAGAGGGTGTCCGGCCGTCCGGAGATGAGTCAACTGTGAAGGTGCAATAATCTCAACTTTATTGTGTCAGGGACAAGGTTATATAGTGATAGGAGGGAGTAAGAAGAGACAGTAGCAAGAACCAATAAGGAGCAGTTACCTCACTATCACTAAGGGGCCTAGGCAGATTTCAGATTAAACCAATAGGTGGGGCTAAAGTCAAAAGCCAGCCCCCCCAGAACTCCAGTCCAGCCAGGTCATGTATATGGAAATGCTCTGGAAGAACCCATGAGGCCACCTCAGCCAACACCCAATAATGGCCGCGGTCCCAAGGGAGGTAAAAGTCCCAACACTCTTGTACAGTAGTCAGTTCTGTAAAACTCTACCTAGTCCTTAGAATTTCCTATGACTCCCCTAAGTGAAGGACCTTCTCCTGAGGAAGGGGAAGGGTGCTCCCACAGCATCCAGAAATAGAAGAGTGAGATACTCATTGCTGGAAGGAAAGAATGGCGTGATCCCTTTCCTCACCTGTCTCAAGGTCCATGGCTGAGACTCCTGTAACAAAAGAGGTTGAGGAGAGAAGGACAGAACAAACCCATTTAAACCAAAGTTTTAGATGAAACATGAGAGCCTTTAGAAACAAAGACTCAAAGTCCCAGGGAAATTCTGTTTTTATGCTTAGTTTGATAAAGAATGGACAATCGTGTAGAAATGTGACTGGACAACTAGTAGGTTCTAAAGGTAGAAGACGGGGAGTGAGGAGCAAGGCCTGTCCAGATTCTTCTTGAACTCCGTGTGGCATTCTTTCCTCCTGGGTATGGGGTGGTGCCCCAGTCTGGCTGGGCACAATTCAGGAGCCACTTATCAAGCAGAAACAAACTTTATTTTTAGAAAACACACGCAGCACCACAGGAACTCTTCAGGAGTTCCCTCAGAGCCCAACTGCCACCACCGGCTTCAGGCGAGCCTCTCAATCCCCACTCCTCCCTCTCTTGAGGCTGATTGGCTGGGTCGTGTGGGCGGAGCCAAAAGAGTCCCCCAATGAGCAGCTCCGTGGTCTGAAAGGGCAGGGAAACAGCCCAATGAGCATCACAGCAGAGGAGCCAATCAGCTGGCAGCTGGAAGTTTGCTGGGGCCATGGTGAGCCAATCAGCTGGAAGTTTGCTGGGGCCCCTTCGGCTGTGGCTCTCAACAGGGTGGGACCTCTCTAGATGGAAGTCTTCAAATACTTTTTCTGGGTTTTATGGCTTGGTTTTGGGGAGAGGGGTTCTACTTTCCGTGGCTTGCTTTGGGGAAGAATTCAGGTTTCTGTTTCTCACTTCAAGGGAGAAAGCAGGGTGGCAGACAGGAACATGGGAGAAAGTCAGAGACTCTGACTTTGCCTCTGAGGCTGCTTCTGAGACCTTCCAATGTAATTTATTTCAAACTGCCCAGCGTGCCAAAGCACTGTACTTAGGGGCGTTGTTTTATGAGCCTCAGTACCATCACGGTCTTACCTCACTATTTTCTGGTAATTCAGTCTGAAGAAACAGAGCAAGGTAGTTGAGTTAGAGGAGGAGAAAGGAGAGTGAGTTTACTCAGGAGTATGGTCCTTCAGGTCAGGGTCTCCAAGGTCCTGCCGGCCTGTTTCAGTTCATGCTCCTCAGCCTTATATTTGCTGAAATACTTCTCAGAGGCTTCTAATAGGGGTTTTCTCTCTTTTTATGGTGGAATGGGTTTTATATTTCTCTCTGAGTATAAAGGTATTTTATTTTGATTAATTAATTATTGGTACTGGGAATTGAACCCAGGGATGCTTTACCACTGAGATATATTTCCAGTCTCTTTTATTTATATTTTGAGACAAGGTCTCACTAGGTTGGTTAGGGCCTTGCTAAGTTGTTGAGGCTGGCTTTGAACTTGTGATCCTCCTGCCTCAGCCTCCTAAGCTGCAGGGAGTACAGGTATATGCGACTATGCCTGGCTGAAGGTATTTTATTTAGGAACTGGGCAAAGCCATATCAAGGGCTACCAATCAGATTTCATTTAAATCACAAGTATTTAGTTATGATTTCTAAAGATCTCGATAAAATAGGCTTTATATCCAAAATGACTTATTTTCTGGATTTTATAGTGGACCTGCATTTATTTCATCTTTCTTTTCATCTGAAAGATGATCTTCAAAATCTTATATTTCTAAATAAATACATCTGAGTATTATTTTCATTTGAGGGTAGAGACTTTGGTTTCACATTCACCGAAATCCCAGCAATGCAGGTGACTTGATAAATATAGAACCTTTAGTTTATCTGATCGAGAATAGGATAAAAAGGACAACATTTTATTTTACAAATGTTACAAGTAAGTAGTGAAGAGCTGGCTAGAGTGAGAGGAGGAGAAAGGGAGGATTCCCAAAGATAAATCTTTTAAATCCCATCAGAAGAACACTACTGTCTCTGCATGGTGGACAGTAGAGTCCAAATCCCTTTGCCTGGTATTCACATTCACCTGCAATCTGAATTCTGTCTGCTTTTGCAATCATCTCTTATGTGAGTCCTGCACTAAAAACAACACAGTCTACTGGGTTGAACTTGGCAGTAAATATTGTACTCTCCCACCCTAGGTCTGTGTTCCTATTATGCCTTTCCAGCATGTTCTTCCCTGCTGCCAGAGTCTGCTCATCTTCCAAGTCCCTGCTCTGATGCCGTGCTTGGCCTCAGCAGCCAGTATTTAGCTTTGCATCCTCTGGAAAGCTCCAGGTCAGATGCTGCCTTGCATCCCAGCTCTCTGGGTCCTTATCTCTTCAACTCAAATGCTTTTCCTGTCCTGACAAAGGTCTCCCATTGTAGTCATATTTTCCTAAGGTTCAACAAACTGACCTGCACAGAGTAGGGTCACAGTGAATAGATTATTTGATTGAAAAGAGAGTTACAGCAAGCAAGAAAATGAAAGCTGAGGAGAAGAGATGGTGATCAAACAGAAAATAGATATGACAGACAGAAAAAGCAAAAGGCACATGAATGGGGAACGAGTGAGACAGATGTCAGTTTCTTTAATTCAGAGATAAACTGCCCCCACCCCCCTGAAATGCTTGTTAGAATTCCAGTGCCTTCAACAATGGGGAAAAGAGCTGTTTGCTTTTATTTATAAATTTCAAAGCTTATCTTTAAAATAAACATTTATTTTCCCATCGAATGCCCACAGATTTTTGTATTGTGTCAAAGAATGTGTTTGGGTTTTTAAACAGCATTTTGGAAATGCCAGGGCAGCTATCAACTTTCCAGTTATTCCTGGGAGTCTCTTTGACATTCATGTTCTATCATTTTTGCCTAATCTTTATTATTTGAGAGATTAAGTCTGTCTCATTTCAAAATATCTGAAAGATTGTATTTGAGACCAGCATTTATTTCATTATGAGTCCATTTTTTTTTCCAACCCAAAACTATCATTTTTTCAAATTGAATCCTGTCTGTTTCTTGTCCTAATTGCTTCATGGTAGGTTTTTTTCTTAGAAGAAACCAAAAATAAGAGTCAAGAACACACAGGGAAGAAATGAGTTTCTTCCTGTTCACAGCTCTTAAGCTGTTTCTATTAATCCTGCAGCTTCTTCTGAGCTCCACCATCTCCAGTGTCTGCTGCAGTCAATTTAGGCTGTGGGTTATGTTGCTGTTCATTCCGCTGCCAAAGGAAACAGCTCTTCTCCAGCCAAAGGAAACGAAGGCTCAACGTGATTTCTCAGGTATTTTCCACTTTTGCTTACTCCAAAGTTCTAGTCAGTAAGTGGTTTAAAGGATTCCAAACCCTTTGCCATGGAGGCCCTTGCTCAGATCATGTAGAGTTGACTCGGCACCTTCTGGCATTTACCTCTTCCCTTTGTGAGAATGGGCTCCCACACTCTTCATCTGAATCCATGGCATGGTAGCTTGGATCCCATGGCTGATTCTGGCACCATGTTTCTTCCTTCACTACCAATGGAGGGTGGTTCTTGTGGGGAGGAAAGCGTGTCCAGGAGCTGCAGGGGAAGCCACTGGGAATGATGTACTGTAGCAGAAGCTTCCAGCTTGTCAGTTCAGGATGAAATTTCCTGCATTACTGAAAATATTGACATTAGAAAGTCAAATTAGAATGTAAGAATACAGCAATGAATATCTCAGGAGGAAGAACTAGCAATGAAAAGGCTCAGAGATAAGAAAGTACAAGGTGTGTGATAAGGGGAAGTAGAGAGAGAGGATGTAATTAGAAAGGTGTGTGTGTGTGTGTGTGTGTGTGTGTATTTATTTAATGCTCATGGACTTTGTGGATCAGGAATTCAGATGGGGGCCAGCAGGTTGGCTTGTCTTTATTATACAATGTTTAGGGTGGGGGGCATCTAGTAGAGAGACTGGAAAGCTGGAGGTGACTCAGAAGCTGAGTATCACATGTAGGCATCTTCTCACATGTGGCTGTTGTGGGTTGGTGGCCAAGCCCCTGACTGGGGCTGTCTGGCAGAGCACCCGGATGAAGCCTCTCCATATTGCCTGGGCTTCCTCACAACATGGCGGCCAGGTTTCAAAAGTGAATGTCCCAGTGGGAAGGAAGGGGAAGTTACCACTTTGTCACTTTTACAATATTCTATCAATTAAGCATTTTTGTTTTTTAAAAAAGCTCAGATTCAAAGTTGGGGGACTGTAGGCCCCCTACATCTTGATGGGAGGAGTAATGAAGAATTTGGTACCCATTTTTAAAGTTGTCACATGCTAATTAGAAATATATGTCCCCTCTTATCAGATATATCCCTTCAGATATATCCCTTTCTTGAAACAAATGATCCCATACCAGGCAACACTGGCTGGGTTCAGCTCCTCTCAATGTCTTATTTGGGAGTATTGGCAAAGTTCACTACTTGTACAACCATACACAGAGGCCCTGGGCTTAGAAATTTTTAGGCACTCACTTTTTCTCCACTGTTCCTCAAAACCAAAGGTAAAATGATGTTGTTTTTTTTTTCTTCATTTTTTTTCATTCAGCTTCTCACTTTGATCCCAACATCTATTTTTTTTTTCCTCTTTGTGATTAATTTAACTTAACTAAATTAGTTTTGTTACATGGTTTGTACTGGTTTTGGACTTTCTTTGGTTGGTTCATTTAAAAAAGAATTTCACATTGTTTGTCTCTGAATATTCTTTGGTCTGTTTGACCCTGTTTGCTCCCCATCTTTTCCTAGAATATATGCCAAACAATTCAAATAATAGGTATTATTTTTAAAAGACCTAATTTTAATGACTTATATTTTCTATTTGGAATCTTTTTTGGGGGGGATGAATGTGTTTAGAGAGTTTTCTCTTAAAATCTTCCAAAGTTTAAATGTTTTTCATTTAAAGAAGTTTTTTTTAAATATTTATTTAATTTTAATCCAATCACATATTTAAACCTTCCCCTAGATCTTTCCTGAAGCAATTGGCATTAGAAGAAAGAGAATGAGGAAATGAACAAGAAGTAGTTGCCAAGAAAAAAATTAACTAAGCTATAAATAGGTCAATAATGGGAATATGGGTTAGGATAACATGTTCACCATCCTATTTAGGGTCTTATCACCACTGATGAAGAGGATTGGCGACAGAAAAATATCCTGTACCAACCACTAGTTTACCTAATTATCTAAAAATAGCTTGGATACTGCACAGATGGTCAAGGAGGTGAGAAAGGACAGGAAAGGGGACATCACTAGGGAATACTCATATAAACGATATATTTTTAAATAGCCTTCATGGAGGGATTGATTAGCTGTACTACATTCTGTATGTTTATTCTCTGGCTTATTTCTTGATAATAAGTCATCCAAGATCTAGAATTGAGTCAAATTCTTATTTTATCTCTTCCACTCTTAAGCCAATGTCAGACCTGTGAGGATAAGACTGCATTGGAATGAATGCTTCCCCCCTCCCCCAATTTATATATGAAACCCGAATCCCAGGGTGGTGATTGTATTTGGAGGTGAGGACTTTGGGAACTAATTAGGTCATGAGAGTAAAGCCCTCATGAATGGGATTGCTGTCTGGGATGGTTTAGATATGAGCTTTCCTCCAAAGGCTCCTGTGTCAATGCAGGAATGTTTGGAGGTGAAATAATTACATTGTGAGGACTGTAAGCTATCAGGCCTTACTGGTTTGAATGGACTGACTGGGTATAACTACAGGCAGGTTGGGTGTGACTAGAGGAGGTAGGTCACTGGGGGCCTGCCCCGGAAGGCTTTATCTTCCCTGTGGTCCATTCCCCCTCTCTCCCTCTCTGCTTCCTGGCTGACATGAATGGAGCAGCTTTCTTCCACCATACCCTTTTGCTCTAATGTTCTGCCTCATCTTGGGCCCACAGCAATGGGCTTGGCCTCCCATGGACTAAACATCTGGACCCATAAGCCCAAATAAACTTTCCCTCCTCTAAGTTGTTCTTGTTGGGTATTTTGGTCACAATGATGGAAAGCTGACCTACACACTGCCTTTATAAGAGGCCAGAGAAACAGCTAGTGCTCTTTGCACACTCATGTGAGGAGATAAGGAAAAGTTGACCATCTACAACCTGAAAGAGGGCCCTGGCCAGAACTCAAGACTATGCTGGTACCCTCATCTTGGATTTCTGACCCCCAGAACTCTGAGAAATGGATTTATTGTTTTAGCCACTAAGTCTATCATAATGTATTACAACAACCCAAATTGATTGAAGACAAAACCCATTAAAACATGGAATTAAAATTAAACTGATTTTTATCAGTGGCCTTAGGACCAAAGTGTTTGCCCATGTTCCTCTGAGGTCCCGTGTCTTTTCTCTTTTCTTTGTAGATTAGGAGATCTTGTTCAGTGTTGTGAAAGGATGTTATGAGAGAGTAAAATTGATTTTAGGAGTCAAAAATGTAAAAACTGGCTTTAGATTATCTGAATTTATATTGGTATTCAAATTGTAAAAGAGTGGAAGTATTATAGACATTGATTCTAAATAAATTCATTGTATTCACTGTATATTAATTGTAAAGAACTATTTTTAAAGCAAATGGAAAATTTATGCAGATAACATTTCATGTTCCTAAATGCCGACTTTTGGAAAATCTCAAGTGAAGTCAGGTAGACCTAGTATTTTAAATGAACACACTGTTTTAGTGAATTCTATGGCCAAATTTCAGTTTCCTCTGGATATTCAGTTACTTCACATTCCAGAGAAATACTGCTTTCCTGCTCTGCTAGATCCTCTAGCGCATGAGGAGGAAGACTGTGGGGACCAGGGCCTGGGTTAGCCATTGAGGTGGCCATCAAGGTTGTCTTGCTTTTGATGCCTAAGGGTTGCTAAAGGGGATGATGAAATCCTACAGTCTTGTTTAAACTGCCCCCCTGTGTGGGTTGCAATACGTGACCTCTCTTCCTTTAATCAACTCAGAAGACTATAATACACTGTTAGATTATTCATCCATCACATGACTGTCCTAATGGATCCATTTTTATCTTTGTACACTTTTTTTTTTTTTTAAAAAAAGAAACCCACTTAAAGAAATGTGAAAAAGACTGGTTTGTAAAGCTCTTCCACTTTTCAATTGGATGCAACATTATCAACTTGGGTTAAAAGCACTTTTTGCGGGGTAAGGTAGAGTATCATGCTATATCACATACACTCAAGCCACCATTATTTTATGTTCCATTATGAAGGGAGAAAAACTCAATTGTAAAGCATCAGATTTCATCAATTGTAAGGTTCATTCTGACTTCAGATATTAAAGGCAAAAATTGTGCTGCAGAAATAATAAAATAAGGTATATATATTTAGAATTTTTATCATGATATATTTTTGTAATTTTACATAAATGCAAAATTTTTAGTACAGTCTATTCATTCTTCTTTTTGTCTACCACCATTGCTATATTCTCTCTCCTCCTCTCATATAATTAAATTGCAAATAAATGTATGATAAACTTATGTAATATAGTATGTATAAGTATATATTATAGATATGCATATTTGTCTCCATGATCATAAAATCATGTGTAAACCTATATACACATACTATGTAAAAATATAAATAATTTTAAAAGTTTAACCATCGATTCATAATGATGTGTTTTTCAGAAACATTAATACCATATTCTTTTTATAGTAAGTTTTGCTATCTGGTGAAGTATTTAAAATATCTTGTGGAAACTCCTTTATCCCCAATTGGCAGAGTTCTAATTCATCCCTCTTGTTGGCTGTGTAATATTCCAGGAGGAATCTAACTGATGTGCCTCCACTTCATTTCTATTTTGTTATTATTGGCTTTCATAAGCTGTAAACATTCTGTACCATATTCTTTTGTGTTTCAGTATATATTTCTTTGATTAGATTCCCAGGAGAGGAAACTTTTGGGGACAAGGAAATGCATATTTTTATTTTTGATGCATGTGAACAGATTGTTTATCAAAAAGGCTTTTTAGTTCACATTTCCATTTTAAAACATTTTTTACTCATGTGCACATTTTTGCTCACTTTAAGAAATATGAAATGGGGCTGGGGATATGGCTCAAGTGGTAGCGGCTTGCCTGGCATGTGTGCGGCCCGGGTTCGATCCTCAGCACCACATACAAACAAAGATGTTGTGTCCACCAAAAACTAAAAAATAAATATTAAAAAATTCTCTCTCTCTCTCTCTCTCTCTCCCTCCTCTCTCCTCTCTCCTTAAAAAAAAAAAGAAATATGAAATGGATATGTTAGCACCAACAGGGGTGACTGTCAAACTAATGGGCATTAAGGATATTTTACTTTAATTTTATATTTTCTGTACCACTGGTAACAATTAACATCTTTGAAAATTCTGGCAATTTATATCACCTCTTCTATGAGATTTCTCCTATTGTTTTTCCATGGAGTGAAAAATTTATCTCCTTGTTGTTGCAGTGTTTTGTTTACCCATCACATATGATGGACTCTTTTCCTTTTCTTTTGCAATTTATATTTTTCAAATTCATTGCGTATTTTTTTGTTTAGGATAACTTTGCCATTAAAAGTGTGGTTTTTACTTAGCCAAATGTCTATCTTATTTTTTATAGTACACGAATTTCCAGTTTGAATAAGAAATGTCTCCCTTCCTCTTCTTAACAACCTAGATTTTCTTAAAATATTATTGTTTAACTGATGAACATTTTGTTTTTAGGTTTGCATTTTTAATGCATATAAAGATTTTTTTATGGTGTTAAGATGGTGTCCAGATAATTTTTTTTTTTTTTTTGCAGATGGATGACCAGGATAATTCATTAAGTGTTCATTTTCTTATCCAACAAAATGGAGTTCTGTCCTTGTTTTATATTAAATACTCATATGTTAGCATTGTATTCTTGATTTTTTATCATGTTGAAATGATTTAAGTTTCTATTTAGTAGTATCATGTTATGATTATAGTATGTTTTGATATCTGGTAAAGCAAGTTTCTTATTTTTTTATATCCTTTTCTCCTCTGTTCTTAGATTGTTATCATCTCATATAAAATACTATCTTTATAGCCAAAAAATTTAAATTCCATATTGTAACTCTAATTGAAGTTGCATTAAAACTATATAGAGACAGAAATAGATATTGATATAGACAGTTTCATAGTAGCAAGTCTTTCTATCCAACAACTTGGGCCAATTTTTAAGTGAGATTGTACTAGTGTTTTCTTTTTCTGTCTTATCACAATTTACTGTAACCATAAAGCTAGATTCAACTAGTGACATTTCCTTCATTTCCTATGGCTTGGAAGAGCACTGGCAATATCTGTTCTTCCTAACATTTAAAAATGTGCTAATGTTTTAGTTATCCCAGTGCTGGTGAGATGTTAATGTTATTTTTTGTACCTGGGAGCTAGGAATGGATTCACATTTAACATTCCATCAAATATGCCAGAAGTGCCTTGAAAAATGCTGAGTTTGAGAACCTGTCATATCTCAATGCTTCTCTCTAATGCTAGGGCTTTAAAAATTTTTGTTTGTTTGTTTTTCAAAGCTCTGTACTACTAGACCTCTTTCTCTTGGGTCCCCATAGTTTTTGATTTTGGTTGTGAGGGGGTGTGTCCCTGAGCTTTGAATGGTTTAAAAGTATTTTTTTCATTATGCTTTCCAGATAGTTTATCATTTTTTCTTTTGATTTCTATTTAAATCCAACAATTTCCCAAAAGTGTCCTAATTTCCTAATAGTTATTCTTTCCTGCATGTGAAAAAGCTTTTTATTATTTATTTCTAATTGTATCAGCCTATAAATAGAGAACCTAGCATGTATTTCTACAAAAAAGTATAGATTTTCTATATGTGTTAGGTATATAGTTAATTTTATTGGTGATCCATGGATCATTTCTCTGAACATACATATACACATTAGGCATATATTCTCTATTTGAGAATTTAAAGTTTGAATATAGGTAGTATTCATCGAGTAGAACAGCCATAATAATACCGCAGGCTTGGTTTAAAGAACAGAAAAGTATTTTCTCCCAGTGATGAAGACTAGAATTTTAAGATCAAGGTGCTGGTGAATTTGGTTCCTTTGGAGGCTTCTCTCCACCTGCAGCTGGCTGCTTTTTCAGGAATCTTCCCGGGTCTTTCCTCTGTGCCTGTCTTCATGTGCCTTTCTTCATGACTCCTTGTGTCCAAATTTCTTCTTGTTATAAGGATAGAAATCAGATTGGCTTAGGACACCCCACCCTTATGGACTCATTTTAACTTACATAGAGTCATAGCCTGAAGTCCTGGGGATTAAGTTTATAAATTGCCTTATACAATTTCTCTCTGACCTTATTTTTGTAAACTGAATTGTGTAATGTTCAAAAGGATATATTAGTGCTTCAAACTAAAACTCTATTTTATCAAGGTCTCACATTTCTAATTTTTGCTTTTTATATGTAGCTATTATTTTATATGTATATTTATAAAATAATATGTATATATAATATCTTAGAAAATATACACAGTATCTTCTTCATTTATGCTTTTTATCAAAACCTGATGACCCTCTATTTCCTGATCAGGGCTTCTAACACTAAATTTCACCTCACCACATATTAATATTACCTTTGCTGTTTTCTTGCTTATACATTTGTTGTTCACTTTTCTTAATCACTTTACAGTATAATTGTTTTTTTAATGTGCACAAATATTCTTTAGTTCAATTTGACAGTCTCTTTCCTGCAATTGGAGAATTCAGTCTAGTTGCTGTTAGTAAAATGACTTGAATTTATTCTTCTTTTCTTACTTTATGATTTTTTTTTTTTTGTACTGGGGCTTGAACCCAGGGGCACTAAGCCCTGAGCCACATCCCAGCCCTTTTTTTGTATTTGATTTTGAGACAGGGTCTTGCTGAGGGCCTTGCTAAGTTGCTGAGGATGGCTTTGAATTTGCAAACCTCCTGCTTCAGCTTCCCGAGCTACTGGTATTACAGGTGTGCGCCACTGTGCCTGGCTTACATTATGATTTATATTGTTGTTCTGCTTTCCTCTTATCCTGATTTTAATTGGTTTTGTCATTCCATTCTTCCTCATATATTTAGAAAATCTACTGAATTATTTCTGCTAATGGTTATCTTTCTTTTCCCTGTACTTACAATATTCCATGTGTTCCCTCTACTTACCTCACCCTAATAAAGTCTTAGGGTAAGGTAGGTGCCTAAGATAAAAAGTCTGATTGTCCATCTGATTATTTTTTTGGGGGGTGGGGGTGGGTACTGGGGACTGAACTCAGGGGCACTTGGCCACTAAGTCTCATCTCCAGACCTATTTTGTATTTTATTTGGAGACAGGGTCTCACTGAGTTTCTTTGCCCCTCACCATTGCTGAGGCTGGCTTTGAACTCATAATTCTCCTGTCTCAGCCTCTCGAGCCGCTGGGATTACAGGGCTCTGCCTCCGTGCCTGGCTTCCCATCTGAATCTTTTTCCTTTGTGGCAACTTGTTTTGTTTCTGTTTGTAAATTCATTAGATTTTCTTTTTAGAATATGTGAATTTTTATGTCTTTGTTTTCTTCTTAGTCTATGCTGGAACTTTGTCCACTTATCTTACAGACATAAGCCTTCAGAGAAAAATTTCTCTGTTGTTTGTTTAAATATTGTACCTTTGTCATTTCTTCCTACCTTTTTTTTTGGGGGGGGAGAAAAAAACTAAATTTTTGGCTTTGCCCTCCAAGTCTCATTTTCTCCCCTGCTTAATGATGGGTATAATTCTGAGAAATGCATCTTTAGGTGATTTTGTCTTGGTGTGAACATCATAGAGTGGACTTAGAATGGACTAAACTTAGGTCCATGATGAACCAAACATCATGAAGCACCAGGGAAATGATGCGATCAAGAGACACAGTGAGCAGGAGATGTATGGGGTGGCTGCAGGCAGACCGTGACATTTGTTTTCCCTAATAAATCTGTTTTCTTAGACATGTATTTCTGTTTTCTCTGAATGCTCTTCTTCTCTCTGGCTTTTTTATTATTATTTTTAATTTCATTCATTCATTCTTCATTTCTTGGTATTCTTACTGGGGCTGAGGTGTATAGTCATTGAATTGACTGAAGTCAGGAAGTGATGGAAAGCAACATGGTCTCTGCACTGTGGATGGGTAGTCATAGCCACATGCGTGCTGTCAGCCTTAGGGCACCCAGGCTTGCTCATGGGACTTAGAATCCCCTGAGTTCTGTGGTCCCAGCTCTTTCTTCCATCTCAGGAGTTGGAATCCTCATGTGGAGGTTCTCATTGAGATTGATCTCCTGTAGCCTCTAGCTCTTCTTGCCCCTATGGAGAAAACTTGAGCCACGTCCTGTCTGGAAACTCATTCAGAGGGAGGCTTCACTTCCACTCTGCAGTCCTTTGGCCTGATGGAAGCAGGCTGACCACAGCTGGGAGTGCAGCTGTAGCAAAGCTCAGCAGGGCTGCTGTATTTTCAGAACCCCTGGAGGCCTATTTTAGAATGGTTACAAGATAAATCAGAAAACTCTTAGCAAAATCCAGAGTTTCCTGGCCTTTTCAATCAGGAGAAGTAATCAGTCTAGGCTAGGCTGGTTCTTTGACTTAATGCACATTGGCAATGAAAGCTTAAATGCCAGATGATGTTTTTTCTTTCACATGTGTGAGACCCAGGAACATTTATTGTAAAAGTTAAACAGAGTGACAGCTTGCTTTGGCTGATGTGTAAGAGTTCTTGACTGGGCTGCTTTCCTTTCTTCCATAATAAGTAGTTAATAGAAATTCACTGACCTGCAGTGCAGACTTAATTTATCGCATATATCAAGTTGATTTAACAGGAATGGAATGTGGTAGAACAATAGTTTCCCTCTCTCCCTACCTCTTGGTGATACCCCGACAAGAAAATCAGATTTAACACCATGTAGAACCTTTGTGATTTTGAATAATTGGGCTGTGTTTGAAGAGGGGGAAAAAAGTATTTAATCAATGGTCATCATCTATTTATTTGAAACACTGTTGGGTTCCTGGAGGTGGTATTTGTCTTTAAAATTTTCACTTATAGAAAGGACTGAAGTGGCTCAGTACACTGTGTACTTTGCACTGTACAAAGGAAAAACCGAAACTCCTGAATTGCTTCTTTCTTTCATGGCATGTTCTCTATTTAGAAAATCCTTAATTAATTTTGTGTGAAAGCAGACGGTCAGAGGATTTTAGGGAGCTGGAAAACATCTTGAATTCCCCACTGCTTGCAAAGCAGGGAAAGTGAAAATGGTAAACTGATTAAAGGAAGTCTTCTTGAAGACTTCCATTCTAATGAGATGTAAATAACAACAGCAACAAATCCGGATCATTTAAGAAAGTTTTTCAAGGGGTTTTTTTTTTTTTTCATTTGAAATGCATTTTTTCCTCCAACTTTGTTCTCTTGAGACATCAGCCATTTAAAAGCATGATATTGGAACCAGCCCAGCATCACTTTTAATTAGCACAGAAATGCTAATTATACTTTTTTCTGTGTGATGCTTAATGCTGGCTGTCAGGCTGCTGCATTTTTCACATCAGCAGCAGTGAGGTGCACATGATCACCAGACCTGCTTTAGAATGAGGAAGGTCAAGGCATCCAAACTGATTATTATTTTTAAACTATGGGGTCTGTAGAAGGTGCATAAGAATAATGGCATCAGAGAGAAAAAAAATGATCTTTTTATTCCGTAGACACGAGAATAATTTCTCAAATTATTCAATATTTGTAGTCTGTGTGCAAATCGGGTTTCTTACCATTGAATCACTGAACATACACATAAAGCTCAATTTTGGAAGAAAGCTACTTTTTTTTGAAGTGTTCTCGTTTGGAAAGCAAATAGCTATCCTGTCTCCATTGGACAGGTTTAGGGTTTTGCATTTTAGATTTAACTTGAAGGGAAACCTATCCATATTCTTTGTCTGATATATTTTTAAAGATGATAGTTCTGGAAATGAAATGGCTACTATTCTTCAATAAAATCTGTTGCCATGTAGATTTTTAATTAATTTTAACTATTGAAGACAATCTGACTTAATTTCTACCATTATTCAAATACATGACCTGCCTCCCTACCCCCAAAACAAAACAAAATGCAACCAACTACAAAATCTAAATTTAAATTTTATCGATATTTGTAACAGAATTAGGATGAGAGTCTAATTGGTGCTTGAGGTCCATACTCATCATATAATTCTGGGATTCTATGTAACAAAAAGGATTAGTTCTATATAAATTACTTTTTAAAAAACGTATCCATGTAGTAAGCCCTACAGTCATCCAGAAACTTGGGAGGAAAAATTGAACAAAACTCGTATTTTGGCAGGTCAATTCTTTTACTCCATCTGTAGTAAATCTTCTGTAATTTTAATTCACTTTGACAAAGTGCTAAATAATTTTTTTAAAACATGTGAATTGTAAAATATTGTTATTAATTTCGATCACTCTTGGCACACATGGTCTATCGCATGATGGGAAGAGCCACCCCACAACAGTGACGCCCGTGATCTTTACAGATGGCCTACGGTGGCCCTGGCACTGGGCCACATGCTCTGCCTGGTCGCCATACCAAGAAGGGCCACTCTCGCCTCCATTGCATGGTGGAGGAAACATGGCTGCACATGCTCTGGGGCTTCCCCGGGCTTCACAGCTGGCAGGTGGCAAGGCTGGTTCATTCCCTCAGCTGCCTATTCCTAGAGTCTTCTGTTCACCACTGCCTGTAGGACAAAATTTATGGGCTTTTAGTGATACAGTAAAAATCCTGGAAGAGCATTTTCTCCCTCTGAAATCAGCCTTACTGTGACCCCTATGGGGGCACCTCAAGTGTGTAACTTAATGACCTGTCCTCACAGTTATCCTCCACGGTAACTACTGTCGTCGTCATCCTACCCAGTTTACATTTGGCAACGCCAAGGGACAGAAGTACAAGGGCTCTAGATAGAGCCAGAACAGAACTAGGATTCCAACCTGGGTAGTCTACTTCCAGCGGTTGTACTCTTTCCTTTTTACTCTCTGAGTCAATCTTCCTGTCCGTAAAATAGATAAAAATGACTGCCCTGTTTACAGGGCAAGGAGTGATAGGTGAGGTCAAGAATGTGAAACTGCTTTAAAGAAAAGCAAAACAGAACAGAAAATGACATTTATTATCATGAAATTTCAAAATTGAGTGGCTTGGGGTGTAGCTCAGTGGGAGAATGAGTTGTAGAATGTTAAAAAAGAAATACACCTTGTTGTGTGCAAGACCCTATATTTAATCCCAGCACTAAAAATAAATAATAATAATTCCAAAATTGATATTTATTTGGTGACTAGATATCTATCCCAACTCTTTAAAAAAATTGACATTAGATTCCTAAAAAGGGGAGATAAAAATAAGGTTAATAGGAAAATTAAGTTTAAGCAATGGAAGAAGGCAGGGAAATGAATAATGTTTAAATACTCAAGACAAAGTAAAATCAAGATAAATAATTTTACTTTTTTGAAAGAGTAATTTTAAAAAAAAAGTACTTATGAGAGAGAATTTCCCCCCAGCATGCCATTACATTTTAAAAGAAATTTCTTGCCTTGGAACTTGTGGAGTGAACATGATGATCAATAGTTCCACTGAGGAAGCAATTTGATTGATTAGAATATCATCACTTTTGCTTTTTCTTTTCTTGTCATGGTAGAGGTATCAAGGAACCATGGATCCTTCAAATTTGGTCAGCAGGAGGGAAATGTTGTAGAATATAAGGATATACATAATTTAAGACTAGATAATTAGTTCTTAAATTGTAAAAAATTGACTATATTTCAAAAGAAGACCCCCCGAGTACACCAGACAGATTAGCCCTGGTGGTGACATTGCTGACCAGCAGGTCCTTGAACCCTGATGCCATGTGTGGTGTGATGTAGGGCACATAATTAGATGCCTGGATGCAATTTTAAACAAGACACTGCATATTAGTGCAGAGAATGGATTAAAATTTAGATAAGGGAAACATATATACATTGCAGAATATTTAGAAAATATAGAAAAATATATTTTAAAAAGGCCATCAGTTGAATTACCATCATTATTACTTTTTGGCACATATTTCTTTGCATTTCTCTTATTCTCTTCTTGTCTCTCTCTGTAAGTAGAGATATAGGCATAGAAGTGAATTAAATATGACATAGACGTGGTATAGATACATGCATTTATTCACACACACCCATTCATAGGTTCAGAGGGGTTGTGTACTTTTCCCAAGGCCCCAGGCCTAGTGGCAAAGATGAAGCTCAAACCCATTTCTTTCTCATACTCAGGTCCATTCTCTTAATCACTCTTCTATACTTAGAATATGTTAATTTCTTGGGCACAGATTATTTTATGAAGGTAAAAGCCAGCATTACATAGCACTTGGTACCCTGCTCCTCCCTCCCCAGTCACTTTCTATTGAGAGCTGTGTCTCAGATCATTCATACTTTTCTAAAACATGATTTTTGATATTAATATTCTATCATAGACCATCATTTATTTAAACATTCCATTATCTTAAATCTTTAGTTTTCCAATGTTCATAAGTTGTCACTCGTCACTAATAAAGGAGAGGGTGATAAGCTGTGTTGTATGTTTCAGGGAAGGCTTTATGAAGAGGAAGCCCTTGGACTAGATCTCAAAGTGCACAAGGGTCTTGAACCAGTTGGACATGGAAAAGAGCAGGAGAGGAAAAAAGCAGGACAAGACTGAGAACTGAGAAATGATTAGTGTGACAATGTAGTATAATGGTTAAGAGATTGGGCTTTGCTTTCAGGAATACCCTGAGTTCCAACAGTAGTAGCTGTAGTGCTTATTAGCTGTGTGACTTGGGGCAATTCCCTTAGCCTTTCCAAGGTAGGATTTTCTTATCTGTAAAATTAATATTGCAACAAGGTTGTCATGAGAGCACAGACAGTTCTTTGTATAGAACCTGATGCCTGAAAGAACTCAAGAAATGTTAGTTTTCTTTTTTAGTTAGTATGGTTATCAGCCACCTTAACTTATGAAATGGGAAGTGTTGAGAGCCAAAGCAGGACAAATCCTAGAGTCTTCAATATCCTTTAAAAAGCTTGGTCGTTGTATAGTCTGTGGTCAGACCTGCCTAGGAAGTACCATGATCAGCTTTGAATTGCAGTGTGATGCAGGGCTAGAGGAGTCACAGGAAGAGTTTTGAGTAGGTGATAAATGAGAGCCATGTCAAGGATAGAGTATTACTGAATCTAAGTAATTCTTAGGATCACAGAGGTGAAGGGAGAAGAGGAATCCAGGATGATACAGAAGGTATCTGATGTTTCTGCCTGTACACTGTACCAGTCAGGTTTTTTTTTTTTTTTTGCCATTGAAAGAAATACCTGAGATAAATCAACCTAAGTGGAGGAGAGATCTAATTTGGCTTACAGTTTTGGAGGTTGCAGTTCATGTTGGTTGGCTTATTGCTCTTGGGTTGTAGTGAAGCAGTCCATCATGGCAGGAGAATGGGGAGGAGGAGACCTGTTCACTTTCCAGTAGCTGGGCAGCAAAAGGAGAGGAAGGGCTGGAGTCCCAATGTCCCCTTCAAGGGCATGCCCCAGTGACCTAACTTTTTCCCACTAGGTTCCACTTCCTAAAGGTTCCACTATCTCCCAATAGTGCCATCAGCTGGGGACCAAGACTTTAGTACATGGGCTTGTGTGGACACTCCAGATCCAAACTGGAATTCAGGTCCTTCCCACTGTTGTTTCTTCTTCTTCTTCTTCTTCTTCTTCTTCTTCTTCTTCTTCTTTTAAATAGCACCTCAGTTTTCCTTTGGATGATTAATCCCCCTCCAAGCTCAGTCCATTCCCTGATCTCATTCACTCCACCTGTGTGCAGTGACCCAACAGTTCCCCATCCTGGCCCCAGTGGCTGGGTCAGGAGGAAGCACTGAACTCAATTGACCCTCCTCAACCAAAACTTTTATGGAGACTTTTAGGAAGAAAACCTCTTTCATTAGAATTGAAGATGGGGGGATATAAGCGTGAGATACTCACTCTAGAAAGAAGGCAACGAAGCAGAAGAGCTGAGAAGGGAAAGAGGGCAGGAGAGTGATTTTATAAAATTGCTTAGTCATTGTTGGAGGTGGATTTTCTTTCTAGTCTTTGCAATGAAGTGAGTCCATAAGTTATGTTTCCTAGTCAAGTCAAAGCCAAGTTGATTTTCTTTCACTTGCAACTAAAATTTCAATAATTTTCAGCAAACGTAGGAGATTCCCAGATTTTTGCCCTAGATGATTGGGTGAATTAACTAATATGTGAATCACGGAGTAGATATCATTTTGAGAGAAAATGATGACTTTGATTTGTGGAGCATGTTGAGTCTCGATTACCCTTGGTGAATGTGAGTGGAGATGTGTGACAGACACTTAGGTACATGACTCTAAAATTAAAATACAGATTGGAGACAGAGAAAGAGGTTTGGAACCATCAGCTTTTGTGGTGAGAAAAGAATTTATCTCTTTAAAGTTCTCCTTTTGTTGGGCAAAGCTGCTCCCATGTCAGATACTGGATTAATGCACTGATTAGGTTAAAGCTCACACAACCCAATCATTTCACCTCTAAACTTTCTTGCATTGTCTTCCCCATGAGCTTTTGGGAAAAACCTCATATCTAAAACATAATAGTAACACCATCAGATAATTAAGATGTCAATTTTTCATCTCAAGGAAGAGAATCCATATATTTAGCATATCATCTTGTGATTTATTTATTTTTGGGGGGGTGGTGAAGAACACAATAATGTACACAATGCTTTTATAAAGAAAGAACAAACTGGGTAAGCCTGACTGCTTTTAGGTTAGATGTAAACAGATGGGTTGGTAGAAAATGACATTTACAAATGTGGTATTTTATAATAAGGTAGCTATTTAAGTTGGAGAAAATGAACAGGTCATACCTGCCCTCATTCTGAAGTGGAAAGTTCACCCAGTGGTTATGGACAGTGCTCAGTACTTTTCAATGTTGGTCCTGCATGTTTGGCACCTGAATCATCTGGGGAATATTTTAAATCCACAGGATTCTGGATTCTACTCCCCAAAATTCTGACTCTGGAAATCTTTGTGTTTAGGAATCCGTGTGTTTACTCCCAGGTGACCAATGTTGGGCCATATTTGGCCATGTATGACTTGGTGGCAGGAAGAGACACAGGTGTAGTCCCTTGTGTATCTGTCGTTAGGCTGGCTGTTAGAAGTCATTGGGTCCCGTTTCCTTGTTCCTAGGTGCTTAAAGTGATGATCTTTGAGGCTCTTTTCTGCTCTAAATATACCTTCATTTAATTCTCCAGGCCAGTTTTTCTGTTCTTCATATGTGACTCGTATAAAGCACATCTCCTACTTCCTAAAGGAGATAAAAGAGAAAATTCAAACCAACTTTTCAGCTACCTTTTGACTGCCGACAAGATAACAGTTTCTGGAGTGTTGCAGTTTCGAGATGTGTAACAGTAATGATAGTGAGCTATGTTGTATATAATCTAATCCTTCAGCATGCACAGACCACTTAAAAGTTATTTTCTATATACTTAAAATGATAAAATGGTGAGTAGGATGTTCTTTAACTTTCTGTTTTGATATTGTGTATTGTGCTATTCCCACTGGAGAAAGCATAGCTTCCCTGCCCCCTTTTCTTTCCTTTGAAAATCAAGCTCATGCAAAGTGACAGGTTTAGAACATATTTCTGAATCAAAGAATGACCATTATAGGACTTGATCATACAAGTTACTTCCCTAACTACCATTTATTTGTGCTAAAATTGGCTACATTCCTGATGATAATTCTGCAAGACAGCAATAGGATATGACTTGCCTTCCCACTGTTTGATATAAATCTCCACTGATATGAATTGAGTTCAGCTGCAGTGAACTTAAATGCTAATGTTGAAAACATAAGGCAGCCTGCTGTTTCTTTTATACCAGAAAGTTTTAACTTTTATAGTCTTCTGAATTCCACTCTCCCCCCCCACTTAGGTTTGATCACATTAGAACCACTCCATTTCTGTCTGAAGGCTGAAATGTGCAAACTTGATTTACATAACTCAACATGAAAAAGGAAGAAAGAATTAATCATAAGGATGGACGCACTGCTCTTGTCCTTGAATAATACCATAACAGACATGGGAAAATAGGTGTTGAATAGCATTTATCAGGTAGCAAACCAATATTTGTGAAGCAATGACTGTGCCCAGTTCTGTGTAAATGACTCTAGATTATAGAAAATAGCAGTAGTCAAAATAATAATGGAATTTACAGAATGCTTACTATATGCGGAGCATTGTAGTAAACACTTTAATGTTAGTTATCATTTCATGGAATCCTCAAAACAATCCTATGAAGTAGGCACCTAGTATTCTATCACTTTTACTGATGGAGAAACTGAAGTTCAGAGAGGTTTTTGAAAACATTTCCCTAGGACTTGAGAAATCAGAATTCAAAGACAGATGTCCATTTTCTTGGCATCTGGAAGTACCCCTGAGTTTAAGGTGTTCATAATCTAGTTGGGAACATAAGGAATACAGCTCTTCTTGGAAAGGTCTAGCACTGTAAGGTATGCATAAAACAAATAGCATCAGAGGTCCTTCCTAATCATGCACAATGTCAGGGGAGGTAGGGGATGGTTCAGAAGTGGGGCATGATCCAGGTTAAAGATAAGTAAGAAAAATCAGTTTCATTGTACACACTTACCATATTTATACCCTTCCTTCAAAATTACATGTGTGCTTTTCTCATTTTACTTCTTCTGCTCTGATTCATAGTCAATCCTGGGTATCCCTAGTATTAGGTATACCTTGAATCTTAGATGTTTACTCTGGCTAATGCTCTGACCTTAAAAGGGAAGGTGGAATGAATTAAGAGTGAAGTGGCAGGCAGGGGTCAGGGGGTGAGGGCCACTGAAAGCATCATAAAAACGTGAGCTCTATCCCACTGGGCATGGTGGTGCAGTTTGTAATACCAGCAACTCTGGAGGCCCAGGCAGGAAGAGCACAATTTCCAGCCCAGCCAGGGCAATTTAGAGAGATAAAATTAAAAAGTGGGTAGGGGGTGTTTCTAGGGATGAAGCTCAGTGGTAGAGTGCTTGCCTAGCACATCTGAGACCCTGGGTTCAATTCCCAGTACAAACAAACAAAAAAAAAGGTTGTATCCAAGAAGTTCCAAGGAGTTCAGGGGAAAGGCATGCCCAGGGCTGTTTTTTGGGGGGCAAGATTGTTTTGGATGTGGAATGGCAAATAAATTGAAGGAGATATAAGACATATGAATGATGATAATGGCTTAACCTTGAACTAGATTAGTATGAATTAGCTGTATTTGGAAAAAACTTAGAAATTGGAGCTCTCTGTTTTCCAGTGGAAGATTTCACCATCCCTCTGACCCTGCCTCCGTCATAGTCCTAGTCACTTAATGTGCTGGGGCTGTGGACACTTTGCTGTTCTCAATTTATTTGGCAGTATTCTGATAGTTGACTTGATTTTTGTGACCTCAGTTTTTCTTCTTCTGTTTTTTCCTTTTATATAGTTTTCTCCTTCTCAGTCTACTTTTTTACCTATCTTTTCCTTTTTCTAATCTACATCTATTTCCTTTCAGTTATTTTCTTCCTTTTATCTAACCATGATGGAATTCCATGGGGTTGGTCTTGGGATTGCTTCCTCCCTCTCTCAGTGTAGGGTCTACTTTGTTTTTCTAGGTGATTTTTATTGTCTCTGTGTTGCTGTCTCAGGGCTACACTTTCAGGCTGTGAGACCAAATGTCTACGTGACAAGACCATTTGCAATTCTAACACACATCTCAAACTCAACACGTCAGAAATGGACCTGTTCTCCGCTCTTCTGCCACCCTGGCAGCAGCCCTATCAGTTACCTAGATGTGCAATTTGGAAACCAGGATTATTCCTTGACCTCTCTCTTTTCTTAAATGCCCACATGCTATCTGTCAGGAGATCCTATCAGTTCTCCTTTCTAATGCATCTCAGTGCCTGTCCCTAACTCGAATCCAAGCAGGATCATCTTTTAACCTCTGTGATTTTCCCTTATATTTTCTGCTTTCGTATTTGTTTGCTTAGTGACAACTGTTTTCCTCACTAATCTATGAATTCCATGAGGACAGAAACTTTGTTTTATTCCCCACAGTACCTAACATAGATAATGGATTCAATAAATATTTGTAGAATGAATGAATAGGCTAATGGTTGATTTAATGTGAGAGGTGAGAAATAGGGAGAGGAGAAAAAGGTGCCCCAGATCATTCCAAGATTCTTATTTGAGGAAGTGAATATCCGGTGATGCTATTTACCAAGATAAGGGCAAGTTTTTTTTTGTTTTTGTTTTTTTGTTTAGATAGATTGAGTTTAAGGTACTTGCAAGACATCAACTGTCTGCTATCTTCTTTTTTCTGTTGCTATAACAGAACACTTGAGACTGGGTAATTTATAAAGGAAAGGCAGTATTTTGGTTCATGGTCCTGAAGACAGGGAAGGCCCCTACATCTACTCAGCTTCTGGTAAGGACTTTGTGCTGGTTTAACTTATTCCAGAAAGTGGAAGGACAAAGGATATGCGTGAAAGAATTAAAAGGGGGCTCAACTCCCATTAGCTAACTCATTTCTACAAGAATAGCATTAATTCATTCCTAAGGGCTCTGTCCCATGGGTCAAACACCCCTCCTCATATGGCTAATGCTGCCACATTGAGGAATTAAGGTCAGAACACATGAATATTTGGGAGCACACTCAAATCACAGCAGATGTAGTAAATTGAAGCTCAGAGGTCAGCTCTTGTCTAGAGATATCAACTGTAGACTCACTAGCCTAAGGAGGACAGTACTTGAAGTTTTAGGCATGTTTAGGTTCCTTTAAGTGAGAAGAGTAAATCAGTCAGAACCCAAAGAAACACCAAAATTATGGGACCAGTAGAAGATGAGAGTGATAGGAAAAAAAAACAACTTAAGAAACTGTGCTGTCAAGGACAAGACATTTCTAGAAAGAGGGACTATGGTCCATAGTGTTACATGCTGCTAAGAAGTCAGAAAATGACAACCAAACATGACCATTGGATTTAGCAACAGTGGTGATCTGGAAGAGGGTTTCACTGGAGTGTAAAGCAAAGGTCCAGATTTAAGGGACATGAAGAGCAAGAGGGAGACGAGGAAGATGGGGGAAGGGTTTGCTTAGATCAGAAAATGGACAGGAAAGAAATATCCTCTGTTGGAAGATGAACAAAGAGTTGATGAACTTGACAGATTGAAAAAATAAATATGGAAGAGACTTGAGGATGTTAATGCTGTCCAGAAAAGACAGACAGACAGACAGACACACACACACACACACACGGGGGATGAAACAGAGACAGGGAGTACTGTGGATGGATTTCTGGATTTGGTAGAACTGTGAAGAGCCTCATCTGATCACTTCCATTTTTCTCTCTGATGGAGGAGGAGAGATAAGACCAACCCTTTTAGGGACCCCTTTCTTCAGAAAATCCACCAAAATGCCACCCTTAAAAGCCACCCCTCCTTAATAAGGACGACTCTAAAATGCTCTGCTTGGCCAGGTCCTCTTGAAATACTTCCTCTCAGTGAGAGTCAACCTGGCTGCTGGACTCTCTTTTTAAACGACATTTCCATTCTATGGATGAGCCTTCAGAGAACCTTGGTCAGTGCTGTTCATTTGTGGATGGGTTCCCATCGTCCCCATGACTAATATAAGATTGTCTATTTATTATTCATTTGTTGCCTCTCCTTTTTTTATGACCACTTTGCTTTTCACCTTCCTGTTCGTTGCCAGGCATGATGAGCTAGAGTAGCGACACTTGGTATAATGGTTTCAAATTATAATATCAGTACACTTTTGATGCTCCTACATAATTAATGCTGAAATTCACAGCCAGTGGTGATAACAGGAACCAGAAAACAACTCTAAGCATAATGCAATAGGCTTAATAATTGGTTCATGTTTTTTTTCCCCTCTCTGCCTAATAATCAACTTTATTTTTACTTGCTATGACAAAGACTGGTTGGGGAAAAAAAAAATGTTATGTAACAATTCCCTCTTTGACCTATCTGAGTCTAAAAGGCATTTTACCTGTTCAGTGGGTGACTGGGAACCCCAGGCAATAATGTAGTCTTAGCTTTTCTATTTCCATCTTGGAAATAGCAGCTACTACAACCTCACTCAACTCTGTGGAGATCTGAGCTGCTGCCTCCACAGTCATCTCACATTGGTTTATTGCATGACCATTAAACAGTTTCGAAAATCAGGTTTTCACTGTTAATAATTAAGTAATTAGGGAGTTGCGAGCTTTGACAAGAGTTCTTCATCTCTTGATCCCTACAGGGAAAATAAAAGCAACAAAGGAAAAGTTAATATACTGAATCCACCAACTGGTTTTCAAATCCTGCCAATGTCCTGCCATGGCAATTTCAGGGAGAAGTGGACCCCGTACCTTAGAAACAAATTGTATTTTTTCCTACTTTTCCAATTGCACATTTTATCACAGATCTCTCTCTTATTCCGTAGATAAATATGTGTGACATTGGCTGGGGCACCCTCTGGGAATTTCTCATATTCAATCAGAGGTTTGCAGAGCACTGAGGATCCTTTTTGAATGTCAATAGAGTCTGAGGAATGGTATGCATGGTGTGGGGTAAGATTTGGGAACTAGGAAAGAAGTCCTCAAAGTGTCCTTGTTTAGTCTTGAAATATAACAAGTCAGATTCTGGTTCCGTGACTTTACACTTCACTCTTTGGCAAGTTATAATTACTCTGAGCCTCAGTTTCTAATATTCGGATGATATTAAGGATATATAAGTATAAAAAGCATAATAATTCCCATTTCAGGAATTCCTGGGGACTAGATAAATTACTTTCCTAGAAGCCCCTGGCAGAGGGCCTAGCAGATATGCCTCAATATGTATTTGTTTCTTTCATAAAATAAAAGTTCTTTACAGTTGCTGGATACCTAAAACCTCTTATAACAACTCATCTTGTTGATATACTTCTGTGACTATCTCTTACATCTGTGTCTTCCTCTCCATGTCTAGATCTACCTCCCCAGTTCAGGTTGATACCCAGCCTACAGGGGTATTTCCATTGCAAACCTAGGAAAATTTGCCCATATAGATGGTGTGCCCTTATTTGAGTCTGCTTCCCTACCCTCTTCACTGAGCTCCCTCACACACCCAACAGAGTCATGTTCTTTGTCCCTAGCACTCCCCTTCCTGGCTTGCCTCCATCTTGTCTGTCTTACAATCTCCTCCCCATCATCCCTGCTTGATGAAGTCCTACCTGTAGTGAAGGCCAGTGCTACAGCTCTAGCCCCCAGGATGATCCCATTCCCCCTTCTACCACCCCTTCTCACCTCCAAAGGATTTCTCCCTCTGAAAGCTCCCACAGCAATTTTACCTTCTTTTTCGATGTCTGGAATATTCTTCCCTAGGCTTTCAGCCTCAACACCTCCTATCCATCTTTAAGGTTTCAGACCAAATCACATCCCTGACTGTTGGGTCTAGGCAGCATATCCTTCTGATATATGCTGCCTTTAAAACATGGTGTTCATGGTGTCTCAACCATCAGTCTTTTGGGACCTCCACAAGGTAAGCAAGGGTGCCTGTTTTATCTCTGTGGTATCCTTGATGCCTTGTAGAGTATTTGCCACATAGCATTCAATAAATACTTGTTGAGTCAATGAATGGAGTACACTACTTGTCACATCCTCCTTTTCCTAATAGCCTATGCCCATGCCTATCACACTTATGTCACTGAGAACAGGAACTGGGTCATATTAATCCTAAATGGCTCTATGGCATTGCTGTGTTCTGAATGTTGGTATTCCCCTCAAATTCACATGTTGAGACCTATAAGTTAAGATGTTGGTATTAAGAGGTGGGACCTTTGGGAAGTCATTAAACCATGAGGACTTCACCCTCATAAATGGGATTAATGCCCTATAAAAGAAGTTCAAGTGAGTGCCCTTGCCCCCTTCTGCTCTGTAAAGATAAAGTGAGAAAGTGCCATTGAAGCAGAGTCAGCCTTCACCAGAGACCAAATTTGCTGGCTCACTGATCTTGGGTATTCTAGCTTCTGAACTGTGAGCAATACATTTCTATTGTTTAAAAATTACCTAGCCTAAGGTATTTTGTTATAGCAGCCAGAATGCACTAATACAGACATCTAGTTCAATACCTTGGTGATCCTAAGTGCTCACTCAGTATTTGTTTAGGGAAAAAAAAAAAAAAAAACAATGAGCACAGCTTTTAAAGCCTACTACAGACATTTTGAGTGGTGTTGTTGCTAGCTACATGGTGGAGAGAGAGACCAAGTCTGCTTCAGGTTTAATGGGAGTCTTTTCTCTTTAGTAAATGAAGCACTTGCAAAAGCTATCCAAACCTTGATGGTCAGTTTCACTCATAAATGGCAAGATTGTGTTTTCAACAAAAAAGCACTCTTAGAGCAAGTATTAAAATATAAACCCTTTCAATAGCAAAAACAAAAACTGCCCCTCCACCCGTCTTCCCAATGAAGTGGCCTTTCTCTGGAAATATCATTTCCTGTTGTTGCCATCTTTCTTTTAAATTGCCCAATCAATCAGGAAGGGAGATTTGTGCCCCACCTGTGGCAAGACATTTTAAAGAGAGGAGACATTTGATTGCTATGTTTAGATTTATGGGGATTGAGATGACCCTGAAGATTAAATGAAGAAGCAACTGTGGAAGAGAAACTGAAACAGGGAGAAATTGATTTTTAAGTTGGAGACATATTGGCGTTGAGAGGTTTAAATGAGGAAATGGGCCAGAATGATGGGATCCAGGCAGTGGGGGAGGAGCACCCCGAGGGGGACCCACATTGCTTAATTGTCACTGGTGTAATCCCCCTGACCTTCAGGAGGCTTGAGAATGATGATGTCAGGTGACTGGAGTTTTAAAATCACATTTAGTGAACACCTAATCAGAGCTACAGATGGACTTTAGATTTGATCCTCCTGATGAAACTGAATTAACACAGGGTAGAAGACAGGTAATGAAGAGTGACTATGAGATGAAATTCCTCAGAGTTATTTTTCAAGATACAAGAGGCAGCAAAAATATATTGCTGTCTAAAACAAAAGAAATTTAATCAGCAAAAGATAAAAACATGATTTTTTTTCCAAAGGGGAAAAGAAATATCTTGGAAACTTCTCCAAAATGAATGAGAAGTTTTTGAAAAGGAGATCTACTCGTGCATCCCTGAAATCATTCTTTTCTGTTTCCTTCCAGGTCATAGGTCTCTCATCTAGGCTTCTAAATTTTTACGATAACATCTTTTCTTTTTGTATTTTCCACATCATCTTTTGGTGACTTCAGAAGCAATATCCCCACCCTCAACCGATTATGAAACTTCAGAGGCATTCAGTGAATATGTTTTGAATATTTGCTCTCTAGTCAACATTTATGCAAATTTGCAGATGTAAATAAACCACAGACCTTATTCTCAAGAATTTAAAGGATTTTTGAGATACACCTATGTGAAATAATAAGCCGTCATTAAGTCACAAATATGAAGTCGAATAGGCACTTAGGAGGAGGAGGAGGGATCTCTCCGGCTGGTTGGTCATGGTAAATTACATGATGGAGAAGGGACTTAGATAGAATCGAGGAGTGGAAAGGTCATGGAGAGCAGAGGAGCAGAGGGAAAAGTAGACTGGGAAAACCACAGAGCCCAAATTATGCTTGGGGGTGTCAAATGGTCAGTAAGGAGACTGATCTGATGAGACTAGCAATTGGTTATTAAGAGCAAGAGAGGGTCAACTGAAATATAATCTGTGGAGCTTGGGTAACTGTTGTGGCAAAGTGGAATTATGTGTTCTGAGAACATGATCATAAAATTGCTAAATCATTTCTATGTTGCATTTATGTATTTATGAATAAATACATGGGTGGAAATACTAGCCCCTTTAATTGCATTTGTTTGTCATCCTTGAAGCCATTTTTGTTCACACACACTCACACTCACACTCACACACACACAAACACATACACAGAGTATACAAAGCACTTTGAAAAACAGAAATATTCAACACAGTGCTTAATTAATATGATCAATTTTTCTGGGGAAATATACCATTTTGTGTGTGTGTGTGTGTGTGTGTGTGAGAGAGAGAGAGAGAGAGAGAGAGAGAGAGAGAGAGAGAGAGAGATTGCATCTTCCTACCAGATAAATGAATTATGAACTAAGGGGACTAATATGGACTTGGACTTGTTCATGAGAAAGAGAAATTATTAGGTACAAAAATTCCATTAATGAGTGGAGACGGTAGGAAAATTATAGCAACTAAATATTTTAAATATCAGATTATCTTTTTAGAAATATCCATTTTAAAAATGAGATGAATTATAGATATTTGGATCCTTAAAAATATGCCAGGGATGATATAAGAATATCTTCTGATATAAGGATAAGAGATGAATAGAGACAAAAGATTTGCATTTTGCATTTATTAATATAATAAAAAGAATAATGAAGCATATTCAAGCATTGAATTTTAATTCATTTGAAACTAGAGTGGTAAAGTCTAATAGGATAAAACATATGCAATGAATTAACTGGTTGACTCACTGGACTGAGAATGTACAAAAATTTCAAAATCCTTGTGCAAACTAAATTTCTCCATTTTAACAGAATACTATCATCATCATCATCATCATCCCACCACTGCCGTCTTTCCTAGACAGTCCTTGATGAATTTACTTTTAGACCTCTTCCTTGCGGTTGATGTCTGTGTATTTCATTTCTGTGGTCAGGTCTGGCTGGGTCTTGGGGGGTTCAGCACAGGGAGGCAACTGCAGGAGTCTGGAGGGAAAGATCAAAGGAGAGGTCAGGCTATTTCTTTCCTTAATGTGCCTCCGATGCTCTTCCACTATTTTAGTCCTTTTAGATAAGACCCCATTTTTCTGGCTTCATTCAGGTGACCCATCACTGAGCTTTGGAAACACCACCTCTTCCACTGTCCCTTCAGTTAGGGAAGAGGTTCTGTTGTTCATCTCTCTGTAACTTCATTGTTCCCTCCAGTATTAAATTTCTTCTGTTTTAAACAATGTTTTCTTGCTTGGGCCTTGACTGATAGGCTGGTTTTACATAAATAATACAAGGAATGAAATAATACAGTAGACCAGTCTGAGATATTTAGAGAAAGGCAGTTAACATGTTCAAATAATTTTTATTTGGTACCTTATTACTGTAGAGTAATCATCTTTAACTCTCTGGGCTTTCCCAAGAATATTGCAGGACTTACTCATGGAATAAAAATCTCTTGGTGACTCTGAAATGATTTGTAACTATTGCTTTCTGGATTGTCTCTTAAAAACTTGATAAATTCAGAGTTCTTGAATATACCCAACATATATAATGTGAAAACAATCTAGATAATAGTTGTCAGTGTTAAATTTGTTTTAATTCATTCAACAGAGAAGCTTGTTTATTTTTTCCATGGATAAACTATTGTAACTTAATTTAATTTTATTAATCCTTTATTGCCTTTACTAACTTTGTTTAGTAACTTTATTAATCTTTTACTGCCTAATTAGTTTGACCAAACAGCAGGAAATCATGTGATGTATAAAAGTGTCTACTTTACCGCATTAAGTATACTTTGAAGCATTCCAATACATTATCAGGTAACATTATAAGAAATCTATTTTCTGTAAGGTCCTATTCTACTGAGAAGTCTTTTTGCATGATGTTGGCCTAGATTGCTGAAATCTATTCTGGTCCTATAATAATTGACCATCCAGATAATTTTTTTTTAGTGTGGCTTAAGAAATGTTTATGCTGTGTTATAGTTTAGATAATAGGTGACCCCCCAAATCTCATGTGTTAGTCAATGCTAGAAATTTCAGAGGTGAAATGATTGAGTTATAAGAGTCTTAATCTAATCAGTACATTAATCCACTGATATGGACTAACTGGGTGGTAACTGTAGGCAGGTAGAGAGTAATGGGAAGCGGTAGGTCATTGGGGGGCTTGCCTTGGGTTTCTATTTTGTTTCTGGTGAGCTGGACTCTCTCTGCTTCCTGATCGCCACATCCCAAGCTGCTTTCCTTCTTTAGGCACTTCTACCATGATGTTCTGTTTTACCTCAGGCCCCTAGAACTCATCTATGGACTGGGACCTCTGAAACCCCGAGTCCCAAATAAACTCTTCCTCCTCTCTGTTGTTCTTATCAGGTCCTTTGTTCATAGCAATGCAACAGCTGACTAAAACATGCAGAAATCTCCTGAGGGGGCTTGTTAAAAATGCAAATGTTGAATCGAAAAAATCTCTAAATATAAAGCATGAAAACTTGAATTTTATTAGTAAGTTTTTTCTTTGTGTGTTTATGTGTGTGTTTAATTAAGCCTACTACAGTTTGCACTGGGTACCATTAAATACAGAATTCCCATGGGTCTACGTTTTATCTCCTTAGTGAGGTCCATGTCTTCCAGAGAAACATTTCCTTCTTCCAGTCTATCTTCCCCACAATGCTTGTCAGAATAATAAGCAATTAGTAAATGTGCAATAAGCATTTTAGAATTGATTTTAGTCCCTTTATCAAACCAAATATGAGAAATAATTGCTGAAGCATTATCCTAATGATAATGATTATTGTTGTTCTTTAAAAAATGAATAACATTAAAATAATTACATAGCAAAAGCAAGGTGAAGCTATATTAAAAGGATAGAATATTAATAGAAAAATTTCAAGCATTGATGAAACGTATAAGGATAATGATATTGGACATTATGACATAGAAACTTAAAAAGAGCAAATCATGCCAGACAAACTTGATTGCTTTTTTTGATAGAGCTACAAGATCAGTAGATAAAAGTAATGTGAAATTGTAGATGCAATCTATCTCAATTTTTGGTAAAGCGTTTGATAGTGTCACATGAAATTTTCTGTCTTGAATTAATTGAAATTGGCTTTGGTGTGACCCTCTTACTGTCTGCTAGATGCTAGGAAGCTACAAGCATAAAGCAACGACTCATCTGATGACAAGATGTTTCTGAAGTAAAGACTAAGTTTGCTTTCATTTACCATCTCAGTGTTTGATTTGGAGACTGTATTTAAATAAGTTGATGCCATTTTACATTTGTGTTGCATTAGAACTTGTTGGAATCACCAGGGAATGAGAAATTGTATGAATATGTTTCAGATATCATAAATATTCATATTTTATACCATCGACAATCTCCAAGCTTTTAAATATTCTACCAACTTGCACAGTTATGTTCACATATAGCCTTTTCTAGACTTTGGGAATACACAAACATATGCCTGTTTCAAACATACTCGGAGTTGCCAGATTTATCAAATAAGAATACCAGAAACCCTAAATATACTTAGAATTAATTCTCAAGCAGATACATTAGGAATCCTTAAGAACAAATTATAACTAAATTTAATCTTCTAGTCTTAAAGGGTCAATTCTTTTATTTTCTGCATCTGCTTTTATGAACTGATATAAATGGCTGGTCTGAAATATGATGTAGCAAGTAGATATATTTGGGTGTGAATTAGAAATAGCAGTTGGAAAAGAACAATGGAAGTTTCCTTTTCCTATTATTTTGAAGGAAGCTTCCCCTGTGTATCTTTTTAAAAGTGTATTTGTGGAAATAATAGGAGTGTTTAGAGATAAAGGATTTGATTTGGGTGAGTTGAAATATGAGAAGAAATAAATTTGTAGTTGATTGGAATGATAATAAAGGAGTATGTTGTGTTGAGATGGTTCTCCAATACTATCTAAAGGATGTGAACACATCAGAATTAGTTACCATGGTACAAAAGTATTAATAAATGATATTAAGTAATGTAAATTTAAAGAGCATGATACTAAGGAAGAACTGTTTTCATTATCTTTTTTAAAGAGAAGGTTGAACAGTCTAACTATTAATATGTTTAAAATTATTCTAAAATCCAGTATACACTTGGAGGAACTTTTAACTAAGGATGTTAACTTCTTAAGTCTCATTTCCTCTGACTGTGGATTTCTTGCTTTTCTAATAAGTGAATGAATGAGAGCTAAATTTTATTTGGTGCTAAGCATCAGACTTTGTGTTATTGTACTTTTACCAGGATTATGTCACTAAATCCTACCAACAACTCAAGAAGTAGGTATTTTTACCATCCTCATTTTATAAAACCTGAGGCTTTAATGTGTTAAGAGACTTGACCCATGTCACATGGCCAGTATATTGGGCTTTGTACCCTGCCAGTTTCCCAAACCTGAGCCCTTAACCAAAGTACTATTGGCTTATGAAGACAGAGGGGCTTTGATTTAATTCACAAAAATATTACTTTTAAATACTAAGCTGTACTGGTAGACTTAAAAAATCATTTACTTTATTTAAATTTGATTTAAACACATCTCTTTAGGAAGTGATCCATGGGGTACAATTCACGTCTTCGTTGCTCAAGTTTCTTCATGTGGTCAGACAGCAAGCTTCACCTCAGTCATACTCTGCTGGTAATGATGTGAGACTCATGAACATAAAAGGGCTTCTTAGACTTCTCCCAAAATGTCTGTGAATGAATCTCCCAGGACTTGAAAATGTGAGGATTCCCTCAGAGGAATACCCAGTAGGTAAGCCTAGTAGAAAATAGATGTAGAAATGTAACAGAGATATAACAGAGAATCTGAATCTATGTCTCCAAACTTCTTCTAATATCATTGTACAAATAATGGTATGAGGGGTATATTATTAGTAAATACATAGGATTCTTATGGTATTTTTTGATATTTTTTTAGCAAGCCATTTAACTTCTCTGGTTCCAACTGTTTCATAAAATATAGGGTAGCAGTTATGGGCTCAGGCTCTGAGACCCAATTGTTTTTCTTCAAATCTAAGCTTGAGAATGTCTGCTTTTTGCCAAGATAAAGTGAAGGGACTAGATCTACTTTCTTTCCTGAGTGTTATGGTTTGGATATGAGGTGTCTCCTACAAAGGTCTGTGTGAATTAAGGAATGTTCAGAGGTGATATGATTAAATTATGAGAACATCCTAGACTTGATGGACTAAATGGGTGATAACTGTAGGCAGGTGGGGCATGGCTGGAGGAGGTGGGTTCCAAGGGGTATGCCCTAAGAGGATTCATCTTTCCTGCAGTCCCTTCTTCTTCTCTGTCTTTGCTTCCTGGATGCCATGAGTGGAGCAGCTTCCCTTCACCATGCCTTTCCACCATGATGTTCTGCTTCATCTTGGGCCCAGAGTAATAAGCTTGGCCAACCATGGATTAAACCTCTGGAACTGTGAGCTAAAGTAAACTTTTCCTCCTTTAAGTTGTTCCTATGGGGTATTTTGGTTATAACAATGAAAAGCTAATTAACACACTGAAACAACCAGAAAACTGGATGGCATAGATGATCCAGGAGTTTGAAAGACATTGGACATAAGACCATGAAAGACAATGACTCCTGATGGGATTCAGAGAGGTAAACCCTGCAATTGTCCTTGTTTCCTGCCTGCAATGAATTTCAAGGCTGAGCTTCAGGGAGAGGAACCCAGGCAGAGTGGGGTGGTCAGCCTGTTTTGAGAAGACAGAGCTGAGTCCCGAGAGAATAAGGCAAGAGTTTGCACAGTAGAGGTGAGAGAAGAGAGCCACATGGAGAGAAAACTCTGGAGATCTAAGGAAGGTCCCCCTGAGTCTTAGACTGAGTACTGACCAGTACACTCAAGTGAGAAAACTACACCAGAATGATAAAGGACCACTTGAAAGGATTAGAGGGACAGTAGAAGCTGACCTGGGGCTAGAAGCAATTCCTGTTTCCACCAGCCAGAGTAGAAACTCTCATAATTCATGGAATATTAGGAAATGTATTCTAAGGAATTTTGCCTCAGCAATGGGGAATAATTAGCCCTTGAATAACACTCTGGGCTTGGTTAGCAAAGCTTTAAAGCGAGATCTGAAAAAATCAAATTGTTCCCAAGTATCTTAACTACATTCTAGAACAAAGCTCAAGAAAAGAATACAAAATATATCCAACATTCAACAACTTAAAATTCCCAATGTCTAGCCTCCAATAAAAAATTTCAAAATCTAAATTTGATTGCTTATTTCACCTGATTGCTTACCTTATTCTGCTGCATCTTGAATAAGAATTTAGAGGCTCTAATCCTTTGCTCCTAAATCTTCCAAATGAGATTGATAATAGTATATTTCATAGAATTTTGAAGAATAAATAACTTCTCATATGCTGAGTCCATAGTACAATGCATGGATTGTAGTAAACATTCAATAGGTACTAGCCATTTATTACTCTTATGGTTGTTATTTGTGAAGAATCACATTTCTTCCACAAGCCTTTGGGACATTTGTTGAAGACCCTTCCACCTTGAGCATTTACACACCTTTGAGATGCAGAACAGCATATTGGTTGAAGACCCTTTCTGAAAGATACAGCACAATGGGTTTGGGCAACAACATCTGCCTCCCCATTTTATGCTAGCAAGTAGTTGGGAATATACTGAGGGTAACAATAATTTCAATATTTTTTCTTGACAGACAAGAATATGAGTTTTGTCAGTTATATTTGTTGCAAAAAAAAAGTAGCAAAAAGAAAATGCGGTCATTTCTCACAACATTATTTGGGAGCTTTTGCTGACTGGAAAAATGGAGACCTTGGTTGACCTGAATCTTCTCTTGACTGCTACCACCTGTGAAAACCTTGGTTCTGCCATAACTGCCTCCCAAGAACGCTTACTTACCCAACATCATTCTGTGGTTTCCAGTCCATTTCATAGGTCACAAATCTTATTCTAATCCTATCATGGAGACCAAGGACACAGGAGTACATGATGGAGTGGATGCTACCCCAGCCAGTGAACCCACCTCTGGCTCTGAATACTATTATGCTGAACATCTGTGGTTCTAGTAAGTGGGTTGCTCTATTAATTGTACAATTGCATTTTTAGCAAAAATGGGATAGAAGCCACTATATTTATTTGGTGTTATGGAGCCTAACATTAGAAAGTAAATATTAAAAGGAAGAAACTTTAATTTAGAATGATTTAGTTTTTGTTTTCTTTCATTTTAATATATGACTTGTTTCTGGCATTATGCAGAATTCCATTTCTTTTTTTAACTATTCAGGGTCTTACCCCACTATTTCCTTCCATGACCTTTCTTTCTTTGGTTACTGAATTCTTCGTTTTATTTTATTTGCTTTTGAGATGCTTGCACACTGCACCTCCAAAGGTTGTTAGTATTTGTCAGCTCTCAGAGTGACAGTTCTATTCACTATGGGAGACAAGTCATTTTCTTCCCGAAGAAAGGGGAAGCTAATCTCCACCCACAGTAGCATGTTTTGAGAAACATAATGCAGTGGGAAATGTACCAATTATTTCACTGCAAATTGTCTTCCTTCCGTTAGATAGACAATCATATCAACGTTTCCAAACTTCCTTTTTTGGGTGGTTGTTGCAGTTTTATAACACAACTTGCCTCCCGCAAAGTTAAACTTGGTGTTAAAGAAAACGTACGACTGACTGTTCCATGAATTATATGAGTGATAATGTTTTGCCATGTGGTTCTGGGCAGCTATCATTGGAGATTTCATTCTTGTTGATAGCTTCCATCCAAGCCCGTTAGCAAGAACATTTGCTTTCCATCATTCAAGAGCAAGAGTGGGGAAGATGACAGAATCAGTTACTCCTTCTTCATGAATTCAGCAGGAGAAGTTCGATAGAGGATGTTTATTATATATCTACTTCCCTTCCACCTCTTTAATGTGTACAGGGCAGTGAGTCCACACGTGAACAGGATTGTAAATGACTTTAGATTTGAAGTCCTGCTTCCTGTATATGCTGGCCAGATGACCGTGGGTGAATCACCCAGCCTTTCCAAGGTTTGCTTTGTGCATCAGTAAAATGGGGATAATAATAGTACTTTCCCTAGAGGGTGCTTGGGAGGATTAAGGAACTAATGTGCTCTATGTAGTACCCAGTACCCACTTAATAGAGGGGTGTTGACTGCTGGGTCTTAGACACATAATTGATGGTCCTATACACATAATTAATTAAGTGACTTTACAATTCTTATAACCTCTTTTAATATGAAATTAGCACTACACAAAATTCTTCTTGTAATTCTTCCTCCATATGGTATACACATACTGTACAGACATTTTGGATATTTGAGGATGGCTCATATTGTTCTTGATACATCAAGGATTTGTTCCATATTGTCTCCTTCTTGTCATAGTGCATTTGGGCTACTAGGGAAGAATGTCATGGGCTAGGTGTCCTCTGAACAACATATGTTTTGGACGCTGGCAGATTTAGTGTCTGGTGAGGGTGCTCTTCTTGGTGGGAGTGAGGAGCTCTCCAGCCTCTCTTTAGTAAGGACATTTACCTCTTTCAGGAGGACTCTGCCCCTATAATTTGATCACCTCTCCAATGCCTCATACCTTACACTAGCACCTTGGGGATTAGGACTTCAACATATGAATTTGGGGATGAAAACAGTAAAGCTATAGCACCTACTATATCTGAAGGTAAGTGAATCTAAATTAATGGAAAGTTCAGCTATTTAAAAAAATGCAGAGAAAAATACAATGGACAAAAGATAGTATTTTCAAGAATGGTGCTAGAAAAAGTGGACATCCACATGCAAAAAAAGAAAGAAAGAAAAAAGAAGAAGAATCCGTTACAAAAATGAACTCATAGTGAATTATTCACCTAGATGTAAAACAAAAATTATGAAACTCCTAGAAAGTAAACTAGTAGAAATTCTAGATGACCTTGAATTTGGAGCTTTTAGTATATAACACAAAAGGCACCATCTGTAACAGAAAAAAAAATCGATAAGCTGGACTTAATTAAAGAAATCTGCTTTTCAAAAGACACTGTTATGATAATAAAAAGCTAAGACATAGACTGGGAGAACGTATTTGCAAAAGACATATCTGATAAAGAAGTTTTATCCAAAAGATTTGGTTTTTTTTTTTGGATAAAATAAGAAGTAAAAAAAAAATCTGATTAGAAAATGGATCAGAGAGCCACCCCCTCCCCCTGCGCCGGCAAGGTAGAGGGAACTGTGACCACCCACAGAGCAGGCCCAGCGGCCTGCTGAGGGGCAGAGCCGCCCCCCACCCCCCGCGCCTGCCAGGTAGGTGGAACTGTGACCACCGACAGAAAAGGCCCAGTGGCCCGCGGCGAGACAGAGCTTCCAATCACTCCTGCAAGGTAGGCGGGCCTGCAACCCACCGGCAGAAGAGGAGCAGCGGCCTGCTGAGAGGCAGAGCTGTCCCCTCCCCCCGCACCTGCAAGGTAGACGGAACTGTGACCACCATCAAAACAGGCCAGACCTGCAACCGACAGACAGAACAGGCCCAGTGGCCTGAGGAAGGGTAGAGCCGCCCCCCACCCCGCGCCTGCAAGGTAGGCGGACCTGCGACCCACTGGCAGAACAGCCCCAGAGGCCTGCAGAGGGGCAGTGCCGCTGCCTGCGCCTGCAAAGTAGGCAGAACTGCGACCACCAACAGAACAAGCCTAGTGGCCCACAGAGGGACAGAGCTGCCGCCCGAGCCTGCAAGGTAGGCGGACCTGCTACTGACCGGCAGAACAGGCCCAGCGGCCTGCCAGCATGGTAGGCACATTGCCCCAATTGGAGGAGGGGCAGAGCCGCCGCCCGTGCCTGCGAGGGAGACTTTGCAACTATACAAGACCAATATAAATATATAGGGGGAAAATTCAATAGCACAACAGTTTCACCAAGTAGAAAGGAACGCGAACAGTATGAAGAGACAAGGAAAGAAAGGACCACAAGCGATGCAGGTCAACTCAACGTTAGAAGAGGTAATAGCTGCAGCAGATGGAATGTCAGATAAAGAATTCAGGATATACATGCTTCAGATGATCTGGAGTCTCAAGGAAGACATCAGACAGCAAAATCAGACAATGAAAGATCACTTCAACAATGAATTACATAAACAAATCCAAGAAGCAAAAGATCAACTACACAGGGAGATAGAGGTTATAAAAAACAAAGAAACAGAAATCCTAGAAATGCAGAAAGCAATAAAGCAACTTAAAAACTCAATTGAGAATACTACCAGCAGAGTAGAACACTTAGAAGATAGAACATCAGACAATGAAGATAGAGTATTTCAACTTGAAAAGAACATAGACAGCTCAGCAAGACTGTTAAGAAACCATGAGCAGAACATCCAAGAAATATGGGATAACATCAAGAGACCAAATTTAAGAGTCATTGGGATACAGGAAGGGACAGAGTTTCAAACCAAAGGAATGAGCAATCTATTCAATGAAATAATACGAGAAAACTTCCCAGACTTGAAGAATGAGACAGAATCCCAAATCCTACAAGCCTACAGGATGCTGAATGTGCACAATCATAAGAGACCCACACCTAGACACATTATAATGAAGATGCCCAACATACAGAATAAGGAGAGAATTTTAAAAGCTACAAGAGAAAGGAAGCAGATCACATTTAGGGGTAAGCCAATCAGGATAACAGCTGATCTTTCAACACAGACTCTGAAAGCTAGAAGATCCTGGAATAACATATTTCAAACACTGAAAGAAAATGGGTTCCAACCAAGAATTGTGTTTCCAGCAAAATTAAGCTTCAGGATGGAAGATGAAATTAAAACCTTCCACGATAAACAAAAGTTAAAAGAATTTGCAGCTAGAAAACCATCTCTTCAAAACATCCTTGGCAAAACATTACAGGAAGAGGAAATGGAAAATAACAATGAAAACCAACAGTGGGAGGTAGGACAGTAAAGGGGGGGAAAATAATCAAAGAGGAAAACAAACCATGTTTAGTAACATAAATAAACAAATATGGCTGGAAGAACAACCCATATCTCAATAATAACCCTAAATGTTAATGGCTTAAACTCACCAATCAAGAGACACAGGCTAGTAGAATGGATCACAAAACAAGACCCAATAATATGCTGCCTACAGGAGACGCATTTGATAGGAAAAGACATACATAGGCTGAAGGTGAAAGGTTGGGAAAAATCATATCACTCATATGGACTTCGGAAACAAGCAGGAGTGTCCATACTCATATCAAATAAAATAGATTTCAAGCCAAAGTTAATCAAAAGGGATAAAGAGGGACACTACATACTGCTTAAGGGAACCATACACCAACAAGACATAACAATCATAAATATATATGCCCCAAACAATGGTGCAGCTATGTTCATCAAACAAACTCTTCTCAAGTTCAAGAGTCTAATAGACCACCATACAATAATCATGGGAGACTTCAACACACCTCTCTCGCCACTGGACAGATCTTCCAAACAAAAGTTGAATAAGGAAACTATAGAACTCAATAACACAATTAATAACCTAGACTTAATTGACATATATAGAATATACCACCCAACATCAAGCAGTTACACTTTTTTCTCAGCAGCACATGGATCCTTCTCAAAAATAGACCATATATTATGTCACAGGGAAACTCTTAGACAATATAAAGGAGTAGAGATAATATCATGCATCCTATCTGATCCTAATGGAATGGAACTGAAAATCAATGATAAAAGAAGGAAGGAAAAAGAATACATCACTTGGAGAATGAACAATAGGTTACTGAATGATCAATGGGTTATAGAAGACATCAAGGAGGAAATTAAAAAATTCTTAGAGATTAATGAAAACACAGACACAACATATCGGAATCTATGGGACACATTGAAAGCAGTTCCAAGAGGAAAATTCATTGCTTGGAGTTCATTCCTTAAAAAAAGAAAAAACCAACAAATAAATGATCTCATACTTCATCTCAAAATCCTAGAAAAAGAAGAGCAAAACAACAGCAAAAGAAGTAGAAGGCAAGAAATAATTAAAATCAGAGCTGAAATTAATGAAATCGAAACAAAAGAAACAATTGAAAAAATTGACAAAACTAAAAGTTGGTTCTTTGAAAAAATAAATAAAATCGACAGACCCTTAGCCATGCTAACGAAGAGAAGAAGAGAGAGAACTCAAATCACTAACATACGGGATGAAAGAGGCAATATCACAACAGACACTTCAGAAATACAGAAGATAATCATAAATTATTTTGAATCCTTATGCTCCAATAAATTAGAAGATAGTGAAGGCATAGATAAATTTCTTAAGTCATATGATCTGCCCAGATTGAGTCAGGAGGATATAGACAACCTAAACAGACCAATATCAATTGAGGAAATAGAAGAAACCATCAAAAGACTACCAACTAAGAAAAGCCCAGGACCGGATGGGTATACAGCAGAGTTTTACAAAACCTTTAAAGAGGAACTAATACCAATACTTTTCAAGCTACTTCAGGAAATAGAAAAAGAGGGAGAACTTCCAAATTCATTCTACGAGGCCAACATCACCCTGATACCTAAACCAGACAAAGACACTTCAAAGAAAGAAAACTACAGACCAATATCTCTAATGAACCTAGATGCAAAAATCCTCAATAAAATTCTGGCGAATCGGATACAAAAACATATCAAAAAATTGTGCACCATGATCAAGTAGGATTCATCCCTGGGATGCAAGGCTGGTTCAATATACGGAAATCAATAAATGTTATTCACCACATCAATAGACTTAAAAATAAGAACCATATGATCATCTCGATAGATGCGGAAAAAGCATTCGACAAAGTACAGCATCCCTTTATGTTCAAAACTCTAGAAAAACTAGGGATAACAGGAACATACCTCAATATTGTAAAAGCAATCTATGCTAAGCCTCAGGCTAGCATCATTCTGAATGGAGAAAAATTGAAGGCATTCCGTCTAAAATCTGGAACAAGACATGGATGCCCTCTCTCACCACTTCTGTTCAACATAGTTCTCGAAACACTGGCCAGAGCAATTAGACAGACGAAAGAAATTAAAGGCATAAAAATAGGAAAAGAAGAACTTAAATTATCACTATTTGCTGATGACATGATTCTATACCTAGCAGACCCAAAAGGGTCTACAAAGAAACTATTAAAGCTAATAAATGAATTCAGCAAAGTGGCAGGATATAAAATCAACATGCATAAATCAAAGGCATTCCTGTATATCAGCAACAAATCCTCTGAAATGGAAATGAGGACAACCACTCCATTCACAATATCTTCAAAAAAAAATAAAATACTTGGGAATCAACCTAACAAAAGAGGTGAAAGATTTATACAATGAAAACTACAGAACCCTAAAGAGAGAAATAGAAGAAGATCTTAGAAGATGGAAAAATATACCCTGTTCATGGATAGGCAGAACTAACATCATCAAAATGGCAATATTACCAAAAGTTCTCTATAGGTTTAATGCAATGCCAATCAAAATCCCAACTGCATTTCTTGTAGAAATAGAGAAAGCAATCATGAAATTCATATGGAAAAATAAACGACCCAGAATAGCAAAAACAATGCTAAGCAGGAAGTGTGAATCAGGCGGTATAGCGATACCAGACTTCAAACTATACTACAGAGCAATAGTAACAAAAACAGCATGGTACTGGTACCAAAACAGGCGGGTGGACCAATGGTACAGAATAGAGGACACAGAAACCAATCCACAAAACTACAACTACCTTATATTTGATAAAGGGGCTAAAAGCATGCAATGGAGGAAGGATAGCATCTTCAACAAATGGTGCTGGGAAAACTGGAAATCCATATGCAACAAAATGAAACTGAATCCCTTTCTCTCACCATGCACAAAAGTTAATTCAAAATGGATCAAGGAGCTTGATATCAAATCAGAGACACGGCGTCTGATAGAAGAAAAAGTTGGCTACGATCTACATACTGTGGGGTCGGGCTCCAAATTCCTCAATAGGACACCCATAGCACAAGAGTTAATAACTAGAATCAACAAATGGGACTTACTCAAACTAAAAAGTTTTTTCTCAGCAAAAGAAACAATAAGAGAGGTAAATAGAGAGCCTACATCCTGGGAACAAATCTTTACTCCTCACACTTCAGATAGAGCCCTAATATCCAGAGTATACAAAGAACTCAAAAAATTAGACAATAAGAGAACAAACAACCCAATCAACAAATGGGCCAAGGACCTGAACAGACACTTCTCAGAGGAGGACATACAATCAATCAACAAGTACATGAAAAAATGCTCACCATCTCTAGCAGTCAGAGAAATGCAAATCAAAACCACCCTAAGATACCATCTCACTCCAGTTAGATTGGCAGCCATTATGAAGTCAAACAACAACAAGTGCTGGCGAGGATGTGGGGAAAAGGGTACACTTGTACATTGTTGGTGGGACTGCAAATTGGTGCAGCCAATTTGGAAAGCAGTATGGAGATTTCTTGGAAAGCTGGGAATGGAGCCACCATTTGACCCAGCTATTCCCCTTCTCGGTCTATTCCCTAAAGACCTAAAAAGAGCATGCTACAGGGACACTGCTACATCGATGTTCATAGCAGCACAATTCACAATAGCAAGACTGTGGAACCAACCTAGATGCCCTTCAATAGATGAATGGATAAAAAAAATGTGGCATTTATACACAATGGAGTATTACTTTGCATTAAAAAATGACAAAATCATAGAATTTGCAGGGAAATGGATGGCATTAGAGCAGATTATGCTAAGTGAAGCTAGCCAATCCCTAAAAAACAAATGCCAAATGTCTTCTTTGATATAAGGAGAGTAACTAAGAACAGAGTAGGGTCGAAGAGCATGAGAAGAAGATTAACATTAAACAGGGATGAGAGGTGGGAGGGAAAGGGAGAGAGAAGGGAAATTGCATGGAAATGAAAGGAGACCCTCAGAGTTATACAAAAGTACATACAAGAGGAAGTGAGGGGAAAGGGAAAAATAATACAAGGGGGACAAATGAATGTCAGTAGAGGGGGCGGAGAGAGAAGAGGGGAGGGGAGGGGAGGGGAGGGGGGATAGTAGAGGATAGGAAAGGCAGCAGAACACAACAGACACTAGTATGGCAATATGTAAATCAATGGATGTGTAACTGATGTGATTCTGCAGTCTGTATATGGGGTAAAAATGGGAGCTCATAACCCACTTGAATCAAAGTGTGAAATATGATATATCAAGAACTATGTAATGTTTTGAACAGCCAACAATAAAAAATTAAAAAAAAAAAGAAAAGAAAATGGATCAAAGACTCTACCAGAAAGATTTACAGATGACACACATATATATAAAATGGCACTCCACAATTTATATCTCAGGAAAATGCAAATTAAATCATCAAGGTGATGCCCCTACACACCCATCAAAATAGCCCTAATCGAGAACATGGACAACACCAAATGCTGGAGCAACATGAACTCACTCATTGCCAGTAAGAACACAGAATGGTACTGCCACTTTGGAAGACAGTTTAGCATTTCTTAGAAAGTAAACATGCTGTCACCAGAAAACCCAGCAATCATGCTCTTTGTCCAAAGGAACTAAATAGTTAAGTCCAAGAAAACTTGCATGTGAATGTTTGCAGCAGCTTTATTCATAATTGTCTGGACTTAGAAGTAACAAAGAGGTCCTTCAGTAGATTAATAAATAAATAAACTGTGATGCTTCCAGACAACAGAATACTATTCACTACTAAAAAGAAATTTGTTATTGAGAAATGAAAAGACGTGAAGGAAACTCAAATGCATATAACTGAATGAAAGAAGCCAATCTAAAAAACCTACAAATTGAGTGATTCCAACTATAGGACATTTAGAAGATAAAACTATAGAGTAAAAATATCAGTGGTTACTAGGGATTAGGACAAGGATTGGTGATGAGTGAGCAGCACACAGAGAATTTTCACCCTGATGTACGTGATGGACTTTGGGTGATTATATGTCAGTGTGGGTTCATCAGCTGTGATAAGTGTATCACTCTGGTGGGGGATTTTGATAGTGGGAGTAGCTATTCATATGTGGGATCATCACATATACAGGAAATCTGGGCACCTTCCGCTCAGTTTTGCTGCAAGCCTAAAACTGCTCCAACCAAATAAAATCTTTCTAAATATAAAATAAATTTAGAATTATTTGCAATTTCAGATTAATAATGCAACCTGAGAGCTAAAAAGCATTTCTTCTGCATGGGCTGTTTCCACTATGAGCCCCATCTTAAGAATTCCTGGAGATTGAATAGACCTTTGTGGTTTATCTAATTCAACCATTGAGTTTTATAATTGAGGAAGCTGAGATCTAGAGAGGGTTTACTTTTATTTTGCAATTGTTTAATTTATTGCCCACAGAGTGAAGTAAGAACTCAGATTTCTTCTAACCTTGTGGAGTACTTTGTCTATGGTATCTTGATTACACTGGCTCTTTTATAATTTCAGCATGATTTTCATGGAAACAGTGTTTGATTCTGGGCATCATGAATGTGAAAGTAAGTCACTCATCCTTACTACAATGCTATTTACATATGGATTTGCTTTAGAATTTTTTTTTTTCAGGAAAGATCCCATCAGCGAGTTACAAATTTAGAATTGGTGTTATCCAAATTATTATTACTATATTTTCAAGGTGCCTGTCATCTCATTGTGCCCCATTTGATTTTTAACAGGAAACATTTTGTTTTGCATGCCAGTGCATTTTCTCATCTTGAAAAGGTAGAAATTAAGTTTTTTTGGAAGCTAATAACTCAAGGAGAAACCCAACCAGGTTTTAATTTGACAGCGTTAGTCACGTGCATGCCAGATTCACAGCTTGCATTTCCCCCCTTACTATGCAATTATCTGTAACTACTGTATGCACTTGGCTAAAATGCTAGGAAATCTACAATTATATTAATGTAGCTCCTTAATTGCGTATAATGGGATTTTCAGGCTACTGCAACCTATCACATTTATCATATTCCTAATAAAATTACTCAGTTTTTTTGTCTGAAGCCTTTTTATTTACTCTTCATTTAATTTAGAGGAACTCTAAAAAATAATTTAATTCCTGGGAAATTAAATCATTTGAAGCGAAGGAGGAAAATACGAAATCCAGGTTAAAAGCTGAATCCACTTAAGAGGCAGTTACCAAAACCCCAAGTCTTGTCGAGGAGACGTTTTATGCCCCAGGCGGCAAACGTTAACAAGTGAGTCATGCTAGGATTCTTTGCTTATAAGATTCCCGGCTGTCCTTTGGGGAGGAATATGAATGTTTGTGATCCCTTTGATGTCTAGAACAGGTATCCCTTGATATAGAGAGGAGAGATATTCGCCTCCAAAAGTTAGTTGCCTTTAAGGCAAAATTCATTTCCTCAGTCCCATTTGTACCGACAGCCATTAAGAAATCTAACTGGCATTTCAGGACCAAAGAATCTCAAGCATGCATATTGTTGAAACCATACTAAGGGAAAGACACTGGTTTATAAGAAAAGGCTAATAATTACTGTCCAAAAATCATTAAAAATGTCCGTGCTGCCCCCCACCCCACCTCCCAGATACCAACCCCTGTTTAAATCTGCAGTGAACAGAAAGGAGAATCAAGTCCTGGGGATCTGGAATGGGCTGGGGAGGGTGTGGGGGCCTGGAAGAATTCATTCTGGGGCCTGAGATCTAGTGAAAGGCAGTTGCCAAGTGATGGTTGAGTATTGGTCTGTCACTCCCATCTTCTCTCTCTCTGAACTTGTCCAGCCATATTGTGTTTGTTATTTGTGTCCGAAAGGCTTCCCATTCTGGTCTATCCAAGTCCAGGGTCAAGGCACTTTCCTACTATTTAGCTGAAGTCCCTGGGCTTGTGGGTTCCCAGAAGCAACTAGCTGCTCCTCTCTCCTCATCTGGAGAAATGATAGCAGAACTGGAAGGTAGGCTGCTGTTTGTCTTCCTGGGCTCACTCTTTTCAGAATCACCACTTCATGCTGAGCAATGCAGCCTCTGGCAGCTCTCTGGGCTTAGTGAAACCTCACTCTGTTCCATGATCCTTGGTTTCTGAGTGTTTTCACTCTGTCCTGGACCACAAGGCTGGCAAAGAAGTAGAGTCTTGTTCTAGTTGTGCTAAGTTCCCCAGAGGACGTCGGATCCCTGATGGGGTGATATAAAGGGCACTTGGAGAAGGGTAGGGTGGAGAAATGTGTTCAGAGGTGGAGGATAACTAATGACATAGACTCAAAGATTCAAAGACAGAAAATACTTAATCAAGGTTTGCTTTGTACAAGTGCTTCGGGGACCATCAGGGATAAGAGCATGGGGTTGCAAATCCAAATTATGGAGCTAGGATTCAAATCTCAGTTCCACTTCTTGGCTGTGTGACTTTTTGCAAGTTATTTGTTTCTCTTTGCCTCAATTTCATCATCTGGAAAATGGTGGTAACAACTAATAAGGGGGTTATGATGAGACGATTCTTAGGAGCAGAGAGTAAATGTTAGTGCAAGAGGGTACATTACCAGCAGCTACAGGGTAGAATACCCAGTCACCCTTCCTTATTAAGTGCCTTGAATTAGTTTTAGCATAGAAATATGATACATCTTTAGGTCAAATTAACTTAAATTGTTAGGGATGTAGAATAGTATCTGTTTCATGTTACACACATTGTTCCTGACCAATACTGCTTGTACAGGTGATCTATCTTGAGAAATACCTGTTCTATATGCAATATATATTTAACATCTATAGGGGCTGGATTCCAGACACTAGAAGCTTTACGTTATAGTATATCTTTATTTTTTATTTTATTATTTTTATTATTATTTGTGTGTGTGGTGGGGGGGGATGCTAGGAATCAAATCTAGGACCTCACATTCACATATGCTAGGCAAGTTCTCTACCCACTGGGTCATACCCCAAGCCCAAATTAGGGATCTCTAGTGACAAAAAGCTTTAAAGTCTTTTCCTCTAGAACTATCTGTGCATATTTTCTATGAACCAAATTTTTTTTGGGGGGGGATAATATCTGTATCCTCTATAAGCATCTCCCCAGTCCATATTTGTTAATATTAATTACTAAAAATAATAGGGCTATATGGAGGGCAGATGGTAAGAGCCGTTGGCTTTATTATGTGCTACTGGGAACTCTCATTCAGGTCTTAGTGAAGGCGACAAAGTGGACATTAGGAGAATTTCTTACTTTCTACTTCATCTTGGCTTTCTGCAAGGATTCATTCTGCTGGTTAGACAAATAAAAGAAATACGAAGCTTGGAATAATTGTCTTTTCATCTTTTGGCTCAGTCTAGTGGAATTGTAGTTTTGGAAATGTTGAAATTGGGTGTGATATGTGGAGGAATGTCTCTTTGTAGCTGCATGAAAAATGTGAGGATGTGCAGGGCCAGTGTGTTATTTGCTAGCCTCCCTGCCTGCCTGACCTGATGCATTGGCATCTGAGACAATGAATCTCAGGAGAGAATTTATTTGGGTCACCATAGCAACGGGAGGGGGGGTGCAGCATCCATCTGGAAGCCTGTAAAGAATGTACATGACAACTGCAATACCTACTTCTCTGTTTAAATGTTTCACAGAAAGTCTAATATTTAACTTTCCAGTGGCATTCAAACTTTTCTTTGGCTATTGGTGGTTAATGTGGCATGACTCAGACTTTGATGTCTGATGTCTTTTTAAGAAGTTAGATTCCTACAGGAATTCAGAGACTATTATATTTTGAGTCATAATACCATTGTGGCAGTCTAGCAGGAATAAACTTTTTTTTAATTATCTTGTTCTATCTTTTTGGTTTCTGACTAATAAAAAAAAAATGTTCTTCTTACCAGTGTGTACTAACACCGGGTGCCCTGCTTTATCATTCCATTACCGGGCTGAACATTTTAAATGTCATTTAGAAGAACATTATATTGAGCTGCTCACAAAGAAATGCCTTTCATGTTGGGATTCAATATGGGAATTTAATTCAACCTTACACTGAGATACGGGGAAGATTAACAGATTATGGGATGAGAGTGGAAATTTAAATGGCAGATCAAAAAGAGTCGAGTAGGCTGTCATCTTGACTTCTCCACCTAAGAAACAGATGAGTAAAATAATGCATGCGTATTTGGAAAAAGAGCAGGCACCCAAGCAAGCAACACACGCTTGTTTAAAATCTCTGCCCTAGAAGCTGAGTATTAGAATGTGGAGATACGTGGAAATTCATAGCACACAGGGTTTCGAGACAACTGTCCTCTTCCCTGCTATGTGTTTTCATCTCCTCCCAGTTCCAATCCCTTTCCTACTCCTTTTCCTGTTTCACTGTCTTCAGCTCCTGTGTGGAACGTATTCTTGGATCCATCTAGGTACTGACATGGAGTAGGATGGCCAACTATTTGCCCCAGGGACTGTCTCATTCCTGGCAGTGAAAATCCCAGCAATCCCTCAGTCCAGGCAAACTCAGCAGGTTGATGCTCTGGTGCTGGGTGTTCTTGGCACACACCTTGGTGCTTTCCATTTCCTATCTCCATCACCATTTTGTCCTTTGTCACTATACGGTTTGCAAATGCTGCCTTATTGGACAGTGAAGATACAGGGCATTTGCAGGATCTTAGAACATTCCAGAGGACAGTAATGGTCTTTGTGACAAAGCCACCAAGAGTAGAGGTTGAGATAGGAAAAGTTTCCTTGCAATTTATGACTTAGATAAAGCATTAGCTGTAATGCTATAAGAACCAAAGGATCCTTAGATTCCACTGTTTAAAAATTTCTCCGTATGCCAACTATGGAACATGTAATAAAGCTATCTATCACCCTTATTGGGTCATTTGTCAAACAAGTATCGAGCACCTGTGCTGGGATACCATGATGAATTATGGTGTCTGCCTTCGAGTAACTTGTGGTCTATAATAAGAAGAAAAAGAGTTGTGGTAGTTACCATGTAAGTCTCTTCACAAGATGCAGAGGAAGCGTTGATTAGCAAATCAGGCTCATAAGAGGGCTGTGCAGAGGAGATGCTAGAATTGAATTGAGCAAGGAATTGAAGAGGCAGAGAAAGGCAGTGCAGTGCGTGGGTAAGGGCATGGACCCTGGAGTTAGACTACCTGGTTTGAATCTCCCTTCTTTCTTTCTCCTGTCAACCTATTGGCCTAGTGACTTTGGGTGAATTTTACAACTGATCTGTGCCTAGGCTTCCTCATCTATAAAATGAGAATAACAGTGCCTACCTCACAAGGTTGTCATGATTCAACAAGTTAACGCTCATAAAGCTCACTGAACAAGACTGGCACATGGTAAGAACTATGTGACGTTGTTAAATCTAATAAACAGGAAAGAAGGGTACAAGTCACACAGAATGGGGAAAGCCAGAGATTATCACAGCACATGGGATTAGAGAACCACAGTTTTGGGGAGCTGTGGAAGTTGAGATGGTGGTGGTGGATGGTGATCATGCTAGGAATATATATATATATATATATATATATATATATATATATATATATATATATGGGGTGTAGAGAAGGAGGTGGGTGTGGGGAGATGGAGGAGAGAGCTGATGGAACACTGGGGACACTTTTCTGCAAGTGATGGGAAGTTGTTGAATATTTTTAAGCAGAAAGAGGAATTAGATGCACAGTTTGGAAAGATCTCAATTCAATGACTAGGTGTATGCTGAGAAGATTGACAGCATCTGAAATAAGAGGAGGGCTCAGAGGAGTGATGCACTGGAGAGCAATTCAGGAAGTTGAAGAAAAGAATTCATTGGCTAATTTGATGTGGAGAATGAGTGAAAGGGAGGGGGCCCACGTAGCAATCAATGTGTTAATTAACCCAATGTACCTGTAATAAGAAGTAAATTTGGAGACTGATTTCAAAGATAGCTTTCCCTGCGTCTGGAAAATAGAACATGCTATTACTCTTGCATGCTAATCTATTGTAAACTTGTAAATGGAGTTTAATTTTTTTAAAAAAAGAAAATATCCCTGAGATATGGAGAAAGCAAAAAGAAAACTTGGAGGGTGAAACACGGTAGAAAGTTTAGCATCATTCTGTTATTCTAAGTTATTGCTTTGTCTTTGGAAAAGTAATAAAAGCTTATTTCCTTTATAACTTCGTCTGTGTACTCAGGGCTGTCACATTAACCCCACATTAGTATTAGATTTTAATAAAGGACAATGCGGCGGGAAGAAAGATGTTTGTTAAATCTAGAGAGTGGGCCATATAATTTAGTTTTTGGAAGGTTTCAAATATTATTTTTATTTTTTGTTGTCTTAAAAATGATATTTGTCAAATAACTGCAACAGAAAACAAAGTCTGTGTTTAGAAAGCTCTTGGTAGCTCTCACTGAACAATGAGGGAGACTTCCCTGCCTTCTGGACTGTTTAACTTTACTGGTTTTCTTTTCGGTGATGTTTTGTAGCCAACTGGGAGTTGGCTCCCTTGGTGAGAAGAGTGCCTTGAGTCTACCCCTGGAGGCTCCGATAGAACATGCTATTGGAGGGTGAGCTTCTCTACTGTGTCCTCTTCCTTTCTTCCCCCCTTTCCTACTCAGTAAGTTTTGGGGTAACATTACCTGGCCTCCTGTAATATGGAGTCTGCGGTGGCTCCTGAGATCTAGTCCTCAACCCAGAATTGCCTGGCACTGTTCATCCCCCTGAATGATGTCCTAGCACCCACCTGCTGTGCCCTCTTTCCTCATAGCTCCCGAGGACCCTGGGTTCCTTATCCCAGGCAATTCAGACCCAGATTTTTCTATGGATAGAAGTATATTCCGTCGACTCTCATCACATCCCAATTCCCATCCTGGGGTACCAGTGTGCTCCTCCCAAGACCAGTCTTATTTTTGTCTTTCTTATCCTCATTTTGTTTCTTGGCTCTGGAGGAAGATTAGATACGAAGGGAGAGGCATAGAGCTGCCTGTTCGTATTTCTTATAAGACTTACTGGAATAGGGAGAGAGGCTGAGCATGTCAGGTGAAATGGAATTAAGCAGTGTTCTATGGGCTTCCATTATCTGTGTTGTGACTGCCTCATGGTAGTAATAGACAATTAACAGTTGCTGGAATTGTTTGGGCATTTGTCCAGAAATATTTTTTTGAGACGCCCTGATTTTTCAAGTGAGCTTAGTCTCTTTGTAGCCTCTTTTCTGAGGCAGATTCAAGAACTTTTATTAGTATTAAAATTACAGTATCGACAGTTAATATACTGCATTGCTTCCTGTGTACCAGGCACTAGTAAGTGCTTTACATTTGTTCTTTTACTCTTTATTCCGTGACTTACATCACGTAATTATGTATGTGTATTATCTATACTTTGCAGGTGAGAAATGGAAGTCAGAGAGACAGAGCACAGAATCATGCAGTAGAAAGTGGAAGAGCTGCGATCCCAATCTGGAATCCATACTCCTAACCAGTATGCTGCAAGTGTCACTGCCAGGCACCTTCACACACACACTCCTTGCTTTACTGTATCCAGCATCGAGCCTACAGAGATGCCATTGATGGAGACCCTTCTGGAAACCAGGACTCCCTGCTCAGGCCTACCAGGCATCCAGAGATCACTACTCAGTGGTTCCCAAAGTGCTCCTCAGAAACAGAAAACGGCCACAGTCAGCACGTAAGTGTTGCATTTCCACGACACTAACTTTCTCTTCATAAAACATTTTGATGGCAGTGGCTCATATTCTCTGAGGAGCAATGCATGAGTTTTATCATCCCTACTTTTGTAGATGGAAAAAGGGACCTGAGAAGGTTAAGTGACTTCTTTGAGGTTGAGGTACAAGTCTTTGGAGGTGACAAAAAAGGCCACCAGGGAATAGAGAAACCCCAGCCTTCTCTCAGAGTCCCATAAGTTTACAAGTCATAGGATTGTCTTGGCTTTCAGCTCCTCACCACCTCCCCTCTGAGGGGCCCTCACATTTCACCAGGAGGACTAATGCAGCTGCTGCGTCACATTTCCATGGGCCCAGGTTGGTGGATGCATTTAATAGCTGCCTTTTGTTGTGCTCTTCTCACTCGGGAAGGGTTCTTGCTTTTTCTTCTCTGCTTACTCAATCACAGCACCTGTGTGCTGCTGAGAAAGGCCACCGAGTATTTTTATTCTGGTCATCCTCTCATTACCCTTGTATAAAGTAGCCACAGGCATGGTGCGGGTAGCATTTATAGTGGCTTTCAGTGGAGTTGGCACTCCTTTCTGTTTTTCCAAAACACAGCTAAGAAAAATCTTCTGGTAGTCAGAGAGAATGGAAGCTGCTCACCCACGGGTCAAATCCTATTACAAAGAGTGCTGTTGCTGCCGACATCCCTGGATGATGAAAAGGGTTTTTGGCCATAGCACCCATCCTTCAGAAAGCAACGTGAGACCCATTTACGCCTTCCGGCTACCGTTTCATCTCCTTCCTTTCATCTTAATCACTTCTGGAGGACTGCTCCATCTCCCTCTACAAAATTCCCAGAGACCCCTTTCAGAACAGCCCTTACTTCTCTAAATTGCACAGAGCTACCCAGAGCCCACCCCCCTGTCCCATGATGGGGAGACGTCCTCACTGTCAGATCCAAAGTCAGCTTCTCAGGCACAGCAGTGCTTCTGGGGCCACGACCTGCACCTTCATCCTTAACTAGGCTGCACACTCGAGGACGCGACACAATGCCTGGTACATGACAGGAGCCCTCCGAGGGATCGCCCACTCTGACCGCAGCCTCTGAGCTGTGGGCTGCCTATTATTTCTCTGGCAAGCCCTCTGCACCTCCCTTTCCTCTCTTAAATACTTTGTGGAGCTTTAGCCTGAGTTTCCATCTCTACTGGGGCTCTTTCTCTCCTGATTCATCATCTCTACCCTCTGGCCTACTGTTTGATCTCTTTCAACCTCCACGATTACCTACTCACTCTACTCTCTGTGATGTTCTTCATCCCTGGTCCCTTATGCACTCACAGAGACACCTCCAGTCTGCATACTCTTGGATACTGCCTCCACTACAGGGGTCAAAACTTTTCTTCCCATTAGACAGCAACCTCAAACCCTTTGTCTGTTCACATATTCTCCTCTTCTGTTGACAGATATATAAAACTGACTTCTCAATTCCAAATGGTTTTGTTCTCCCAACCACCTAGATCAAGGGTTGGAAAATTTCTCTGGAAAAGGACTGTAGTAAATATATTGAGTTTTGCAGGCTAGATGGTCTCTGTGCCTGTGAAAGTAATTATTAGGCCATATGTAAATGATGGTTGTAAGTGTGTTTCAATAAAACTTTATAAAACAAGCTGGTGGGTGAGATTTTGTTTGTGGGCCATAGTTGGTCAACCCCTGATAGATTTTTTCAAGCCTGCAATCTTTGAACAAGTAAAGTATAATTCCCAGTATGATCTTTTATGGTTAGGTCCATGTCAAAGTGCTGTGCTTTGTCTGTATCAATGTATAATATCCTACATTCTCTTGAAATATGTGTCCAGATTCTTTCAATTTCTCTCTCACTCTAGATGAATTTGGGGTTCTACATTTTGATGATTTTCCAGATTTCTGTTGATTTAATCCTTTTCAGATTCCTTGCTCTAAGAAAGTAATTTTATTTAACTTGTTTGATTCTTGACCATTTTCAGTCATAGCCAGGTTGCTTTGAAGTCATCTCTTTGATCTTATGCGGCTTAAATCCAGTTTTTCCCCCCTTCCTAGTTAATTGCTATCAAAAAGAGTTTGTAATGGTGAGGAGACTATGAGTTGGTGGGAAGGCGTGAAGTTTAAAAGGTCCATTGGTTCAGCCCCAATTCTTCAGTTGTAGATAATAAATTCACTGCAGGTAATTGAAATAGAAATGGATTTACTAAGGGGTGTGGGTACTCTAAAGACTTCCCTGGGAACAAAGTGTACATACTACAGAGACAGAAATTACACAGGCAGGAGAAATGCTCCAAAAGAGTAAAGGGTTTCTCCAGACAAGACCCTGCTACCACTTTGCCTGTTGCTTATCACTCCTACAAATTGGACACATGACTTTTCCTACCACTGCCTTCAAGAGCCAAGTGCTTGATCTTATGCTTGCCCAAGAATCAGTCCTCTGCACCTGTGGCCCACATCTACCTTCCTAGTCTCCTGTGGTTCATCTACTTACCAGAACCTAGGTCACATGTAGTACCTAGGTTGAGGGGTCTGTCTGGTCTCTACAGTGCAGGAAGGTGCAGTGGAAGGGATTTGAGAGGGTTTGTGACAGAACCTGCCACAACCACTTACTGGCCAGAACCTTGGGTGAATTACTTTAGGCTGTCCTGTAGATATAATGGGGACAAAAGCATACTAACGCTAACCATAACTCTAATGGTATTGATTTGGAAATATTTATAAATACCTACCATGTCAGTAATTAGTTGTTATCATGAACAGACACTAAATGAACAGTTTTAACTATATATGTATACATTGACCACAGTAAACAGAATTTTTCTTAAGCTTGAAAGCACAGAGGAGCTGGGTGCAGTGGTACACGCTTGTATTTCCAGTGGCTTGGGAGGCAGAGGCAGGAGGATCTCAAGTTCAAATCCAGCCTCAGTGACTTAACAAGGCCCTAAGCAACTTAGTGAGATCCTGTCTCTAAAAAAAAGGTAAAAGGACTGGAGATGTATCTCAGTGGTAAAGCACTCCTGGGTTCAATTTCTGGTGCCCTAAACAAAAAACAACAACTACAAAAAACCCAAACCAAAAACAAACCCCAAAGTAGAGAGGAATAATAAGAATGGAGTAGGATTTTCACCTCAATAATTTTAGTGTTCTGACTTGCTGAGATTCTGCCCCTTTTTTAGTCCATACTACTCTGACAATGCTGTTAGCCATGTGTGCTCACGGAACCTAATGCTTTCAGTCCATACTGTAAACTACTCCCACATCTTTTTATGCGTGAAACATGTTATCCGGTTACACTTGTGCTGTGGTTTGACCATGTCTCCCATGGATGGGTGTGTTCAGACTTCATCCTCAGTGTGAAGGTGTTGAGATGTGGAGACTAGCAGGAGTGTTGGGAGTGCTGCCCTTGTGAGAAATGAGGGTAGTTCTCTTAGGACCAGGAGTGAGTTCTCTCAAGCGCAAGCTAAGCCCACTGAATTGTTCTTCGCCTTCCTGTTTTTCCCCACATTTTCCTACCATTGTGGTGCTGTTTCAGAAAGACCTAGTTCTAGTGTATGGGAAGTGACCACAAGGTGGCCTGAGTCTAGAGAAAGAGGCAGACAGATCCAGGGTGGCTCAGAGTGCAATTCATTGGGGACTTACAGAAGTGTAACCCAGGGGTGCTTAGCCACTGAGCCACATCTCCATCTTTTCTTAATTTTGAGACAGGTTCTTGCTAAATTGCTTAGGGTCTCTCTAAGTTGCTGAGGCTGGCTTTGAACTTGTGATACTCCTGCCTCAACCTCTCAAGGTGGCAGCAAGAGTAGTAGACCCCTATGTTTTGAATCAAAGGGAGAGGGCTTATATAGAGATCAAGAAAAAAGTGACTCTCATCCAAGCCAGAATGTACCTGGCTTATCTCAAGATAGCATCAAAGATGTCAGGTGCATTCCTGATGCTGACAGCATGAGGATTTGGTTGTAAAATTCCACATACTCATTTAGTGGTTTTGTCTGTTTATAGTATGTTGGAAAATTATGCAATGAAAACAGATTAAGTTTACCCAGAGGTGATCATAGTGGTTCTGACCCAAGATGGCTGTGTTCAGGTCAAGCTGAACCCCTAAGGGTGCCATCTGCCACAAGACATTCACTGAGCTGATGCTGGTGCCATGCTCTTGAACATCCAGAACTGTGAGATAAATAAACTTCCTTTCATTATAATTACCTGTTCTTAGGTATTTTTTATATTAATGGAAAACTGGATAATAAAACAAGTCACATGTATTCACTATAGATAAACTGGAATAAATAGAAAATGTTAAAGAAGGTAAAGATCACAGATATTCCTTGATGTTGACTTCTGCATTATGAAGTAAAAAGGCATTCACGGGAGCCAGTTCAAATGTTCATTACTTAAAGCTAAGAAGTTTGAGCTTCAAGTTCAGCAAAATATCGAGCATAAGTGTCCCATGTTTGAACGTATGCTGCTGATTTGTTTCTCATTAACATTTGGAGAGGCAACTATAATTGGCATCCCCTTTTTATGATGGAGGAAACTGGCCAGAGGTGATCAGTGTGGTTTCACAACTTGTGACTTGAAAGATCAGGATATAAACTTGGGAATTCAGATCCCAAATGCAGCTGTCTTTCCTTTATCCTCTGCTTTTTTCTTACCCTGTGGTCAATCCATAATACACAGAGAATGATTCTATTGCAACCCTACTAGTTATACTCTCAAGGTGGATCATTCTCATCTCCCCTCTGATAAAAAATGAATTAGTATCACCCTCTCAGTTTAGGAAAGACTCTGTCTTGCCAAAGATTGTGCCAATTAGTTGCTTTGAAATACCGTTGGCATGATGACCTAGGGAATTGAGAGCATAGTGCAAGAGGTAATATATTATAATTATGAAGGTGGGAGTTTTGTTATTCTACCACATGTGCTTAGTGTGCACTAGAGTCCGCCTCTTGAATTTAATTCATGTTTACAATAAAAGTATTTGACCTATTGTCAAATGTGTTGCTAAATTGTTTGCTAGTGATTGTGCTATGCTTAGAAGAGTTATTTTCTTAAGTATTGGTCAAATGGAAATAAAAGACAAGTGAGTTCCACCTATTTGATTTTTTTCAATGTTTATATATATAATTTTTTATGGTACCAGGGATTGAACCCAGGGGTGCTTAGCCACTGAGCCACATCCCCATCCTTTCTTAATTTTGAGACAGGTTCTTGCTAAATTGCTTAGGGTCTCGCTAAGTTGCTGAGGCTGGCTTTGAACTTGTGATACTCCTGCCTCAGCCTCTCAAGCTGTTGAGAGTATAAGCATGCGCTCCTACACCCAGAAAAATGTATTTTGATATAGTGCTTGAGTTTAAAAGTTAAATGAGATTTTGCTTTCTGCCGGCTGTCTTGATGGCTATGGCTACGTTGTCCGGCAGCCGCACCTAGAGGTTGGAGCTGGGCTGCGTGCCGAGCCCTGTCCTCCAAAGGCTGGACCGCAGCCTTGAGCGCCTGGGTCGCCTGTTCGCCGCTGCACCCTCGGGCAGAGCCTGCTCTGGGGTCGTTCTGCATGCCCCTGCGAGGGGACCCGTGCTTCAGAGGAGGGAGCCGGAGAGCTGCGGCGGCAGCCGCTTGGGCCCCGGGGGCTGGGCACCGATCGGCGGCGCAGCTACGGTCGCGGACGAGCGCGGCGCCCCTGAGCGTGGCCCTGGGGAAGAGGTGACGGCGGCAGGGTTTAATTTCTAGAAATCTGGACTGGAAACAGAAGCAGCAGTTTGTATAATCCCAAGAACTTGCTTATGCCAGGAAGCTGTAAGGGCAACATGAATATCATTGAGGAGATCTAACATGGCAGCGGGTGGGGAGAGATCAAGTCTCTGACCTCTTCAACTGCGCGGGCATAGGGAGCTGTAAACTGTATAAATGCTGTTTGCTCAGGATCACTAGGCAATGCTGAGCTGACGTGGATCTGGGGTGTACAGTCTGGGCCCCTCAGAACACACACACCGAGCCCGGATCGGCTGCATCCAAGCTCCGGTTCGCCTGCTTCTCGTGACTCAGCACTAACAATCCCGCTGAAATAACTGGTTGGCCCTTAGGAACTTTCAGAGGTAAAAACCAACCAAGCCTTCATAGGCAGTGGCCACAGGATTGAAACGGGGATTGGGAGAGACAGTCAGGACCAACCCGTTGCATTGGTCACCCAGCAAAGGGAACGAACGGTCACCATTTACATGTGATACCACCTTGGCAGAGAACTGACGTCACGGGTGGAGGAGATAACTGCATTGAAACCAGCGCAACAGGGCTCCCAGGAGCAGCAGACATGGTGTGTAGCCAGTATTGTGGTGAGCGTCACAGGTGAGCGCGGCCTGGCTTGAGGAAACACAAGAGAAGGCCCTAGGCACTCAGGGTTGGAGACCTGCCCAGTCTGTGAGGAAGAGCTGCTACATAGTGATTGGTTCCCACTTAGTGAGAGGAGAAGCTTGACTCAGTGGGCACAGCTCCACCTACTGGAAGAGAAATTAATCGAACTCTATGACTGCATTTATTATTATTATTATTACCATTTTTTTTTCTTTTTCTTTTTTTTTCTTTCATTTTCAATTTTTTTTGTTGTTGTTCTTTAACTTTTTTAATGTTTCTAATTTTTTTAAAATTTTTTAATTTTTATTATTATTATAATTTTTTAAATTTTAATTTTCATTATTTTTATTATCATTATTATTTTTGTAAAAATTTTTTTTTCTTTTCTTTCTTTCTCTATTTTCTAACTTTTTTGTGTGTGTTTTGTTTTTGTTTCTTTTGTCTTTTCATTTCTTTTTAATTTTCTTATTCCCCCTTCCTTGAATTCTACCTGCCTACTCTCATTCTCTTTAGTGACTTCTTCCCTTCCCTTCTAATATCTTTCCTCCCAAGCATCAAATAAATTTATAAGAGTAAACAGTAACTCAGCAGTCAAACAGAACAAGAAGTAACATGAGCAGCATAAAAAAGCAAGGAAGAAAAGGGGTACAAACAATGAAGGACAGCCTAAATATTCAGGAGGACCTAGAGTCAGCAGAAAAATGGTCATATAAAGAACTTAAGGAATACCTTAGACAGATGGAATGGAACCTTAAAGAGGATACGAGACAGCAAATCCAAACAGTGAAAGAACACTTTGAAAATGAATTACATAAACAGATAAAAGAAGAAGTTAAGCATCTTTATCAGGAGATAGAGATTATAAAAAAAAATCAAACAATAATTCTAGAAATGAAGGAAACGATAAACCAAATTAAAAACTCAATTGAGAGTATCACTAGCAAGTAGAAGCCAGAACATCAGATAATGAAGACAAAATATATCATCTTGAAAAGAGCCTAGCCAACTCAGAAAGGCTGGTTAAAAATCACGAGAGAAACATCCAAGAGATATGGGATAACATAAAAAAACCAAACCTACGAGTCATCGGGATAGAAGAAGGTACAGAGATTCAAACCAAGGGAATGAGTAGCCTGCTTAATGAAATAATTACAGAAAACTTTCCAGAAATAAAAAAGGAAACGGATATACAAATTTTAGATGCATACAGGACACCGAGCACACAAAATCACAGTAGACCAATGCCAAGATACATTGTTATGAAGATATCCAATATACAGAACAAAGAGAAAATATTAAAAGCTACAAGAGAAAGGAGGCAGATTACATTCAGGGGTAAACCAATAAGGTTAACAACGGATTTTTCATCACAGACGCTGAAAGCGAGAAGATCCTGGAACAACGTATTTCAAACACTGAAAGACAATGGATGCCAACCAAGAATTCTGTATCCAGCAAAATTAAGCTTCAGGTACGACAACGAAATAAAAATCTTTCATGATAAACAAAAGCTAAAAGAATTTGCAGCCAGAAAACCAGCATTGCAAAGCATCTTGAGCAAAACACTACACGAGGAAGAAATGAAAAACAATAACCAAAACCATCAGTGGGAAGTGCCTCTATAAAAACAGAGGGCGGGGGTAAAGCTAACCATGGAGAAACAAACTAAATTAAATTAAAAAAAAAGAAGATAAATAATCAAACATGGCTGGAAGTACAAACCATATATCAATAGTAACTCTAAACGTTAATGGCTTAAACTCTCCAATAAAGTGACATAGGTTGGTAACATGGATTAAAAAAACAAATCCAACAATATGCTGCCTCCAGGAGACACATCTGATTGCAAAAGACATACACAGGCTGAAGGTGAAAGGTTGGGAAAAAATATACCACGCACATGGTCCTTGTAAGCAAGCAGGGGTGGCCATCCTCATATCGAATAAAATCGACTTCAAGACTAAGTTAATCAAAAGGGATAAGGAAGGACATTATATACTGTTAAAAGGAACCATTCACCAACAAGACATAACAATTATCAATATTTATGCACCAAATAATGGTGCTGCGACGTTCATAAAACAAATTCTCCTCAAGTTCAAGAATCAAATAGACCACAACACAATAATTATGGGTGACTTCAACACACCTCTCTCACCATTTGACAGATCCTCCAAACAAAAGTTGAATAAAGAAACTATAGAACTCAATATCACAATCAACAACCTAGACTTAACTGACATATATAGAATATATCAACCATCATCAAGTGGATATACTTTTTTCTCAGCAGCACATGGATCCTTCTCAAAAATAGACCATATATTATGCCATAGGGCAACCCTCAGTAAATATACAGGGATGGAGATAATCCCATGCATTTTATCTGATCATAATGGAATGAAACTGGAAATCAATGATAAAAGAAGGAAGGAAAAATCCTACATCACATGGAAAATGAACAATATGTTACTGAATGATCAATGGGTTACAGAATACATAAAGGAGGAAATCAAAAAATTCTTAGAGATAAATGAAAATACAGACACAACATATCAGAATCTATGGGACACAATGAAAGCAGTTTTAAGAGGGAAATTCATCGCCTGGAGGTCATTCCTCAAAAAAAAGGAAAAACCAACAAATAAATGAGCTCACACTTCATCTCAAAGCCCTAGAAAAGGAAGAGCAAAACAACAGCAAATGTAGCAGAAGGCAAGAAATAATTAAAATCAGAGCGGAAATCAATAAAATTGAAACAAAAGAAACTATTGAAAAAATTAACAAAACTAAAAGTTGGTTCTTTGAAAAAATAAATAAGATCGACAGACCCTTAGCCATGCTAATGAAGAGAAGAAGAGAGAGAACTCAAATTACTAACATACGGGATGAAAAAGGCAATATCACAACAGACGCTACAGAAATACAGAAGACAATTAGAAATTATTTTGAAAACCTATATTCCAATAAAATAGAAGATAGTGAAGACATCGATAAATTCCTTAAGTCATATGATTTGCCCAGACTGAGTCAGGAGGATACTCACAACTTAAACAGACCAATATCAATAGATGAAATAGAAGAAGCAATCAAAAGACTTCCAACCAAGAAAAGCCCAGGACCGGATGGGTATACAGCGGAGTTTTACAAAACCTTTAAGGAAGAATTAATACCAATACTTTTCAAGCTATTTCAGGAAATAGAAAAAGAGGGAGCTCTGCCAAATTCATTCTATGAGGCCAACATCACCCTGATTCCGAAACCAGACAAAGACACCTCAAAGAAAGAAAACTACAGACCAATATCTCTGATGAACCTAGATGCAAAAATCCTCAATAAAATTCTGGCGAATCGGATACAAAGGCACATCAAAAAAATTGTGCACCATGATCATGTAGGATTCATCCCTGGGATGCAAGGATGGTTCAATATACGGAAATCAATAAATGTTATTCACCACATCAATAGACTTAAAGATAAGAACCATATGATCATCTCAATAGATGCAGAAAAAGCATTCGACAAAGTACAGCATCCCTTTATGTTCAAAACATTAGAAAAACTAGGAATAACAGGAACTTACCTCGACATAGTAAAAGCTATCTATGCTAAGCCTCAGGCTAGCATCATTCTCAATGGAGAAAAATTGAAGGCATTCCCCCTAAAATCTGGAACAAGACAGGGATGCCCTCTATCACCACTTGTATTCAATATAGTTCTCGAAACACTGGCCAGAGCAATTAGACAGACGAAAGAAATTAAAGGCATAAAAATAGGAAAGGAAGAACTTAAATTATCACTATTTGCAGTTGACATGATTCTATACCTAGAAGACCCAAAAGGGTCTACAAAAAAACTACTAGAACTAATAAATGAATTCAGCAAAGTGGCAGGATATAAAATCAACACGCATAAATCAAAGGCATTTCTGTATATCAGCGACAAAACTTCTGAAACGGAAATGAGGAAAAACACTCCATTCAAAATATCCTCAAAAAAAATAAAATACTTGGGAATCAACCTAACAAAAGAGGTGAAGGATTTATACAATGAAAACTACAAAACCCTAAAACAGAGAAGTAGAAGAAGATCTTAGAAGATGGAAAAATATACCCTGTTCATGGATAGGCAGAACTAACATCATCAAAATGGCGATATTACCAAAAGTTCTCTATAGGTTTAATGCAATGCCAATCAAAATCCCAATGGCATTTCTTGTAGAAATAGATAAAGCAATCATGAAATTCATATGGAAAAATAAAAGACCCAGAATAGCAAAAGCAATTCTAAGCAGGAAGTGTGAATCAGGTGGTATAGCGATACCGGATTTAAAACTATATTACAGAGCAATAGTAACAAAAACAGCATGGTACTGGTACCAAAACAGGCGGGTGGACCAGTGGTACAGAATAGAGGACACAGAGACTAATCCACAAAGCTACAACTATCTTATATTTGATAAAGGAGCTAAAAGCATGCAATGGAGGAAGGATAGCATCTTCAACAAATGGTGTTGGGAAAACTGGAAATCCATATGCAACAAAATGAAACTGAATCCCCTCCTCTCGCCATGCACAAAAGTTAACTCAAAGTGGATCAAGGAGCTAGATATCAAATCAGAGACTCTACGTCTGATAGAAGAAAAAGTTGGCTCCGATCTACATATTGTGGGGTCAGGCTCCAAATTCCTTAATAGGACACCCATAGCACAAAAGTTAATAACAAGAATCAACAAATGGGACTTACTTAAACTGAAAAGTTTTTTCTCAGCAAGAGAAACAATAAGAGAGGTAAATAGGGAGCCTACATCATGGGAACAAATTTTTACTCCTCACACTTCAGATAGAGTCCTATTATCCAGAGTATACAAAGAACTCAAAAAATTAAACAATAAGAAAACAAATAACCCAATCAACAAATGGGCCAAAGACCTGAACAGACACTACTCAGAGGAGGACATAACAATCAATCAACAAGTACATGAAAAAATGCTCACCATCACTAGCAGTCCGAGAAATGCAAATCAAAACCACCCTAAGATACCATCTCACTCCAGTTAGATTGGCAGCCATTATGAAGTCAAACAACAACAAGTGCTGGAGAGGATGTGGGGAAAAGGGTACTCTTGTACATTGTTGGTGGGACTGCAAACTGGTGCGGCCAATTTGGAAAGCAGCATGGAGATTCCTGGGAAAGCTGGGAATGGAACCACCATTTGACCCAGCTATTGCCCTTCTCGGACTATTCCCTGAAGACCTTAAAAGAGCGTACTACAGGGATACTGCTACATCGATGTTCATAGCAGCACAATTCACAATTGCTAGACTGTGGAACCAACCCAGATGCCCTTCAATAGATGAATGGATAAAAAAAGTGTGGCATTTATACACAATGGAGTATTATACAGCACTAAAAAATGACAAAATCATGGAATTTGCAGGGAAATGGATGGCACTAGAGCAGATTATGCTTAGTGAAGCTAGCCAATCCCTAAAAAACAAATACCAAATGTCTTCTTTGATATAATGAGAGCAACTAAGAACAAAGCAGGGAGGAAGAGCAGGAAGAAAAGATTAACATTAAACAGATACATGAGGTGGGAGGGAAAGGGAGAGAAAAGGGAAATTGCATGGTAATGGAGGGAGATCCTCATTGTTATTCAAAATTACATATAAGAGGTTGTGAGGGGAATGGGAAAATAAACAAGGAGAGAAATGAATTACAGTAGATGGGGTAGAGAGAGAAGATGGGAGGGGAGGGGAGGGGAGATAGTAGAGGATAGGAAAGGTAGCAGAATACAACAGTTACTAATAGGGCATTATGTAAAAATGTAGATGTGTAACCGACGTGATTCTGCAATCTGTATTTGGGGTAAAATTGGGAGTTCAAAACCCACTTGAATCAAATGTATTAAATATGATATGTCAAGAGCTTTGTAATGTTTTGAACAACCAATAAAAAAAAAGAAAAAAAAAGTTAAATGAAGCAAGATAACTCCCCCTTTGTCCCCACCTCTCATCATGTTGAAAATGTACCAATATTGTCCTTTGGTATGTTCTTGAGGTCTGTGTTCCTCTTTATTTCTGTATTCAGTTGCAGGACTTTGAGGAAAGCACCCGAGATCTGCTGTTGAACCTATGCAATGTGCATCACCGTTCATTAACCTGTTCTCAATGGACTCAATTTCACCAGGGGTAAAAATACAGAGGGAAAAAAAAATCCCCTTGTGTAGCTGGTAGAATAGGATGGGCCTAATTAACTTCTAGGGTTAACAGGGCTCATGCAAGAGCTCCGGGGAGCAGAGCTGGGTCTGCAGGTGCAGTATTGCTCCTCGAGACCTGGCAGAGCTCAAAATAGCCCACATATGCTTTGAGGCACTTTGCCCTGGGGATGTGTCATGGTCCTAAGATAATGATCTGAGTGACCACAGGACAGCTGGATCAGGGGTTGGGATGTGCCGCCACTGAGGCATCTCCTTGCTTCCCTGTGTGGTGCATGCACAAAGCTGGCATGTCACTGTATTATCTTAGTCTCTCTACAGAAACCATTCTTATGACAAGGCAAGTCCTCACTTTAGGAAGCGAAATGTCAAATATTTCAACATGTCTTTCTTGTTGTAGACACATTTATTGTTTTCTATGGAATTTAATTGCTTTGCTCCTTAGCTAGCTTTTTCCTCATTGAATTTCATATACCTTCAAAAAAATGGTCTCTTACAAGGCAGAAGGATTCAAGGAAGTGAAAGGTGTCAGTTCCCTTCTCTCTCAGGATCAGCTTCTAGACAACCAATGTCACCAAAGACAGCCTCACTTTAAACACGGTTCTAGGGCTTCTCCAGCAGAAATATTTCTCAGCTTGGAATAGATTGTTATGATCCACTGAATGCAAGCCAACAGGGATATTTTCCTCCCTGACACTGCGTTTTACTTGTGTTGTTAATAAAATTAGAAAGTGCTTACAGTTGTGAAGTTCTTTAAATTTACTTGTTGGTAAAAATAGCAATTAAAGATGAAAGCCGCATTCTAGTTAATTCTTGGGGAAAGCACAAACTCTGACTGGGAGTTTAATTCTTTTTACTGGATTAAATTTTGTCTTTAAAATGTACTACTTGTAAAAATCCCTTTGTTTCTTATTTCCTTAGAGTAGATAGGTAGGTATATTAATATTTTTTTTGAGGGGCTGGGGATGTGGCTCAAGCGGTAGCGTGCTCGCCTGGCATGCGTGCAGTCTGGGTTCGATCCTCAGCACCACGTACAAACAAAGATGTTGTGTCCACCGAAAACTAAAAATTAAATATTAAAAAAAATTTTTCTCTCTCTCTCTTAAAAAAAATATTTATTTTGAGAGCATTTATTCTCAGAATTACCTGGGGAACTTTAAAAAGTACTGGTAAATCACAGTTCCTCCATTTTTCCTATGGATCAGCATTTACTTAGCAGAGAGAACATTTGGCCTTTGGTTTTGTGGGATTGGCTTACTTTTCTAAGCATGATATTCTCCAACTCCATCCATTTACCTGAAAATTCCATAATTTTATTCTATTTTAATGCCAAGCAATATTCCATTGTATACGTATACCACAGTTTCTTTATCCATTCATCTATTGAAGGGCATGTGTAACAAACGTTACACAGTTTAGCTGATGTGAATTAAGCTGCTATTATAAACATTGATGTGGCTGTTTTACTATAGTATGCTGATTTTAAGTCCTTAGGATACAGACTAAGGAGTGGGATAGCTGGGTCAAATAGTGGTTCCATTCCAAGTTTTCTAAGGAATCTCCATACTGCTTTCCAGATTGGTTGCATCAATTTGCAGTCCCACCAGCATAGCATTACTGTGCCTTTTCCCCGACATACAATAACTGCCATTCTTAATAGTGTGAGATGAAATTTTATGGTTTGGATTTGCACTTCTCTAATTGCTAGAGATGTTGAACATTTTTTCATATATTTGTTGAAAGATTGTATATCTTCTTCTGAGAAGTGTTTGTTCAGCTCCTTAGCCCATTTATTGATTGGGTTGTTTGGTGTTAAATTTTTTGAGTTCTTTATATATCCTGGAGATTAGTGCTGTATCTGATGTGTGTGTGGCAAAAATTTGCTCCCCAAACGTAGGCTCTCTCTTCACCTCATTGTTTATTTTGCTGAGAAGAAGCTTTTTAATTTGAGTTCATCCTATTTATTGAATTTTTATTTTACTTCTTGTGCTTTAGGAGTCTTGTTAAGGATTGCACAAAGAGGAGGGAAGATATGGGAGGGGGCATAGGGGCAGGAAAGAGGGTGGAATGAGAGGGACATCATTACCCTAGGCACCTGTATGACTGCACACATGGTGTGACTCTACATCATGTACAACCAGAGAAATGAAAAGTCGTGCTGAAATTGTGTACAATGAATCAAAATGCATTCTGCTGTCATATATACTTAGTTAGAATAAATAAATAAATAAATAAATAAATAAATAAAATTTTAAAAAAAGTACTGGTCAAACAGAGTCCCCTGTAACTGGTTTTAGTGTGGCCCAAATGCTGAGACTTTAAAATCTCCCTGGTGATGCACCAAGTTGAGACCCATTATTCTAGAGCAAGGGTATCATACTGCATTTCTTGGTCCTTAGTTTGGAGCTATTGAAATTAACTTGATAACTTGGATACAAAAGAAATTTATTGAAAGGATAAAGGGAGACTGATTGGCTCCAATTACTAGGTCTCAGAGAGGAAGGAAATCAAGACAACTGAGACAATTAAGGAAGCATAGGCCTGCTCCCCTTGCTGCCCATAGGCAAACTCTCCAGATTATCACTGCTAGCTGAATCAGGTCTAGTTTTCTGTTCTTAAAGTTCTGCTTAAGTTTCGAATTTCAAGGAGGGGTAGGGGAGGATTGGCTAAGCTCTTAGTATACTCTTCGCCAGGAAAGGGTGGGAGAGGGTAGCTCCCCAAAGGAAAATTGATTTGTTCTTCTCGGAAGATGGCACTGTTGATTCTTGGCAGACAACACCAACAGATGTCCCCACACCCTGAAACCATTTTGTTCTGGATAGGGAGGATGTAGGGAACATTTCTCTCAGAAGGCAGTTGGCTCAGGATCAGACTCCCTTGGTGTCTGCTAATTTGCTCATGGTAGGTATTCATTCATTCAGAAAATGTTTATTGAATATCTGTAATATGAAGGTTTCTCAGAGAATGCCAGGTTGAAGAAGTAGTTGATGCTTTTTGGATGCTTACAATCTCATAAGGGTAAGAGGTGTGCAAACATAAGGCCTAATCCACCAGGCAATGTGTGAGTAGTTCCATAGAGAAAAGCCAGCATTGGCCAGGACATTATTTGAATGCCTACAATTTCTCAGGCCAGTGAGAAGTTGGGAACCATCAAAATGTCCCTAGAACAGCTTGACCCTTTCACTGATTGTACATGGCTATGATTTCTGATCTTCTGATTGAATCCATTCTTATTGTGTCTCTGCTTCTTGTTCCAGTTCCTAGAGAGCATCTCCCTTTTAGGGTACCCCTGGACTTATGTAACCACCTTCATCCTCTTTACTTTTTTGGATAAAATTTCGTGTCTTCCAAGTTCAGAATCTTACCAGTATTCTTTTTTCTCAATCACTGTTCTGATATAAGCCTGCATTCTTGCTTTGCTTAGTCACACAAGATCTGAGAAGACAGGATCTTTCCTTGAGCTTGGACATTGTTATTAGGTATGTAGGATAATGCTGAATAGTGGGGGAAAATATATTCTTTCTTTTATCTCTCTCCATTTTTTATAATTTGTGTATTGTAGTCGTGCAAAATGATGAGATTTATTGTTACACATTTACACTTGCATAGAATATAGCAATATAATTTGGCCAATCTCCCTTCCTAGCACTTGCCCCTCAGTATCCTCCTCTCAATCCCTGGTCCCTTTCCTCTGCTGATCTCCCTTTGATTTTTATGAGATTCCCCCTTCTACCTTTCTTTTCCTTTTTCCTTTCTAGAATCCACATATGGGAAAGAACATAATGACCCTTGACCTTATGAGTTTAGCTTATTTTGCTTAACATAATGGTCTATAGTTACATCCATTTTCCTGCAGTTGAAAAAATTTTCTTTTTCTTCATGGTTAAATAAAACTTCATTGTGTATATACTGCATTTTCTTTATCCATTCATCTGTTGATGGACATGTAGGCTGGTTTCATAGTTTGGTTATTGTGAATTGTGCTGCTATAAACTTGGATATGCATGTATCACTACAGCATGAGGACTTAAATTCTTTAGGATAAATACTAAGTTGTGATATGGCTGGGTCATATGGTGGTTCCATGCCTAGTCTTTTGGGGAGCTTCCATACTGATTTCCATAGTGGTTGTACTAATTTACAAGCCCACCAATGGTGTTAAAGTGTTCCCTTTTCTCCACATCCTCTGTGGCATTTATTATTGTTTGGATTCTGTCATTCTGGCTGGTATGAGATAAAAACTCAGGGTGGTTTTATTTTGCATTTCCCTGATTGCTAATGATGTTGAGCATTTTTTTCATATATTTATTGGCCACTTGTATTTCTTCTTTTGAAAGATGTCTGTTTATTCATTTGCCCATTTATTAATTGGGTTATTTGGTTTTTGGGGTGTTAAGTTTTTGAGTCTTTACATATTCTAGATATTAATCCTCTGTCAGAAGAGTAGCTAGCAAAGATTTTCTCCCATTCTCTAGGCTCTGTCTTCACATTACTAAGTGTTTGCTGTGCAGAGGTTTATTATTATTATTATTATTAATTTTTTGCCACTATGTTTATTAACTCTTGACATTATTTCCTAAGCTTTAGGGTCCTATTGAGAAAATCATTGCTTGTGTCTATATGCTGGAGGGTTGACCTACGTTTTCTTCTGGAAGTTGCATAGTTTCTGGTCTAATTCCTAAGTCTTTATTCCATTTTGAGTTGATTTTTGTGTAGAGCAAGAGATAAGGGTCTAGTCTTATTCTTTTACATATGGATAACTCCAGCACCAGGAAAAATATACTCTTAAGATTGCTCTCTAGCCTTCTAGGATTTGCGTTCTCAACCCAGACATAGTCAGGTGACTCCTAGGTTCTGTGCTGGACTTTGTTTTCTCTAATTTCATCCTGGGAGTATGGTGGAAACCTGCTAAAGCTAACAATCCATCTGTAATGACAACCATAGATGTCAGGATGTGTTCTTGTTTTAAAATTAACTTACAAAAGAATAGTAGCAGTAATAACAATAATAGCAGCTACTATTTGTTAAATGTTTATTGCGTGTAGCATAGCATTGTAACAAGTACTTTATATTTATAGATTTATTTAGTCCTCATAAGAATCTTAAGAGATCAAGGTGGTGGTCGTCGTCCTCCTCCTCTCCTCCTCCTCTCTTCATCATCATCATCTTCTTCATTTTATGTTTTATTTTATTTTTTTAGTTGTAGATGGACACAACATCTTTGGTTATTTATTTTTATGTGATGCTAAGGATCAAACCCAGTGCCTCACAAGTGTGAAGCAAGCATTCTACCACTGAGCTACAGCCCCAGCCCCGCCCCACCCCGTACTCTTCTTATTCACATTTTAAAGACGAGGATAATGACATATATAGACATTTAAGAACACATTGAAGTCCTCATGGTTAACGAATGGAACTGTCAGAAATCAAACTTGGGAAGTGTGTTCCTTATTCTTAACCTCAAGATGGAGGTGGATACTTTTGCTTCCCAAACCTTCATGGAATGAATGAATGAAGTCTTCTGTGGCATCATGTCCCTCCCCCCTCCATACTCAGGAACGTATGAATTTGAATTTATTTTTAATTTTATCTAAGATGTAATCATGATAACACTCAGCTTTTAGACTAACACTCTTGTGCCCTACAAACTTTATTTATGGCTTAACTGGCATTTGGTTAATGTGGTTCTTCATGATGTTATTACTTGGAATAACTGAGATTTGCTTATCTTCCAAAGAAAAATGATATCTTTGGCCAGTGTAGACAAAGCTCTAGGAAACTGTAGCAGTAACCAAGAGAAGCAGCAGGATTGTTTTTGCTCCTTGTTTTCCTGATTCTGTTTTCCCTGCTTACTTTTCCTAGGCTGGAGATGACCCTCCCTGATGCTAATTCCTCAATTGTCCTTGCACCGTCAGATGTCTTTCTGTTCCAAAGCATTTCTTTAATCCACTATAGCTCTGTAAGTGACTCTCTGGATAACTGTTGTCCAGCGGGTGAGTGACCCTTCTTGGTATCCATACATACAGTCAGCAGAGACTGTGAACTTTGTTTTGGCCTTAATTTTAGGAAACTGTATCCCAAGGCAGATATCACAAACATGAAGATCTGTTCTATTTCCTATTCCTGTGCTTTGCTGGAGAATTAATAGGAATTATTGCTCTTTTTATTTGTGTTTATTTACCTATTTTTGGAAGAGCTACTTACTGTTAACCAATGGAGAAAGAATGCCAATAAACCAATACTTGGGTAAATCACGGACTGAAAGTAACCCTGCTGTGGATGCTACAAAGATACTGATGTGTCTTTCAAACCAAAGGAGCAAGAGAGTGACTGTTTACTTTCTCTCTTTATAAAGCTTTACCCTCAGTTTAGGTTGAGCTATAACAAAACAACAAATGGTTCTGATAAACAGGAGACTCTTGTGCCTTGAGCAAGAGCTGGGCATGCTCGTGAGGCTGGTGGATAGAAGAGCCTTTGTCTTAGGGTTACTGTTAATGGAACTTCTGTGCAGAAGTGAGAATTTAGGCAGAGCTCAGAGTCAGGCTGGCAGAATGGGAGCCAGGGATGGTGTTAGGTGAACTTATCTCTGTAGCTGCACAAGAAGAAAGAAAGAGAAAGTCTCCAGGCTTTGCCTCATGAAACAATCCTATGCTAGGGAAGAAACAACTTACACCAGGTTTGGGTGGGTCCTATAAGAATTCTCTATTTGATGCTGCAATGGTTAATTTCAGGTGTCAACTTGACTAGGCTGCAGTGCCCAGTTGTTTAGTCAAATGCTAGTCTAGAGATTGCTGTGGAAGGCTTTTGTCACTGTGAATAGCATTTGCAATCGGTTGACCATATATCAGGCATCTCACCCTCCATCATGTGGAAGGGCCTCATCCAATAGCTGGAAGTCTTTCAGAGCAGAAACAGGTTTCCCAGAGAAGAAGGAATTCTGCCCAAGACTGTAACAAGAACATCTGGAGTGTCCTGAATTTCTAACCTGTTAGCACTTTCCTGTGGATTTCAGACTGGCCAGTTACTGACAATCACTTAAGCTGATTCCTTTAAATAAGTCTCTCTATATATTGGTTGTTTCTTTAGAGAAGCTTGAATGACTCAGATGTCTGGGCTCTACAAGTTCCCAACTCCTAAAGTTCCAGAGTCAGGTGGCTGTCTCTGCAGGGGGATGGTTACTTTTTTTCACCTACATAGTTTATCACTCAGGTCCACAGAAGCCCTGTTCATGCTTTCCTGTCAGTTACCTTGAGACTTGTTGAACACTTCTTCCCTAGAATCTTTCTAGAACTCATCACTCCATACCTCTCAGTTGTAGGTGCTACAAGGGAGAAAATATATATATTTTTTTCCTGTAACTGCATAGAGGGCTAAGACCACATCTGCTTTGCTCACCCATGTGTTCCCCCAGTCTCTAGTGAGTACCTACCATGCAATAGGTACTAAAAAATATTTGCTGATTGACATCCTGTGACAGACTTTTCCTAGTGACCCATTTGCTGGCCCTTTTCCTTAGCTCCAACAATCCAAATGCCAGTGATCTCGTATTATTGCTGTCTGTCTTCACCCAGCATGCTCAGTCTGAGTTCCACTTTAGACTCTAATTGAAGGAGCAGAGCTATGTAGCCCTCTTTCTCTTGGGGCTGGAAATCACCCCCCATCTTTTTCCTTACATCTTATTCCAGCAGAATCCAGCTTATCTGTCTCACTTTGCATTTTAACTACCTGTTTCCACTGATCTATCTCCCCAGCAAGAATGGGGCACTGGCTTGTTGATCTTTGTCTTCTCAGTGCCTCTAATAGTATGTGGAACATCTTAGATGCTAAGATGATTTTTCATAAAGGAAAGAATGGCTGAAAGGAGGGAAAGAAAAAGGAATGCAAGAAGAATTGGGAAAGGGAAAGAAAGAAAAAGGGAAAGGGAGAGGTAGAGTAGACATCCTTAGTTTTAAGACAGGTTCTACCTTCTCTGAGACTCTGTCAGAATCAGATAATAAAGTTTCTCACAGTTGATAAAGTAATTACTCGGTGTTATGGTCTAGATGTGAGGTGTCCCCCAAAATCTCATGTGTGAGACAATGCAAGAAGGTTCAGAGGTGAATGATTGGCCTGTGAGAGTCTTAATTCAATCAGTGAATTAATCCCCTGATAGGGATCAACTGAGTGGTAATTGAAGGTGGGTAGGGTGTGGCTGGAGGAGGCAGGAATTGGGGGTGTAGCTTGGGGGTATATCTTTGTATCTGGAGAGTGGAGTCTCTCTCTGCTTTCTGGCAGAACTGCTTCCCTCTGTCACACTCTTCTGCCATGATGTCCTACCTCACCTCGAGCCCCGAGGAATGGAGCTGGTCTTCTATGAACTAAAACCTGTGAAACCGTGAGCTCTCAAATAAATTTTTCCTTCTTTAAAATTGTTCTGGTCAGATATTTTAGTCACAGCAGCAAAAAAGCTGACTAAAATGCTCAGAGTCCTGTTAGTGTTAAAGCTGTTGATACAGTACACAGGCTAGGATGCTAGCGGCTTGGTGGAACAGAAGCTTACTTAAGAAAAACCTGAGCATTCAGTTCACTGGACTTTAGAACCTTAAACGTATTTCCTACACTTGCACTCCAGATCATGCCCTTAGTGCTGCAAAGGGGAATATTCCTATTGCATGATATATTTTGACTAATGAACGTGTGGGAAGGTATTTCTGAGACTGCAGTGCACATGGGTTGTAATCTGGCTAAGTGGAACTGGTGCCTGGGGTGCTGAAATCTAGTGTTAAAATTGTTGTATTTGCAGCCAGATCCTAGAGAGACTCAGATGGAAGAATCCACTACAATTAGAATGTCAAATCACACTTCCCTCTTCAAATTGCATTTCTAAAAATAAGGTAATGAAAATATGTATTTTTGTGGGAGAGGGCTTATTGTAGAAAGCTCCAAATAAGATGCAAGAAAATGTCTGTGCTCAGAAACCCCATTCTGGAGGAGACTTTCACTGCAGGGAGCCTCTGTGGCATGAAGAGAGCCACACAATGTCCTCTGTGCACAAAGGCATAGCAGCCAAGAAAACCAATGGCATTGCTAAGCCTCTGGTATAAAAAAGGTAGGCAAACAGCATTGTTTCACTGGGGAAGGCCAGGTTTTCCTTTCCTCTGTCATCTGATCTGAGACATTTTTTAAAGGGAGAGGGGAGAGATTTATATAGTCTATTAAACCTTGTAGCAGTTTTTAGACCTTTAGGATGGTTCATTATTGAATTCATTCGGTAGTCACTAAGCAATGGAAGTTATCTAAGAAGTCTTGAAGGAGTCGGGGAGATGACTCTCAGCCCTTCTTCGCCCCAACTTCCTAATGTACAGATAAAACTAAATACAATATAGTTAAAAGGTTTAGGATTGTCACTAGTGAAAAAAATCAGCTGATCTGTGAGTTCCTTCCTTTAGAATAATTATTCCTCTCCATGAAGATTGCTTGAAGTAATCTCTTTTTGGAAGACGATATAAATAGAAGGAGAAATTTGGGGCACCTACCTTTGTTGGATTTAGGATTTTTAAGTGGAGAGAGTTAATGAAGGAGAATCATTTGCTGACCTAAGAATAGATATTAGGATTAACCTTTCCTTTATTTTCTAAAGTTGCTTGACACTTTAGGAATATAAAATATCCAAGTCAAGTGAAGACCATAGTGAGGAAACTGTCCATTTGGAGCAAGGTGGAGGTAATATAAGGTACTTACCATAAGATGATCAAACTGCCAGAAAATGTCTATAAGGTACTGAACTTTTTGCTACTATGGAGATTACTGACAGATTTTTTTTAAAAAATGTTAGCTTTTATTGGTTTCCTGCATTTCCATGTTGCTATTTGGGATCACTTTGCTTCTGCTTGAAAAAAATCCTTTCAGTAATTTCATTTTTGGTTCAGATAGGCTAGCATTGTATTCTTTCCACTTTGAGAGTTTGTTCATCTTAAATATCCTTGTTTTCCTTTCATTTTTATGAGAATACAAATCCTGGTTGTTTGTTTCTTTTAACACTTAAAAAATGTCATTCCATTGTCTTCTGATTTTCATGATCTCAGATGAGAAGTTAGCTAATTATCCCACTGTTGCTTTTTAAAGATCATACTTTTATCCCCCTCTGCTAACTTTTAAGGTCTGTCCTTCCTTCCTTCCTTCCTTCCTTCCTTCCTTCCTTCCTTCCTTCCTTCCTTCCTTCCTTCCTTCCTTCCTTCCTTCCTTCCTTCCTTCCTTTTATACTGGAGATTAAACCCAGGGTCACTTTACCACTGAGCAGGATCTTTTTATTCTTTATTTTGAGACTGGTTATCATTAAATTGCTTAGGTCCTTACTAAGTTGCTATGGCTGGTTTTGAACTCAAGATCCTCCTGCCTCAGCCTCCTGAGTTGCTAGGATTACAGGCAAGCGTCATCGTGCCTGGAAAGATTTTTTGTTGTTGTTGCTATTGTTATGTTTGGTTTTCAGCAGTTTGATTTGATATGGCTAGATATAGTTTGTTGTTTTTATTGTTTGCATTAACTCTCTTAGGGTTCTCAAAACTCTTGAAAATTTGGGTTATTGTCCTCAAGTTTTAGAACTTTTTCAGCCTTTATCCCTTCAAGTATTGCTTCTCTTGTTCTACTCTTCCTCTGTGATGTTAATTACATATATGTTGGCTTTTGTTGTCATTTCACATGTATTTATGCCCTTTATTTTCAATTCCTTTTTGCACCCTATTCTTCAGTTTGGATATTTTTAATTGACTTGCATTACAATAATTTTATCTTTTGCTTGTATTCTGTAGTTTTAAGTCCATCTAGTGAGTTCTTGATCAATTTTATTTTTCAATTCTAGAATTTTCATTTCATTCTGTTTTGTGCATTTCAATTATTTATTGAAATTATCTATCTTTTCATCTATTTTAAAATTCTTCCCCTTTATTTTTAAGATTTGGTTTCTTTTTTTCAACTAACTCTAGTATCTAGATCAACTATGGAACTAATTCTATATCTAGTTTTTCTTTGGGTATTTGGACATGTTCTGTTTCTTGGCCTACCTAGTGATTTTTTTTTATTGTTTATGAGGTATTATTTATAAAAACAGAGTATAGTGGCTCCAGAGAAGGTTATCTTCCTCTACGCAGAGTTTACTCTTTATTGTGCTATGCAGATAGAGTTGGACCATTTCCTAATCCCAGAGAAGGCTATTCTCCAATTTTGGTAAGGCTCAGACTTCTCTCAAAGCCTCTGGAGAGCCTGGGGAGTTCTCTGGTTCCCTCTTCCTGGCAGGTCTTAAACTCTTATCCTTTTCATTTTGAAAATTGAGATCCTAAAACCTCTGCTCTGCTTTTCAGTTTATCTGCTTAGCTTTTAAGTCACCTGGCCTAGCTTCAAAATTTGGTGTGTTCTTTATGGGAAGGCTGCTTGTATAATCAGGCCTAGTTCTGTCTGTATTCCCTGTTTATAATGTCTTGGCTTTTTAAACCTTGAATTTTGTGTCTTCCTGCCTAACAGGTAGAAAAAAAAAAACTCTGCTCTTATCTGTCCCTAGCAGTGGCCTTCTGCCCACAACCCAAATTTGTATGTTCTTGCTCTGAACCCCAAATCATTAAAACAGTTCGTACAACGTCAGTGGGCCCTTTTCTAGTTCTCCCCTCTCTGGAATCATATTTTCCCTTTAGTTCTGGTTGTTTCAGTTTCTTGCTGATGATTTAAACCATGTTTTTATGTCTTTACATCCTGAATTTTAAAGGTTCTTTGTTGTTGTTTTTGTCTCTGTAGTACTGGGGATTGAACCCAGGGGTTCTATACCACTGAGCCACAGCCTGCTGTTTTTAAAACTTTTAAATTTTGAAACAGGATCTAAGTTGCCAAGTCTGGGCTCCTACTTGTGATCCTCCTCCCTCAGTCTCCTGAGTTTCTGGGATTACAGGTTTCTGTGTCACTGTAACTGTTCTTAAGTGGTTCTTGGTAGAAATATTGGCTTGTTGTTCTGCTGGATTTCTTTTATAGAAAGGAACTCTTTGCACCAGCAACTGAGATGCATCAGGTACTCTTTGAAACATGAAGTGTGAAAACAAATAGAACTGATAAATTCTTCAGGGAAGATCCTATTTCTACAGTAATATGATCTGGTTACAATTTTAATTGTATTTCCCCCTCCAAAAAAGATATATTGAGCTCCTACCAGGCAATATGAAGATCTAGACTCAGGAAGAGTGTCATGTACAGATGGAGACAAAATTGGTGTGATGCATCTTTAAACCAAAAAAGGCTAAGGATTGAGGCATCTTTAGAAAGTAGGAAGGGGTAAGGAAAAAGAATTATCTCCTACAGGTTTCAGGGAACCTTATGTCACCTTGATTTTGGACTTTTAGCCTCCAAAAATTGTGACACAATAAACTTCTGTTATACAAGTCACTTAGTTTACAACATTTGTTCATGGAAGCTGTTGGTAACTAAGGTAGGTCCCTTGCCATTTGAAGTCAGAAAAACTACTCTGAATGAGAGAGAAAGAATGATTTGGAAGTCCTGTGGATAATAGAGGGTGGGTCTTGCAGGAGGAGGGACATCAAATTAGAAAAAGTGATTTGAGAAAATGCTTTGTATTTTCAATAATGTTTGTAGTTCCAAAACCTTGGTACATGTATCTTAGAAACATTACTTAATTGCTGTGATTTTATTTATTTATTTTTTTTGAAGCAAACTCAGGCTTGAAAACAATGTCCAGGTAATTACAGGACAAAATCAAGTTAATTTTACATGGGTGTTGGGAGGTTCTTTTGAAACTTCTAAGCTCCTGGCAATCACAGAAGTCTTAAAGAGAAGTTGGAATTTGTCTGGCTCTAGAAATGTTCTTCAGTGAGAATAAGAATTGTTATTAAGAAATTTCCCTTGAACAACATACACATTTGTCATGTGTTCATTTGCTCAATTTGTAGCATTTGAGTTCCATTCTAGCCATATCCTAGAGTCATGCTTTAGGAGACTGCTTTTATCTGCAGTTATTTTTTATTTTTTTATTTTATTTTTTTTAAGCACAGTGCCAGCTACAACATTCAGCACAGAATAGGTTAGGCTACAATAATAAATTCACCCTGAAACTTCAGAAAGTTAACAAAAGATCATTTATTTTCCGTGCAACTTGTCTAATGTGGGTAGTAATTGGGCAGGTTGTGGGGGAGTGTTCTGCTCCATGCAGTCACTCAGACATTCAACATGATGGAGGCTCTACCACTTGGAACATCATAGTTCGTGACGGCAGAGGGGAAGATAATATGGACAATTACATGCCAGTCCCTAAACTCTTTGGTGACCTGGAAATGACACCCAGTACTCCTGTTCATAGCTCATTTACCAGAACTAGTCACAAGATCACTAACGTGCAAGGAGAAGGGGTTCATAAGGAAACAGACTGTTTGGTGAACATTATTGTTTTGGTCATTCTTCTCTTAGCCTATAAGTAGTTACTATTACTATCCTTATTTTACAGATGAAGACCTTTGAGGTTCTGGAAGTAATTTTCTTCATTCTCACAGCTTGTGAGCCACAGAGGTAGGACTTAAATCCAGACAATCTGGATTCTTAAGGCTACCCTATATTGTGTGGAGAAGAAGCAGTGATCAATTTGCTTTGACTCTTGGCTTTCCTAGAGACTCTCCTCCTGACCCTGCCCCAACAGTGGGAATGTCTTCATACTTCTGCTTCCTAGAGGAAGATATCAAGAATGGAGTGGAACATGTCTTTCACCTTTTTGGAAAATGAACAAGACATTATTTTCCCATGAAATCCTTCTTAACTTGCTAAAAGTGATCTCTCTTCGACTTAAACCCTCATTGCACTTGGATTGCATTATAACAGAGAGCAATCAAGGAAAGAAACTTTTCCATAATCTACAATCCTATAAGGTCCATTGGCCTCCCCAAGTTCCATGTGTGTGTGTACATGCATGTACATATATGAACACATATAACTTTTTTTAATGTTCAGATGGCATATTCTCAATCTATGTATAGTACTGGAAAATAAGGCTTTGAACTTCACTTCTAAGCAGATGGTCTAGCTCCTAAACCACATCTACCTAGAAATTCTAATACTGCTGTTCATACATATGGGGCCTTACTTTGTCCTTAAACAACTACTTACACACTTTTGAGTACATACCTTGAGCTACTTGATGTGAATATAGCAGTACAAGATATCCATAATCCCTTTGACGATGGCATAAAGGCAGAATCAATAAATACACAAAGAAGCGTATAATTACCCATTGTAACCTTCCCTGGTTGATTTCCCTAACTTAATTACAAATTTCTTGAAGGCATGAGGCATGTCTTTGACTTGTTGAGTCCCTCCACCATGCTTGGTTGAACTCCCAGTAACTCTTGGTTGATTATCAATTATCTGACCATCTGGACAGGAGAGGAAATTCTAGGTTTAAGGACTTGTTGGCAGCAGGAATTCTCTGAGGCTGATACAGAGTCCTAGTTGGCTCCAACCTTTCCTGTTTTCCACTTAGGAAGATGTTCAAGTTTTTGAGGTTGCTTTATGATGTGGTCAGAGGTTAATTTATTCTATTAGAGGATCTGTGTTCACCCATGAAATTCAAAGTATTAGGCAAAGTCAGAGGTGCTATTTTCTGTAATCCATTCAAGTTAAGCAGGTGAGTAATACAGTTACTTATGCAGGTAACAATGCTGACCTAGCACAATTATGACTCCACCTCAGAGACCCCTGAGCAAGTAACTTGTACAAAATGAGCTAAAGGGCTCTTTTAACCAAGTTAAGCTGTCCCCTACTTTCTGACCCCTGAACAGGGCAGGTTTCACTTTACATTCCAAGGCAACATAACTTGTGTTATCCCACTCGAGACTTGGTTAAAGGAACTTTTATTGGACTACAGCCTCTCATACTGCCTGGGATTCTCTTGTCTTGTGACTTAATAAGGTTAAAGGCTGCAGTGTTCTTAAAATGACCACCTGATCACAAGCCCAACTATCTGTTGTGCTTTTGGTGGCAAGGATGGACTTATGGCACACCTGAAGACAGGACACTGACAGGAAGAAAATAAGGTGACATCCCCAACCATTCTTGTGCCAACTAACTATTGGTGTGGTCAAGAGCCTCCCCCTTGGGCACGGGCATGTCCCCTTACATTGTTCTGTGAACACAGGATGTTTCTATCTGGGCAGACAGACCACTGTGGTTTTGGCCGTCTGTGTTTTAAATTAGGGATGTGTCCAGGTAAAAGGAAGCGGTTCCCTCGCAGGATGTGCTAAGCTAAGCACAGCTGCCAGCAGATTTTTCCAATCTAAATGGGGACTAGGAGGTGACCCAATTAGAACTTTTTTTATGCTCAATTTGTAGTTGACTGTTCCCATTGTCATGAATACAAATGGAGACCTAGGATTCTTGCAAGTGTTGTAGTCCACAGATGTGTTGTTAAATAAAAATACGAACCACCTAGAGAAAAAAAAATATTTTCTAATGTACTAGGTTGTTTCCCTATGACAGGGCTGTAGCAAATTAACTGCAAATTTAGTGTTTAAAAACAATAGAAATGTATTGCCCAATAGTCTGGATATCAGAAGTCGAAAATGGCCTCTGTGGGCTAAAATCAAGGTGCTGGCACGGTGCGGTCTTTTCCAGAAGTTCCAGGGGTGAATCTATTCCTCAGTGTTTCCTAACTTTTGGAAAACATCTGCATTCCTTGGCTCATGCTCCCTTCTTCTATCCTCAAAGTCCATGACATCAGTCTTCCTCACATTGCCATCTCTCTGGTTCTCTTCTGTCTCCCGTCTGTCCTTTTAAAGCACCCTTGTGATTACATTGAGCCCAGTTGGGTAAACTAAGGCAATTTCCCTAATTTGAATCAGCCTAAAGGTTGGTTCACAACTGAAATTTCATCTCCACCCATAATTCCCCTTTGCCAAGTGGCCTAGCTGTTCATAGGCTCTGGAGTTTAGGTTGTGGGCATCCCTTGTGGACCGAAAGTTTGTGTCCTCTCGGATTCCCTAATCCCCAGTGTGGCAATAAGGGGAGTGGGTCCTCTGGGAGGCAATTAGCTCAAGAGGGTGGAGCTCTGGAGATTAGGATTAATGCCCTCAAAAAGGGGCCTTCGAAGGTTCTCTAGTTCCCTCTCTGCCACATGAGAACACAGTGAGAGGATGACTGTGAACCAGCAAGCGAGCCCTTGCCAGATACCAAATCTGCCGGCCCTTGACCTTGGAGTCCTAAGCCCCTAGATCTATCGCAAATAAAGTGTGTGGTTTCTGCCCGGTGTCTATGATAGTTTGTCATCACAGCCTGAACTGACCAACATCTTTGAGGGACTCTTTTTCTGCCTACTACAGGAACAAAGAGGTCTTTTCAGATCTTAAAATTTGATTTTGTTAATTCTGGAGCCTACACTCTGTTATCCACTTTTGTCTATGAAATATTTTGAGAGGGAATCTTTGAGGTTCGTTCTCCCCAGAGCCTTCGTGATCTCCATTCAGTACCATGTCATAATAGCCCTGATTTCTCAACTTAAACAATTAGACACAGACATTGATTATCATCCAAGTATTTCATGAGATGAGAAATTGCTGGCGAATTACTTATTGATCATGCATAGCTGTGACGTGATTGTCTTTGCTGTACTGTGGGTCTTTGCACTGACTTAAAGAGAGGATCAGAACCAAACTTGTTTCTGATATGACGTATTCCCTCATCTCCTTTCTTTGAATTTCTGATATTCTCCCAAACCCAGAGGCTGGAAACTTTGGTGTCCCCTTTGACACTTCAAAGTGTCTGTTCCCAGAGCCCCAATTCCCAGGATGTACCATTTCCCTGCAAGAGTCTCTCATCACTTGTGAGATCCCAGTCTTTCCACCCCTCTGATCCATCCTAACCTGCACATTCCAGCCAGAAGTTTTCTAAAATACCATTGTCACAGTCATTAAATCCTATTCAATATTTACTAGCTATGAGGCCTTGCCAAATTGGTTAACCTCTCTGTGAGACTGAGACAAAATGGAACTATGACACAGTATCTACTGCTAGGGTTGTTGTGAGGGTGAAATAAAAAATATATGTGAGGTGATTAAATAGGCATATAATAAGCATTCAACACATTTTTGCAGATATTTTTGTGACTCTCATTAGTATTACTGCTGTAGTAACTGATCTGGATGTCATCCCTGCCCTTTCCCGCACACCTCCCTGGCCCGACAGCTCATGTGGCTAGACTGACCTCTTCCCTGCTGACTTCCCTTCATACTCCCTGCGTGTCTGTCCACAGCCCTTAGACCCAGGGAACTCTCTGTGCTCTTGGATAGGGAGGGGTTGGAGGCCTTTCTTTATCTTATCAAGCTTTCTTCCCTGCATTCCCTCTGGGCTTGAGCTTCTGAGACCTAAAAGGCCAAGCTTTGAACTTCAAAAAAAAGGAAAGGTGCTTCTCTTCATTTTTTGTTCTGTCAACCCTTCCTGAATTTGAAGCTCCACTGTTTGGCTTGAATAGAAATAGAGTCAGAGTATAAAGAAAATACTAGTAACCTCCTATCCTTTCTCCAAACACACACACACACACACACACACACACACACACATTAAACTAGCATCTAGTTTAGAACTGTTTTGAACAACAATTAACATTGATTAAGCTCTTCTTAGGTACCAGGTACTCTCTTTGGCCCACCTATGCCTTCTCATCTCTGCCTTCTCTTCCTTGAGTCTTTGGTCTCTGACATTTACTCCCTGACTCTAGATTTATATTTCTACCTCCTTAGTGCTGTTAATTTGGGGGGCAAGACCCATAAATACTCCACAAGACCCATAAATGCCTAGAAGGCATAATCAGATGACCAATTATAATCCTGAATCCATACCAGTACAGAATTGACCGAATCTTTTCTTCCTCCAAGCAGAATTCTCTTATGAGTTTATGAACCTGTTCAGGTTACTATGTATAAATTAGTTCAGGAGCTTCAGCAAAGCATTATATATAAAACAGGATTTACAAAACATTGTGGGTCATGATTAGTTCCACCAAAAGACTCACCATAAAATTTCTTTTAAGGAGCAAAGTTTATTTGCTAAATCAATTTAAAATAGGTTTGATTTACAATATAAATATTTTATATATATAGCAGAATTTCAGGACAAATAGCCATTGCACAAAATAATTGAGGCACACCTATAATGACTTTGTCAAATACCCTGGAAAGCCAGGACTTGATGCAATTCCTTAATAAGCTTCATCCATTACCAAGAAGTAGTTACAATTTAAGTTTTGGTAGAAAGTATTAACCAAGCATGTCCCAATAGTGACCAACTTCTCATAGTCATCCATTGCCCCTGGAGAAGTCTCACTGTTCTCTCATTTATGGCTTTTAAAAAATGAATAATGAGTCAATACAAACAGATTATTGATCCAACAGAAAAAAGAAACCTTGGCATTTAGATTCTCTGTTTCAACAACAAGGCTTCTTTAATAAGATTCTCCAATCATAGATGAGTTCTAGAGAATTCGCTAACACCAGAAAGTATAATATAAACTTTGTGTATGTGATATGTGTGGTTTGGGTCTGGAATGATCATGTGCTGTAGTCTTGGCCCCTAGTGCCACAGCATTCAGATGTGGGACCTTCAGGAAGGTGACTGCATCTTGGACTCTAATCTCATCAATGGATTAATCCATTGATGGACTTATAATTTGATGGCATTCTTGGGGGGTGGTAAAAACTGCAGGACGTGGGGTGTACATGAGGAAGTAGGTTATTGGGGTATGCCCTTGGAGGCTGTATCTTGCCCATGGCCCCTTTTCCCCACCTCCCTCTCTTTCTATTTTCCAACCACCATGAAGTGAACTGCTTTCTTCTGCTACACCCTTTCACCATGTGTTTTGTCTCAGTATAGACCCAGAGCAATGGAATCAGCTGATCTTGAACTGAAACTTCTGAAACTGAGCCCAAAAGAAATCTTTTCTCCTTTAATACTTAAAATACTTTAAATACTTTTTTAAAGTATTTATTTATTTATTAGAGCTTTATGATTATACCAACTACTCATATACCATATGAGTAGTTGGGTTCACCTCAACAAACTCATACATGCATGGAATTCTGTTTCAGTTCATGCCCTCTCCCCCTTTTCCCTCCCTTTCTACCCTTCTCCTTCCTCTACTAGACTTCCTTTCCTCATCTATTAATTTGAATTTGATTGGTTCTTTATGTAATCTTATCCCCCCCCCCCCCACTTTCCTTTATTTCACTCTACCTTCTGCAAATGAGAGAAAACATTCCACCTTTGAGTTTCTGCGTTTGGCTAATTTCACTTAGGCTGATATTCTCTACTTCCATTTACTGGCAAATGCCATGATTTCATTCTTTTAAATGGCTGAGTAGATCTCCTTTGTGTGTGTGTATCAAAGTTTCTTAATTCATTCATCTATTGATTAGCATCTGGGTTGATTCCATAATTTAAGCTATTATGAATTGTGCTGCTACAAACATCGATGTGGCTGTGTCACTGTAGAATGCCAATTTTAAAACTTCTGGCAAAATGACCAGGAGTGGGATAGCTGGGTCATATGGTGGTTTCCATTGCTAGTTTTTGAGGAACCTCCAAAATGCTTTTTCAGAGGGGTTGTACTAGTCTGCAGTCCCACCACAACGTATAAGTGTCCATTTTCCTCCACAACCATGCCAGCATTTGTTGTTTGTATTCTAGGTCACTGCCATTCTAACTGGAATGAGATGATTTAAGTTGTTTTTCTCAGGTATTTTGTCACAGTGACAAAAATCTGAACAGTGTAGTATGCATTTCTGTGGGGAGAGGACCCATAGCTCTAGTCACATCTTCAGAGGAATCCACGACTCTCCAAAAGTCACCACTTCTTCTCCTGTGAGTGAGAAAGTTCCATGAGCTTCCCTGATTTGTGTCACAATATTGTCCATCAAATACCTGAGACAGAGACAATGAGGTCCCCTAACTCTCAGTTTCCCCTTTCCCCCTCTCCTCTACTTTGGCATTAACATTTGCCTATTTGGGTTCTGAAAACTTGATTTTATACTGAGTCATTAAATTCATTTTCCTTAGTATTTTTCCTTTTGAGGCTTTTCTTTTTAAAATTTTATTCATTCTTTTTAGTTATGCATGACAGTAGAATCCATTTTGATATAATTATACAAGCATGGAATATATCTTATTCTAATTAGGACCCCAGAACCTCTCCTTCCCCTTCCAATGCCCCCACCCCCGCTCCCTTCCCTCTATTGGTTTTTCTGCCATTTACCCATAGTTACTTTTATTTTTTTAAGTCAATTTCTTTTTTTTTTAATTTTTTATTGTTGGTTATTCAAAACATTACATAGTTCTTGATATATCATATTTCACCCTTTGATTCAAGTGGGTTATGAGCTCCCATTTTTACCCCATATACAGATTGCAGAATCACATCAGTTACACATCCATTGATTTACATATTGCCATACTAGTGTCTGTTGTGTTCTGCTGCCTTTCCTATCCTCTACTATCCCCCCTCCCCTCCCCTCCCCTCCCCACTTCTCTCTCTGCCCCCTCTACTGTCATTCATTTGTCCCCCTTGTATTATTTTTCCCTTTCCCCTCACTTCCTCTTGTATGTACTTTTGTATAACCCTGAGGGTCTCCTTCCATTTCCATGCAATTTCCCTTCTCTCTCCCTTTCCCTCCCACCTCTCATCCCTGTTTAATGTTAATCTTCTTCTCATGCTCTTCGTTCCTACTCTGTTCTTAGTTACTCTACTTATATCAAAGAAGACATTTGGCATTTGTTTTTTAGGGATTGGCTAGCTTCACTTAGCATAATCTGCTCTAATGCCATCCATTTCCCTGCAAATTCCATGATTTTGTCATTTTTTAATGCAGAGTAATACTCCATTGTGTATAAATGCCACATTTTTTTTATCCATTCGTCTATTGAAGGGCATCTAGGTTGGTTCCACAGTCTTGCTATTGTGAATTGTGCTGCTATGAACATCGATGTAGCAGTGTCCCTGTAGCATGCTCTTTTTAGGTCTTTAGGGAATAGACCGAGAAGGGGAATAGCTGGGTTAAATGGTGGCTCCATTCCCAGCTTTCCAAGAAATCTCCATACTGCTTTCCAAATTGGCTGCACCAATTTGCAGTCCCACCAGCAATGTACAAGTGTACCCTTTTCCCCACATCCTCGCCAGCACTTGTTGTTGTTTGTAAGTCAATTTCTTGAGCATGTACATGGTGGTGAGATTCACTGTGGTATATTCACATATATGCAGGAAGTTTACGTCAGATTCGTTCTGCTCTCTTTCCTTGTCTGCCTGCATTTATAAGGACCAGCTTGGGTTTGTACCTTATAAGCATCAGAGTGCCTTGAGAGAGCACAGTCCTGTTCAGAGGTGTCTGTGAAATGTGAGTTGTACCCATGTCCCATTTTGAAGCGGGAGTGGTCTTTCTGTTTTTGGCACATTCTTCTGGCATCCACTTTCTCAGATCATCTGTATTGTTTTTATTGTCTTATTAAAATTTTTTTCTTTCTGCATTAAAATTATGTAACAATGAGTCTCACTGGCATGTCTTTATGTGAGAGAGTTTCCTTATTCTAAAATAGAAACGAACTCCCCAAAAGACCTAAGAAGGAGCAGAGAAACAAAAACTTCGTAGGCTAATTAACGTAGGGAAATCGTCTTCTTGGGTCATGTTATGATAATGCAATTTAATCACTGAGAGCTTTTTAATGGGATTGGATATTCTAGCATACATACCTGTTAGTTTGAAAAATGGGAACACACACCTTTTCCTCATTGAAACTGACACTAATTACATTACAAGAAATAGCCACACAAATAGATTTCTTTTCCAGGAACAACAAATCACTCTTCAAAAGATGGTGGAAAACTGTTTTTCTCTTGTTTAGCCAAGAGAGACTCTTCTCCAGTATTTTCTGACCCTCTACCATATCTCCCTCCTCTAGCTTTAGGAAAATGAAGTGTGTGTGCTGCCCCATTCCTCCTGTGACAGGCAGGTGACTTCATTTTGTTGTTCATAGAGTCTCCAGAATCTTCCACTGTAAACATGAGTACCCAGGAAAAAAAAAATGAGGATCAGTGATCATCTTTACAGAACTTTAGGTAAGATAAGTTTGCTCTTTCTGTAGAGCACCCCAATTTTCATCAACAACAACTAGAAATGCCAAAAACACTGGTGCAAATCTATTAGACGTGGGTGCGCACATTTGTGGAGAGGTTGTGGTTAATTTAGAAGGACAGAGAAGATGCAGACAGATTGCTACCGGCTTCAAGGTGCTGCCGGAAGATTTTGATAGATGCTGTTTACTGTCGTCAGGAATCTGACTCAAGCTTTCCAGAGAAAGGTCATTAGTGACACCCAACAAATCACTTTTATGTTGTGGCCGATGTGAAAGTCAAATGGAAATTGTTTTAAAAGTCAATCAGAGTGAGACTTCCCCTAAGTCTGGTGAAAAGAACTTTTCCCAAATTTATCAGTTTGTGGGCTAAAAAGACATGACCAAAAAAATGAAAGAGAAAAAAGATCTGGCTTTACTGAACACTATGGCAGCGAGGCCCCGGGAAGAGAACTGTTTTTCAGGGCCAGACAGCCTCTCCAGAGCTAGAACAGGGTGGCCCCCATCGGCTGCCTCTCAACAATGTGAACACTTAGCACAGGAAGCTGCCAGTCCTGCTGGCCAGGCCTGCTAGGCAGAGACTGCTAGCCAGCAGAAAGACCGAAGGGAATTGAAGGCTGTGATTAGGAAATTGAAGACTGGCTGAAAACTTGAGATTTCCTGTACTTAGCTGGGGGGTGGGATGGGGGGGGGTAATGTCTCCTGAGAGATTTGATTAGAATGCACACAGAGAGGCCAGCTTCTTTGTCTCCCTAGCTGCACACTGGACTGAAGTGGTAGGGTGCATTCCTACGCCCTTATTGGATTTGCCTCTGAAGCTTTAAAGCATTCAAAAGTAAAATTCCATTGATCTGAGAGGTCAGGAGGGACCGGAGAAAGGCATTGTAGGTTGAATTTTCAGCTCTAGGTGACTTCCTGGTACTTTACCTCTGTGACTCAGTACCGCATCCATAAAAATGGAAGAAATGAATGTTAAGAAAGCAAGCAAGCAAAGAAAACGAAAAGTCCTTAGAATCAACATGAACAAAAGAAATAAAAGGGAGCACGTTAAGTACTTCCAAAAGAGGCTAGTAACAATAGGTACCTTCAGTGTTATTTCAAACTAAATCGGGCACAACTATCAATAAGAAGTAAAAACAAGACAAGAAATTGTGTGTGTAGAAGTACATTATAGTTAATATGGATGCGTTTTTCTAATAAAGGAGAGGGGAAAACTGGGGCTCTGCCATCAATTTGGATCCCTACAATGAAATCCACACATCTAAAGGGGAAAAATAAAAATAAAATTTAGAAAAAGCGGAAAAGACTAGGGCTAAATTGGGTAGATCAAAGAAAATGGGACTAAATTGAAGATGCCAAGGAATAGTTTGCTGCGAGTGTGGCTGGCTGCTGACAGTTACGTGGCGGGATGTGAAAGGGATGGCATTCGAGTGGCTTCCACATCTCTGGGAGTCCAGGGGACAGTAGGATGTTCTGCTCTTCACCTCCGTGAGCTCCCTCAAAGTTAGCCCTTTGATTAATTCTGCCAATTTAGTGTACTGCCAGAGTCATTTTGATTTAGTGACATTTTAAATCCATCTCCTGTGTTTTCCTCCTGCTCTGGTCTAAAGTTAGCAGAGCCGCGTTACTTTGATGTACAGTCGCCCTGAGCTGCTGAGCCTCAGAGACCCAGAGAAATCCCTAATGTGGCACATCTGATTTCCCTAATAGAGAAGAAGGCAGAGCTGAAGTGGGCCTGTAATAGAAAACATTCTACATAGTAAATATGAATGGCCCCGCTCTCTCCCAGGTCACACTTCATATTTAACATCAATTTCATATGCCAGCCTTCCTGTCTTTTCTCTCCACTTGGTACTCTCACATCAGGACTCCTTCCAATCATTTCTAGCTAAATCAGTTTCCACACTGGTGATGGCACAGTACCGTCTCCATCCTAATAGCCTGTTTAGGACAGGGACACACATTATCAAAATGCTCAAAAAAGATGAAAAGTCAAGACAGGAAGGTGTGTGTTATTCGTAATTACATCCCCAGTGCCTAATATTCCTGCTAAGTTGCCCAGCACCTTGCCCAGGCTGTGTTGGATGCTAAGTGTGTGTGTGTGTGTATATGTATATTTATTTATTTATTTTTCCCCCCCAATGGAACAATTTCATTTAAGGGTGGAAGTCCAAGTGGCCAAAAAGAATAACAAAACCCAGGTTTCTAGGATCACTTTTGGAAATTAATCAGTGTTTCTGATAATTTGCCCCTAAAATATAATTATGAGTAATAAGCACCCACATCAGGGCCCTGCTCTTCATTTGGGGGTCATCTCTTTTCTGTGCTTCTTGTGGATGATTTTATTTTTTATTTTTTGGGTACTGGGGATTGAACTCAGGAGCACTTGGCCACTGAGCCACATCCCATTCCTATTTTGTATTTTATTTAGAGACAGGGTTTCACTGAGTTGCCTAGTGCCTCACTTTTGTAGAGGCTGGCTTTGAATTAGCGATCCTCCTGCCTCAGCCTTGTGAGCCGCCCTGCGGGTGATTTTAAGCAATGGGAATCATTTTTCCTATCTCGATTTTGTCAGTGACATTGGAAGTACTGTTTAACGTAGACATCCTTTCCCAGGCTTCCTTTTCACGTTTAACAATTCTCCCACTCCTCCTCCCGCACACTGAAGGCCTTGGGTGGTCCTACCTGCCTTTGTTTCCTCTCAGGCCCACATCCAGTGAGTCAGCACATCCTCTTTCTCTACTCCTCAGATACCCAGATCACCACCTTCTCTCACCACCTCCAGGACCACTGCAGGGTTCAAACTGCTGCCCTCTCCCCTGGATGATCCCAGTTGGGGCTCCTAGCAGGTCCCCTTTCTCTTTTCTCAACATAGTAGCAGGGTGTTTCCTTAAGACCCTTTTTGATCAGATTGTGAAACTCCTCTACTAAAAATCATTCCCAGCTCTCCATCTTGCTCAGCATAAAAGCCTTTCCACGGCCTCAGACCTGGACCATTTCGTCATCTTGGACCCACTCTCCCTCCATCTCCCATATCTTTCCAACCACTCCACTCCAGCTACAGTTGTCCTTGCTGGTCCCTGACAGCACTCTGTGCTCCTCGCCATTCCTTCACCCAGAAGTTCTTCCACACAGGTCTGGGTGCCTGGCTCCCCCTCCTCCTGCAGGTGTGCTCCAAGGGCACCTTCTCTTTGAGTCCTCTGATGGATGTCTTTTAAATACTTTTTTCCCTACATTCATCTCTATTTATCCACTGCAGTATGTGACGTACCTCTGTGGGACTTGTGTCTATGTTAATTGCAGGTCTTCCTCATGAGCTAAGGGCTTTATTTTGTTTGGTCTGTTCTCTGCTGCATCCCTGAAACTTAGCAGAGAACTGCTCATTAGATATCTGCTGAATGAGTGAGTGAATGAATGCTTTCCCACTGTTTAGACCAGCCTGCAATGCTAATTGGATTAATCTACCTTTTCACAAACCACACAGACTGTTTCTTTCTATAAAATAGCTTCATATTATAATTTAATATCTATTTAAAAGTATTCAACAGAACTGTACCGGGCTGGTACTCCTCAGTTGAATGCAGTTCTCAGTATCATTACTTTTAGCTTCATGGGAATCAGCCCTATTGATCTAGACTTGTATGACTCTTTAACAAAGTGCCTTAAAAATATTATTGGTACTCCATTACCTTTATGAGCACTCAGATTATCCCTATGTAGACATCTAGAGACTGTCATATTGCTTGGGTATCAGAGAGAAAAAGATAGGGAGGTCAAGAAAGTGGCTGGAATCTGGTTATGGTATTATTCCCACAGGTGGAATCAACCAGTCATAATTGATCTTTTATTTTATCTAAAGTACATTTCAAGTTCTGAAAATTTTTAGAGTGAGCAAGCCCTAGATGAGATTAGTTAACTCTTCACTTCAAAGGTGGGATTATTATGAATGGGACCAGCATTAAGTCCTTCCTGGCTGGTTGTTGGTGTTATTGACTGATTGGAAAAAGCTCTAATAATACTTCTCATAAACAATACTAACCAAAGAAAAGGAGACCTATGAAAGAGCCGACTGCATTCTCAAGTCCACGAATAAAACTAATTAATGGCGTCTGATTTTGGTATTAATGAGACAACTTTTTGGCATGGTATTTGACTTCATGACAATGGAATATAGAAAAAATAGTGAGATGCAAAAATTAAAAATGGACAGTGCTCACCCTTGTTGCTCAGCCCAGGAAAATTTGAAACTGAGTTTTCAAGCTGAAAATGCCTTAGTAGAATTAATTAATCATGTGAATTGATGACTTTTTAGTTTTCAGATGGAGTAAAAAACACATTTACATATTTATGTTTATTTGGACATTGGTATATACTCAAAGATGATGAATGTAGTAAAATGCTTTATTTTGCATAGAAATATTACTAGGCTGTCTACCATTGAATGAGTCATAGGTATTATCATTGTATTTAAAGTATAAAATTATTGTTTAGGTATTTAATATTTTTGAATCCCATCTTCATTTTCTTCATAAAACTAAGAAGGATTATACCAAGGCAGCCAAGCATTTCCCCCTTTTACTTAATAAATCGTAAATTTGTATTTTAGAATACTGTGACACAAAAACATCTATGATAAGATGCATTCATTAAAAGCAGACATTAGAAGAATGCCTTTTATTTTTGGCACTTTTCCAAGGTTTTCTGTTTGCCATTCCAAGCATTGTTATGGCTAGCCAATGCCATAATATTTAGAGTTGCGTAGAGTACAGTGGACATTACAAGTCTGAACCTCTCTACCTCAATGATTAGACTTTATCACATGTGAGTCAGCCATGGAGCTGTACATTGGAAAGACTGACAACCATTGGAAACCCCGAGGCTGTGTCACATTTAGGGTCTGAGAAGGAAAGAAGGGGAATTGCTAATGGATGGATGTCAAAGTATATGGCCCTTTCTAGCCCAATGGGCTGGTTTTCTTTCATCCGTTCACATTTCCTTATAATGTTTTCAACAAACATGGATATGTAGAGCTAGGGCCTTTGCAGAGACAATTTGCCCTTTGCAAAATGAAAATATTTTATATAAGAGTTTGCTGTTCAGTTAAAAACAAGCCGACAGCTGAGCTTCCAGCCTCATCTTTGCCACTTATTAGTTATGTGGCTTTGTGAAATGGAGATGTTAACTGCATATGCCTTAAAGACGTGATATAAAGATAAGATCAACAAGTATAGAACACTCTGATACATGAATGAATGAATGAATGAATGAGCTTGAATCAGAGGCTATTTATTAAAAATATAACAAGTTTAACAAGCTTTCTCAACTTTGATTTCCTCATTGGAAAAAAATATGGGAAATAGTTTTGATCTCTTAGGATTTTTTTTTCCACCATCAGATGCAATTTTATTTTTCACCATTGAAATGGAAAAAAAAACTTGTACACTTAATATTATATACTTTGGAAAAATATGGGAAAATGGTTCATGCCTTATTAGTAGGAATACAGATTGAGATTGATAAAAACATTTGGAGGCACAAATAGACATTGTTTATTATCTTTTTAAATGAACATACTTTGGCCAGCAATTTTACTTCTAAGAATTCATCTCATTGATGAATAAAAATATATGTGCAAGGATACTTACTACATCATCTGTGATAGCAAGTGACTAGGAATAACTTAGATGTTTTTCGGTGGAGATCTGGTTAAATAAATGATTTGTACAATGAAATTATATGTAGTTGTTAAAAGGAATGCAATAGATATACAGATATATAAGAAATTCAAGATACATTATTATATTAAATAGCCATTGAATAATAGTATACAATAGGGATCATATACATGCACATATAAACATATAAAATATGTATTATTATATGTAAATAGATTGATGTGCATCACTAACTTGGTCTGCAGGTGACCATCTCTCTTATTTTTCTCACTAAACGCTCTGTGGTCACCTGTCCTTATGAATTGTCCAAGAACCCCAGGACTTACACAGTTCAAAGAGGTTGTGTCAGTCCTGCTCTCACAGCAGGGGGCGCCAGTGCAGCAGTCTGCTTAGATCTGCCCTGGTGTTGGTTCTTTTGGTTTCTTGCTTAAAGTCTATGTGGTGCTGATGGGTCCTGGGACCACTGCCTGATGACCCTTGCCCATGGCTGCAGAGTTGCCTCAGTCTTCAGGATCCATCCCTTGGTTGTGCAGGGGAGGTGTAGCTATTTTTACTTTGCTCCCATAGGTTCAGCCATTATTCCACAGATCACAGGTTTAGCAGGAGTCCTTTCCTGGAAGCCTTTGGAGCTTGGTGAAGAGCTACTGTCCTTTTGCTGTCCCAGTGAGACCTCAGCTTCCTTTCCTAGTGGACCTCCCAGCAACCCAACCAACTTCAGGTGTAGTTTGAACTGTGTCCCAGCTTTCCTGGAAGACAATGGGGATGGAGTCCTCAGCTGAGCTCCTTTCCAAACTCTGCACCTCAAGGTAGGAGCAGCCCTTAAGCACATGTGCACTAACTGGTCCTCTTACACGTTCATCCCAGGACGCTGGGTATCAATGGACACTGGGTATCACTGGTCTTGTGTTCGCATCACTACATGCAGCTACCTTTTCTCTGCAGACGAAGGAAGATGTCTCCATCAGGGTCATGTTCTAGATCGTTCCTTTCAGACCACAGGTGGCAGCTTGGGAGAAATGGGTACTGATTCCTGACTTGCTAAGCACTTCAGTTATCTGAATATGTATGTTTCTCGTGCACAGGCGTAGTTTTGTGTATAGAAACTTCTAGGAAGAAAACTCAGAAATTGTTCATATGACTTGTCTTTGAGGAAGAAGACTGGTGGTAGGAGGAAGACTTATTTTTTACCTTATAGCTTACTGTTTTACATGCGTTCTTAAAATGTTTAATTTTTCATTAAAATATAACAAAATTAGGAACATGATCATTTTGAAAATGAGAAAATATGTGTAGATTTTTAAAAAGACAAGTCTTTTTAAAAAGAAGACAGTTTCTTTTCAGCTGGAATTGGCATTTTGTGACCTGCTACCTAGGCTGGAGGCCAAGAAGGTCTAACTGTCTAATATTGATCAAAATGTATCTCTGTGTCAGAAAAGACTTGAACTATTTCAAAGTGGGCTGGTGTGTATGGGTATCCCGGTGCGTATTTTTTTCTTTATAAGTTTTGCCTACAAGGCTTCCATGAACAGTTATAGAGGCTGTGAACTGAGTAAGAGTATCACATCTGAGGTGTATATTCATACCACAGACTTAATATACTTATCATTGCATTTGCCTAGAAGTTAAAAAGTGTCCTTTTTAACAAATTTAATATGTTATAAGAAATGTATAATATATGTAAGTAAAATGCACAGGCACTGTAGAGCAGACCTTAGCTCTGCTAAATAACTGCCAGAATTATCTTCAACCATGATGGAGAAGCGCTGTCCTCTGCTCTTCTCTGACATCCATTCACCTTTATGGTTTTGCTGTCAAATGCCACTGAATCCCTCTCCTGTGGGAGAAGGAGGAGGAATAGCATAGATTCTTCTCTTCCCAAGTTAGCTTCTCTAAGAGGGTCCTGCCAGAATTAATGAGTAGGTTTATTGTCATTTCTTTGTCCCAAGATAGAAGTTCTTCTGTAGTTCTAGCTTACATCACAGGGGTTGTAAGTGGAGGCATGACTGAATTTAAACTAGATGGCATTTTCATACCTTCAGATACAAAATCCACACCCTCAAATTCCTTGGAATTTGAATGACAGGGAAACTCAATAGGGCTGAGAACCTTCACCTGAGTTTACTATTAGGCATGTTTATCAAAACATAAGAACTATTCTTAGGGCACTGTTTAGAATCTTCCAAAGCATGTCTTTTAATGCAATGATATATATTAATGTTTGTACACATTGTTTAACTTGAGAATTAATTTATTTGTCATGTAAGCATTGATAGTTATGTGTTCAGTGGGCAAACCTTGGCACTCAGGTTGTGAAAGACAAAGTGCTATAATAGCACTTAAAATTGGTGCAGTAAGAGGCTTATAGTTACAAGAGGCTGTCTGCTGGGACTATCCAATTTCAACAATTTGGAAACGATGTCCCCAGGTGGGATAGTAAATACAGAAAAAGTACCTTAGTTGGGACTCTTATAGTTTTAAGGGTTAAAAACTCACCTTAAATGGGTTTAAACTGATTTAAGCATATAAAGAATTTATTGGTGCTTACAACAGAAAAGTCCTAAAGCAGGAAAAGCTTCAGGAATGCCTTGATCCAGGGTCTCAAACAATGTAAAGAGAACCTAATCCTTCTCCAGACCCCTTTCCTTCTCTGGTTTTCTGTGCCTTCCAAATACCCATAGCCATTATGGACAGATCCTTCTTCAAGTTTGTCTGAAAAGAGCACATGCTTCTTCCTCATGTGCTGCATTACTTAAATTGGCCATGGGCCATTCCTGAACATTCTGCTGCAGGCAGAAGATATGCTTCCCTATTGGCAAGAGGAGAGTCCCGTGCCCATGCCTGGAACCATGGGTGGAGCCAACAGGACCGTATACTCATGATCAAAGATTGGGGGAAGAGATGGTTCCTCAGGGGAATGTTGGGACACTAACAGGAGAAAAGACACAGGGAAGGAAAAAGTAAAAGTGCCCACCCTAAATGCAGAGGAGTCTACTCAGAAGGGAGTAGGTCTCCCCGATTCCCTTCTCTCTGAAGTGCATGAGAACCAGGAGGCCTGGAGGCCATGACAGAGATGCCCTGTCCGCCATTCTCCCACACACTGGTCATTCAAAGGTCTTGGTAGCTTTTCCGCCTGATTCTGATGAGATCTCTTGCAACCTTTTCATTTTTAGAATGCATTTTGTGCTTAACCTCTTCATTTGTAATGTAAACAGGAGAATTTTCTTTTCCCCAATCATATGTCTTTGTCAAAACAAACTCTTGGAAAATGCCAGAAAGTCCAGGGAAATCACTTCAACACGTCTCCCTGAGAATTCTTCACTGTGGGCATCTTGGCCTGTTTCCTTCTTCTATTGTTTTATTTTGCATCGAATAGCACAGTGAATAGTTTAGAAGGATTAATGAAATCGTGGCAGTTCTGGGCTGGGAGCTTGGAATCCAGACACAAAGGTTCAGATGTGAGATGCTTCGAGGGCATTTCATGTATGAGAACAAACCTTGGAAGACAGCCGCAGTTTCTTGTGTTGTGTTCTGTCCTGCAGGCAAGACGTTAATTCTTTTTCGAGATCTGAAAGGTTATTTCAGTGATATTGGTTTAAATCGGAGAGTCAGGTCAATTTGTCATATGTCCCTGAGTTTTCCAATCAACAGGATTTACAATATTATTAATCACATTTTTATGTCACCTTTTCTGCTACAGAGGTCCAGGGTAGGGCTCCTAGGAGAATAGACAGTGTATCATACATTTTTAATGCACTTGATATTAGGCCTTCCAGAGTTCCTCTCCATTCATATTGGTGTTTTCTTATATTAAATCAATCTTAGAATTCGTGAAAGGAAAGCTAGACAGGCTGCTGCTTCTACTTCTCTGGATGCTCTTTCCTCCCTTGCCTGTGGAGACCATGCTTAATGAAGGGGCTGCTCAAGTGGACCTCCTGGTCCCTTAGCCTGGACCCTCATGGCCCAGGTCTTCATGTACTCGTGGAGGCCGTGGCTCCCTTTATTTATTGAACCCCTTCTCATGTTCTTTTCATAAAATGTTAACCTATGGTTTGGACAGTCCTTTCAATTTTGAATCGGTATTTCTGGGGTTCAGTGACCACTTAAATAAAAGCCATGAGTAATGAATATTGACGTTCAGGTACAGCAACGTTCTCTGGGTGATACTGGTGCCCCCAAGATCTCAACCTCATTCCTATGCAGCCTTCGGTTTTCATGGACACCTCCTTGAATGTACCCCATTCCTGTCTGTTCTCTAAGACTCCAATAATTTTGTCCTACTATTATAGAATGTAAAATCGAAGTACTCTAAAAGGACATTGAATCATAGGATTTGTGAACTATTATTAGCATTCACTTTTTCCTTCTTCAAGCATCTCCCTATATAGCTTTACTGTCACTCCCTTGGCCAGTCTCTAAAGTTCAAAATCACCTTAGTCGTCTTTTTTGTTGTCCTCTATCAGCCCTCTCAGTGGCCTCTCCTGTGTAAAGATCTGCCAGTCCCATCACCCTAGTGATGTTTCTGCTTCCCTTCTGTTTCTCATTCTCACATCTGATAACAGCATCCACTCCTCTGGGGGGGGAGCCAGGTGGCTCTTAAATCACATCCATTCTTGGTCCACATCCATGTGCTTTGGGTGAGATTGACCCTGTCCACCTCCCAGTCTTCAGGCTGAACCATCCTTGATCCTTGGACTCTGTAGATCCCTCCACCAGAGGTCCTAAACCGTGGCTGCTTTTCACCACTTTTTTCCAGCACTTGATGAGAGCCAGTCTGAGAGCAGCACTGAGCAGGTCAAGAGAGGCCTCCTGGAGACATGCTGGGGTCCCTGGAGCATGCTGGGTCCATCTCTGGAGTGACTGAGCCCTGACGGCATTTTCTTTCCTTCAGTGGATTTAGATTAGGTTTGTCATTTGCAAACGAGTTCTGATTAGTACTGATCCTACTGGTATTAGATATGCTCAATTCTAGTAAAAAAAAAAAAAAAAAATTCTTCCTTGATCCTATATCTCACTTTCAGCTCTTCCTCTTTTCCCTCTTCTCCTTTATAGCCCAAATTCCTAAGAGTGGCTTACAATACCTGTCACATTACCCATACATACAGCTACTTCGGTCCATATCATTTCAGTACCCTCTGATGTCATCTTCACAAGATTCTGAACTGTCTCTTTGTCAGCAGATTCTGAGCCTACTAGGTTCCTTAATTCTCCCTGGAGCCATTAACCCATTTGTTTAAGACAATCAGTCAAACCTTCTCTGACTGTCAATCAATTGAAAGCATTCCTATTTGACACAGTGCCCTGCGTATGTTCTAACTGGTACACTAACCTCTGCTCATAGACCACTTACATTTCACTGTAATGGATCTCCTTTGCTATTACATAAACTTTAGTATGTAGCTATCTTGATCAGCACCGTGCTTCCCCAAACCTAGAAGAATGCCAAGAACATGGTAAGTGATTAATAAATACTTGTTGTATGAATATAGGACTTATTTCAGTTCCCATCTTTTCAGTGTTCCCCAACCCTTAGCACACTAGAGTCAATTTACCGAAGGAAAATACAAGTAGATTCAGAAATCTTGGTGAATGGCCCAAGTTGCTATTCCCATATAGTAACAGAAGGTTTAATAAATCTAGCTTCTGTTCATGCCATAGGTCTCAGCTCAGTTATCAATTTCTCAGGAAGGCCCACCCTCAACTGCCCCTTTGTGATTGGAAATTCAAATGCAAAACAGGTTAACATAGAGGAGTGTGGTAGCGTGGTGTAAGCAAAAGAACATCTGAAGCCGTGTTCTTCCAATAAAGACAGCGTATTTGCACTAAAAACATAGACTATTAATCATTTCTGCAAAGAAATATGCTGTCTCCTGTTTTTCTGGAAATGAGCTGCTCTCAGTCTGCCTCTGACTTCCTTGTTTTCAGTTGCTACATAAGTCCCACAGCGGTGTGCTCCATCATGAGCAAGCATAAGCAGTGTGCCCACAACCGTGGCTGAGACACTTGGCTTCGACTCCAGTGGCAGTAGAAATGGTGTGGCTGTAGAAATCAATTATTGATGCCTCACGTTCAGGGTTTTCTCTGCTACTCAATGTTGGTTGGAACTGTGGGCCGGTTTTGCTGGCTCTGATTTTTCAGAGAAAGGGAAAATCTAGCTTCTTATGGAGAATTCCTTCATTTTAAGCTTTGGGTCAAATGAAGACAGAAATAAACAAATCTGGCTGTGCCCAGCATGGCTGGAGTTTGGATCTGTCCCAGGATCAGGAGTTCACAACTTCTGTCTGAGGAATCAAGCTCCAGCAACCATTAATTGTTCAACAGAGTGGACAGACAGGCTTTGGGATGAGTGAAATATGGGTCTTTCTCCTGGTTTCTTCTCCCTCCAACCTATTTTTGACAAAATTGCCAGAATGACCTTTATAAAATGCATACCAGATCATGCTGTCCCTACTGAAACACCAGCACTTGACTTGTCATTCATTACCTTCAAGTTAAAGTACAGGTTGAACATCTATGAGCCAGAAATCCACAATATTAAATGCTCCAAACTCTGGGATGTTTTCAGTACCAACAATGATCCTACAAGTAGAAAGTTCCACACCTGACCTCCCTTGAATGAGTCACAGTGAAAACGCAATATGATAAAAAGACTGTAGAGAATTACCTTCAGCTATGGGCACAAGGTATATGTGAAACAAATAAAATTTGTATTTCAACTTGTGTCCTATTCCCATGATATTCATATTGCATTACATTTATGCAAATATTCCAAATTCTTTTAAAAAAATTCTGACACCTGGAACACTCTGGTCCCAAGCATTTCAGGTAAAGCATGTTCAAGCCACTAGCCCAGCCTCGCCTCAGTCTCCATCCTCATGTGTCCCACACGCAGGCACATTCGCCACTTGCCTCCCCCCTTGGAGAAATGAGCTTTCCTAATTTTTTAAAATTTATATATGACAGTGGAATGCATTACAATTCTTATTACACATATAGAGCACAATTTTTCATATCTCTTGTTGTATACACAGTATATTCACACCAATTCGTGTCTTCATACCTGTACTTTGGATAATAATGGTCATCACATTCCACAATCATTAATAACCCCCTGCCCCTCCCTTCCCCTCCCACCCCTTTGCCCTGTCTAGAGTTCATCTACTCCTCCTATGCTCCCCCTCCCTACCTCACTATGAATCAGCCTCCTTATATCAAAGAAAACATTCGGCATTTGGTTTTGTGCTTGCAGTTCACTCAGGCTACAAAAGTTTCCTCCTAATTCTCACCATATCAAATCATGCTTTTCTGACAAATTCCATGTTAGTTGAAACCTGCCCTGGGAAGCCTTTTTAGGCTCTCTCCTCTGTCTTCCAAGATGGCTTTTCTCTAACATTGATATGGTATGGCTGTCTACTCATACAGATCTATTTTTAACTTTCTCATGACTCAAAGGTAAGGACTGGGTGTGTGTCTCATTGCTGCTTTGCTTTTTAACTTTGTTTTCCATGGATTTGCCTATGCTAAAATTAAGTTGGAAACTCATTGGAGTAGGGATTATGTGGCTCAAAAGATATCACACTTTGATATACTCAGGATACATGTTTAATAAGTATTTTGTAAACATGTCTGAATAAGTACATCAAAGTCTACAATTTTTGGAAAAGAATAATGAAAATATTATGTAAGACCGGAGATGTATTCTGTTCTGCCTAAAAACTCAATTTATTCTAGTCACCATTAAACTGGGCTTACTGTTCTTGATCGAAGGGAAGTCTGATCTAAATTTTTAAAACAAAGCCAGAATTATAGGTTTCATAAGGAAATTCTATTATATTCAGATGTGGGAAGCAACAGCTACTTATTCCATCAGCCCATCCACAAGGAAAAGAATTGTCTTATGAGTGTTTAAAAGTTTGCAGGCTTTCATACTTAACCAGCAGAAATCTCATCTCTGTTTGTACTGTTCATTTACTTAACAATGAATACATTATCCTATCTTCTACCCACATGTAGTACAAAGACAAATACCACTGGACTGTGATTGCTTCAGTGGGATTTTACCACACACTGGAGGTTTTTATAATCATCGGTAGAACTCTGTTGAACCCTCCCATGACAGATTATAGGGTGGGTCCGTCTTCTACAAAGTGGTCTATGATGTCTATCATTTAGGATTCTCAGGTTGCAAGAGACAGCACCTTGCTTGGCCCAATTCTTATTAGATTGCCAGGTAGCTCACAGAATCAATAAGCTTGATTTTCTTAATTCTGGAAAATTGTGATTATAGGTTATTTTCATGTGTTTTTCCCTGTAGATAAGTGATTTTATAAGAAAGTTACCTTAACTTCTAGTCAGGGAGGATATCTCATAGTTTCCTGTATTTGAGCATCTCAAAGAGATATGGGTGTCCCACCATAACTTTGTCCTCCTCAGTGCTGACTTTCTTCCTTTCTGTTTTGTACTTTGTGGGGAAAAATGAATACCAGGAAAGAGGGATTTTCCACTCTTTTAATAGGCATAGTTTTATTCTCAGCTACAATTGAGTTTCAATTCAAGACAAGTACAAGGTCAAACTCAGGGTATTAATGAGAACCATATTTTTTCTTCCTAGGTGGCTATTAAAATGATAGATGTCAACGTGGTGGGCGAGGGGAAACCCACTCAAGACCTTGAAGGCCATCTGCCATCATTAAATCTCACTCATGCACATGTCATTCCACGTGAGTTCAGCATAGTCCAATGAAGACACACCATGGCCATTTCCCTGTCCTGTCTATCACTGGACTGTCAAATCCCAAGCAAATAAAGAAGGTTCCTTTATTATTAATTCAATGAGGAAGAGTAGGGAGAAGCTGGAGCCCAATTTGGGGGATGCATTCCTTTTTAGTCTGGTTCTAGCCAGGTCAAAGGGCAGGATGGAGGCAGCAAAGCAAATTCTCCCACGCAGAGAAGATGATCTGCAGAGGCAAAGCCCTGTTTACCCAAATGGTCTTGATCTCCAAATCTTACATCTCTTCCAACTCTTCTTATGTTTAGTGACAGGTAGAAGGGCTGCTGTTTTATTAGACAGCAGTGAGATCTGGTGTTTGAAATAAAGAACAGGAGAGAAAGTGTTACTGTGACAGGCAGAGTGAGAGAGTGGACAGGAAGGAGTTCTGATGAACCCATTGTCTACACCATTCGCTGACTTAGTCACCCAAACAGACTTTATTGCTTCTTATTGTATGCTAGACAATGGACTAAATGCTGGGTGTCCCCAAGGCTACCTTCAGGTATGACAATTTCTTAGAAGGACTCCCAGGACTCAGGAAAGCTGTTTTACTTATGCTTATGGCTTAATCACAGAAAGGATAAAGATTAAAATTGGCAAAGGAGATGGGCACCTAGGACAGAATCCAGGGAATTCCAGAGGAGCTGCCAGTTGTCCTCTGTCCCTGGAATCACACCCAGTGCTCCATCGCCCAGCAATGACATGTGACAATGTGTAAAACATTCCTAACCAGGGAGGCTCATGCCTTGGTGTCCAGGGTTTTTATTGGGGGTCAACCCTATAGGTATAAAGCACCTGTGTGACTGACCTTTAGTACTGAGTGACCAGCCTGGGAGGTCAAATTGATACTGTGTAAGCCAGGGTTCAGGCCAAAAAAAAAAAAAAATAGACATTCACTGATGCTGTGGTCTGTGGGTCCAGGTCCAAGACACTCCATCAAGCAAGTTATCTCAGGGTTTACCTCCCAGGGCTGATCCATGGACCAGTCCATCCTGTGGCAAAGTACAGGGCTTGAACAGGCCAGACCTGCTGAGCTAACCTTTTGCTGTGAACTGGGGATGGGGTTCTAGAATAAATGGTACAGCAGAGGCAGTGCTCCAGGCTGGTGCCTTGACTTAGCTTCGCCTCTTCAGTAACTTCGCCTCTTTGGTAACTTCAGTGTGAACTATGTGCTCATGCTCTTCTAGGTACTGGGGATAGAGCAGTGCTTTAAACCATTTATCTGTTCTCATGGAACTTTCCCTCTACCTGGAGGAGGAAAAAAAATAACAATGAAAATCTTAATAAATAAATGATACAGCAGATATTATAAAGGAAAGCAAGGTAAGGGTAGAGGGCTTTGGGGATGTAGATTGCCGTGTTTTATGTGGGATGATGAGGACTGGTCTCCTGCTAAGATGCTATTTGAGTACATACTGGGGAAGAAAGAGAGAAAACCAATTGGATTTCTCAGGGGAGGATATTCCAGGCAGAGGAGCCAGGAGGCAGGAACTTGCTTGATGACCAAGAAGGAACAGGGATGAGTGGGGAGAAGGAGGAGAAGACAAAGTCAAGGAGAGAGCAGGGCCAGATAGTGACTTCAGGGGAGTTGATGAGGAACGACCTGACCTGAATTGTGTTTCCAGAAGATCTCTCTGGTTTCTGTGAGGAAAATAGATTTTTAAAGGGCAAGGATAAATACCAGGAGATGAGATGGGGAGCTGTTGCAATAATCTTGCTGAAATATGGTGGTGGTTCAGGCCAGGATGCTGGTGGCCGCAGAGAGGGGATAGAACCGGTCACCATCTGCATCAATCTCCAAGACAGAGCTGCAGGTGTTTCAGGTGAGATGGGCATGGAATGTGAAGGAATCACTAAGACAAATAGTTTTTCCATCTGAATGGCCTTTATAACTTTTACTTTTTAAAATATTTACCTGATACTTCATAATGAAACACTTGAATATCTGAAGTAATTAATGCTTATGTGGTGTTTTATGATTAATAAACTTTTTTTAATTGTTGAAATACTACATGGCATATGAATTAATATTTCCATTATGTAGATATTAAATCATGCCAGGGATCGAGGTCTAAGCATTAGTGGAATCTGGCAGGCATAATTGGTTTAACCCTAACTCTCACTTTTCATGTGTGACATCTTTATTAACCCTGTATCTTTAGAATACAACAGAAACCTAATTCAAACTAGCTTAAAGGTGTTTCTTATGTTATAGAACTACAAGTCCAGAGACAGGGCTTTTCTATGGTCTGACATTTCTGTCCTGTGCCTCCCTGTCCAAATTTGTATGCTGAAATCCTCACCGTCCCCACCCCCACCCCCCCACCAGGTGATGGTATTAGGAGGAGGAGACTTTGAGAGATGAATAGGTCATAGGGGTGGAGCTGCTAAGGGATGGGATTAGTTCTCTGTAGAAGAACACCAAGAAAGACTCCTTGTCCCTTCTGCCATGTGGGGACAAGGTTAGAAGGTGCTGTCTATGAATCAGAAAGCAGGCTTTCACTAGACAGCAATATGCTGTCACCTTCTATTGTTTAGAAGCTACCCTGTCTCTGGTATTCTGTTATAGCAACCTGAATGGATAAGACAGGCTAGTTTAGGTCATGATGTGAACAGGTCTTAATGACTTCATTGAAGACATAGTTTCTTTCTGTCTCTCTAATCTGGTCCTAATAAAGGTGTTTCCTTTTGTGATTGAAAGATGACTGCTAGTGGTAATCTGAGTTTCATATTTTCTTGTTCAAGTAAGAGAGAAAGTCATCTTCCAAGTGTGGCCTCAAAGTTCTTCCCTTCAGTGTAACTGTAGTGGCCTACCACCTAGGAACAGAGACTGTCATCAGTTAAACATCTTGCTCTGATTGACCTAGATTAGTCAGGATGTATCCCTGCATCTGGAAATGGATCATTGTCTTCTGATTCATGTAGAGGACAGCCAGTGGGAACAATTAAGGTACAGGTCCTAAAAAAAGCATGCCTGGAACATTCTAGAAATGAGATCAATGTGACTAGAGGGAAATGAATTAGAGGTTGAATAGAAGGAGATGAGGTTAGGGGACAATGGGAGTTAGGTCATGTAGGGCCTTATCATCTGAACAAGATGAGGAGCAGAAGTTGGATTCTGGGTATATTTTGAATGTCGAGCCAACAGAAGGTTTGAAAAGACTGGTTGTGGAATGTGAAAGAAAGAGGGGCCAAGGGAGTCTCTACTGAAAGGATAGAGTTTCCACCAGCCGCAGGGGAGAAGACTGAGTTAGAACAAATCTTGAAGACCTGTTGGCGGTTTAGGTTAGTTCAGATGTGTTGCCTTTGGCATGTCTTTTTTAGATGTCAGGGTGAAAACTGGTCAGGGAAGTCAAAGCTGGAGATAAAGATGGGAGGGCCCTCAGCATATCTGTAATATCTGATTCCACAAGACTGGATGAGATCACCAAGGGGATGACAGTAGCTGGAGAAGAGGACCCAGCACTGAGATTTTAAGGTTTTTACAATTTTTATAGTTAGGAGACAAGAAACCAAAACGTGACCAGGAATACAGGAAGGAAACTAGGAGAACAGGTGCCCTGGAAACCAGGGGCAGGAAGGGCACCATGGAGAGGGAATGATGAACATGTCTAGGGCTGCCCCATGGGGACTTTGGTGACCTTGCCCAAGCAGAGTCAGGGGCAAAGGGCTGATTAAAGTGGCTTGCTATTGTTTTTATTATTTGGCTCCTCTGAGAACCTTTTAAATTTTTATATTCTTCCTGAGGCATTCAGTTCGTTTCAATGGTGCTAATTGCTTACAGAGCTCTACCTCAAAACAGGAATGAGAATGTTACCCATCTTTTGTCTGTCTTTTTGTTGCAGCATTTCTTTTTCTATGATGGAGCCTGTCCACATGGTCATGGTCAATAGAATCTTCTTTTGTATTCAAAGAAAGGATAGATGAATCCAAAGGATAGACAGTGGCTACCAATACCAGGGCCAGCATTCCACTGAGAATGATGATAAATGCACGGGCTGTTCTATTGCATGCTCATAACTCATGACATAGATGAAACTTTCGCCACCATTATAGAGATGGTGTCACTAGGATGAGAGAGAGGTTACGTGACCTTCCAAAGTTTTCGTGGCCGAGTTGTGATTAAAACCACAAACAAGGTTTGTTTTACTAATTTATATCATCAGTTTTCCTGAAAAACAAACTGTGGTTTGAATCACAAAATGTAGTTTTATAAAAATGAATGGGTACCTAGTACAATTGTGAGTGCTATGAAAATCTTGTTGAATTATTATTGAATTGAATTCTGTTATTTGGTGTTTGTGTGTGTGTGTGTGTGTGTGTGTGTGTGTGTGTTATACATGGACACAATATCTTTATTTTGTTTATTTTTACATGGTGCTGGGGATCAAGCCCAGTGCCTCACATGTGTGAGGCAAGCACTCTGCCACTGAGCCACAACCCCAGCCCCTTTTATATTTGGTAAATTGAGATACCCAAACCATCCCCAGCTTGTGGTATGCTTTGGCCAGCTGCTCATTTTCCCAGCTGAGATTCCCTCCTGCCCCCCTGCACTTCTCCCAGGCAGACACAATTTCAGGTTGCCTGGTTTAAAAGCAATTATTCCTCTAGAGAATCTTGTTGCCTCTGATTTCTAAATGCTGGTTGTTTATAGAATTACTGTTCAGATGCCTTTAGTTCAAAATGAACATGCCAATGAAACTGAAATGAGAATCTGCACTTCTAAATTGGATTATCGGCTTCCCTGGTGTACCAGTTTGCACGTTCCTGCCTCAGCAGAGTTGCCAGTGATTCACAGCAGTTTACTTTCATGCCTTATGCTGGATGGTTGGGACAAGGTGCATCTAGTTAACTTATTAGCTTATGATGCGTCTTGGGGATGACTGTTGCTATAGTAACACACCAACAGGCTTCCCCAACCTGTTTAAATTGGTTCTACATTTTTAAAAAAACTTTATTGAGAGTAGGTAAGGTCCAAGTATGCGTTCTAAATTAGTATGCTCCAAGGCAAACATTTCTAAAAAAAAAAAATAAATAACCAAGAAATACTCTCTTGGTTCCTTCTCTCCCTTGCTTTTTTGTCTGGAAACTCCCTTTCTTCTTTTCCTTTGTAAAATGGAATTGAAATCAATGTAGTTATTTTGATGTGATAGGAATTCATACAGCATGTTCCCACTGCTCATCATTTTTTGTCTGGTACTAACATAATTGATTAATGTCAACAGAGCTGGTGGGTGGGTCAGTGTTTATCAGTTAACTGCTTCTGCAGAGCTGTGCAGAGGAGGTAACACAACACAGTGTTTTCATCAGCTTGGTGGAAAGAGTAGGTGGGTGATTTAATCCTTCCTCCTCCTGAATGGAGCCCTATCAGAATTAACAGACTTTCTGGAACACAGTATAACTTTCAGGTAAGTCAGGTTTGGGTCTAGTTTCAGTCAAGTCAACTTTTAATTTCTAGAGGAGAATTTAATTAAAAGGTTTGTTAAGGAAGCATTTTAAAAAATACAATTCGAATAAAGTACTACCCACTTGTCATTAAATACAAAGAAAAAAAACCACATTACATTCCCAGAATTTTGGGGAAAAAAACACAATTAAATATGGAGAAACAGGGCAAACTAGTGTCAAAGTTGAAGGAACCAAACATAGGGAGAGATATGTGACCCACCCAGAGCACGGCTCGAGCCTTGAGGATAAAGGAAAGGATGCTGATGGTCCACATGCCACCTTAGCCATCCTCTTGATGGGCACATACTCTTTAGGGAGAAATTTGCCTTCTCTTCTAAGGGAAATAAAATATGTCAACTCATTGACAGCTGCTAATGAGGATGAAGGGCAAATGGGAAAAATGGAATATGTTATATTGAGTTAGCTGGTTTTGGATTGTTTTTAAAAGATACCCCATACCAAATGCCACTCACCCTCACAGAGTATAAAATGTTTTCACTCCTTAAGAGATTCTTTAAAAATAGGAACTGAAGTTGAGGGCTGATGCTCACCAGCTACTTAGACACAAGCCTGACTCACCCCACCTCTGCTCACCAGCCCAGCTCCGCCTACACTACAGGATGAAGCCCTGGGCTCAAACCCAAGAACGTTAGAACCCCTGTGTCACTCTCAGAAATCTCAGAATAAGTCTTACAGATAAATTAATCAGGGGCTTCAGCATTCTTGATTTTCAAAAGTGCCCCAGGTGATTGTACTGTGTAGAGAAGGCTTAGAAGCTCAAGTTTGGAGATTCTTAACTCCTGGTCGCTCAGAGGCAGGAGAAGTGGAGGTCTTTATTGTGCAGAGAATGTCCTAATTAGAGGGAGAAATCATATTTTATGATGGAGAGGACAAAAAGGAAATATTTTCCATGATGATAAGGTGTAAGTTTTATAGTCAGGAACAAATATTAGTTGAAATAAATCTTGAACGAAGAGGTAATCATGACAAATACCATTTATTAGCACCTCACCTCTGTGCAAGTGACATAGTAGATATTCTTTTGGGTCATGTCTTTCAGTTTTCATAGGGATCCTGTGAGGGAGCTGGATTTATCCTTTTGACAGATGAAGGAATAGAGGCTCTGGGAAAAATAAGTGAGATAACACAGCAGGTGGAGCTAGAGGCACCCTGAGAGCTGAGAGATTCCAAAGCTGTTGCCATCATATTCCCTGCTCCTCTTATGACCTAGCTGCAAAGAGAAGCTTTGTAGCCCTCTGCTGGCTTCCTCCATCCACAGGCATCTCCCAAAGCTGGAGAAGCGAGGGTGCCACTCTGTACCCTTCATATTATTTGAAATTGCCTCCATTTTCTTCCTTGATAGTCCCTCCTCCTTTCTATTTTACTTTTCCTATCTTATTACATGGCTGCTCTTTTCAGTTTCTTCTTGCTAAGACCAGTCTTAGAATGTTTAAATTGTTCATTGAAAAAGCTATTTTCTGATACAATAAAAATTTGAATTGTTATTTGAGTACATTCATCTCCCACACACATTGCATTAAACACATAGAGAAACAATCTCATTGTTTTGCTAAGATTTGAACTATTTCCCTGATAAAAGAATACAACCATCCATCTTTTCTACTGTAAAACTCTGCTATTGCCAAAAGGCTTCACAAGATAAATCACGGTGAAAAAAACAAAAGAAACCATGCAGTTGGTTCTAGAATTGGCAATCTGTCTGCCCTGGGTAAATGCCTGTTATTTACATTTGTCTGGAGAAATACCCACAGATGCTAAGGCTAGGACTTAAAAGGATGATTGGGAGAATGATATGAAATCGAGGTGGATCCTTGTGTAAGTCATAATAAAAAATGCCTTGTCTGCACATAGATGATTAGCTGCAATTGAGATTCCTGTTTCCAATATAATTTGGGAGAAGGCCTATTAAAATATCAATAGACTACATCCATTTATGTAGCGTTATGGCAAATATAACTGGTATCTCATTTTTTCATGTTCCTCCACCTCCTGACTTATTTATGAGTGTTACAGAGTAATGAAAAAGACAGGCTGTAATGAACTACTGTATTACACAACATTTTCCAATATGGTTAACTTTCTTTCTGACAGAATTGTTTCTTTCTTTCTCCCCATAATCATTAGTCTGTGTTTTGATGATAAATCAGAATTGGAAAGTTAGATGTTCATAATTAATACGTGTTGACTATGCCAAATGGTTTCTTATGAGAGAAAATAATTGCAGGAAGCCATTCAAGGAGGGCTTCAATTTTGTGACTCGCCATTAGCAAAGCCACATTGGTTACCTGCCATAGAGAGATGGCATCTTAAATAGCTGTAACAGGGAGTGGGACACTCAGGACATTTGCTGTGTTTCTTGATTCTTTCCAGTTATTTTCTTTCTTTCTTTTCTGACATAATTAAAAGGTGAAGATAAAATTGTACCAAATTGCCTGAAGAAAAAAATAATTGTTCTATCAGCTGCAAATTTGAAAAGCCAAAACAAACAAATGATACAGTTGTCCAACATGCGATCCCCACTGACATTCTTTTTAAAAGACTGATATTATCATTTTGGAACATTGACTTATTTATAGTTTCTGTACTGAAAAAAAAAAGTCCAAACATTTTTGATGAAAATCAGATATAATGTATGGCTTCCCTCAAGAATGATAGGTTTGTATCTGTCCCTGGAAATCATTAAGCCTCATCTTCTCTCTGCCACATAACCCCATGTTGTGCCAGAGCCATAGAATTTTCTTCCTGCTACTTTTTATTGGTGGTATTTATGTGTTTTATTGATTATGTGACATAATAAAACATAGCAAGTTGGAGCCGTATGTGCTATATATTTTGTTCAACAGCGAATGCAGAATGTTCGGGCTCTGCTCTCCACTTGAAACATCTTGCTGGGATATAAATAGATTTATAATGACTGCTAGGCTCTGTGCCTGCAAAATATCCTGGTAGGTAGCTCATTATAGAGCTAACATCATTAATAAAATAGCTGAAAATTTTCACAAGTACAGGAATATCTTTTACATCAGTAGCTGTAAGGAAAATACCTAGTGTATGCATAATTTGAGTCTCATTTTAAAGCTATAATTTATCATCATTATCTACATATTATAATGGCAAAACAGGTTTAATTGCTTTTGACTGGCCTGGCATCATGATGAGGAGAAAAGTTAGTAGCAGATGGCCCCGCTGTCAAAACTGCAGTCTCTTAGCCCAAAATAAAGTAACAGACTGTACAGGGCATGTTTCTGGTTTCTAGCTTTCTCTTCTCTTGATAAGTATGAATTAGCATTTTCTGGTATTATAATTGTCTAGAGAAAAGTGGAAATAGTAATTATTTACAGAAGACTAAAATAGCTGTGAAATTCAAGTTTAGCAGGTTTTAATGGTCTAACATTTTTGGATTAACAGAAATATTTGCTTTTAGTATGGCTTGGTGGGTTTAAAAAAATATTGCCATTCTAGCTTCACAATATTAAATCCCTGGCATGTGAGCATTTTAGAATACATTTGCTTGAGTAGCGCTTAATGTTGCTTTTCTGTTCCTCCATTATTTTAATAATGTCAATGACAAAAAAAAAAAAAAAAAAATTTATTTGGAATAACCTGCCTATATAAATAGATAATTTGTCCAGTAGCCCTTAAACAGGCAGAGCCCTTACTTGTCACCAAAATTTTTGATGGCTGCATTAGTTATAATATGGTCTGTTTTCATATATTAAATACAAAACAGATGGATTTGTCTAAAAAAAAATTTTTAAAAATCCCACCCCACCCAGTCATGGACTCCTTCAGCACATCAAAGAAGTTATGATCAAATCATGAGAATTCAAACTATAGAATTGTAAAATTAAGCCTTCTTCTTTGTCTCTTAAGACTTTGGTGGCCCAAGAAGAACACAATTATCAGGTGGTAGATTACACTGTGGGCTGGTCAATGCAAGTCAATTAACTGCTTGAGCTCAGAGAAGAGAAATGCCAGCTATAACAACTTAAGTGAAGGTGACATGCTATCTGAAAAATAATGTGAATTTGAAAGTGCAGTTTAACCCCAAAGTAAAGGGAAGGAAAAAAAAAAGAATGGAGCAATCTGCCAGACTAAAATAATGTGCGACAGAGAAATTATTCGGAAATGGAACTGGTTATAGAGATACAGATTTATTATTTGGTTGCTGTCATGATAAATTTGCCTCAGCTCTGCCCATACATGTTACAGTATTCATGTCTGAGATGAGCGGAGATGTTGCAAAAGGCTTTGCACAATTGAAAATTCATTCTGAAATATAACTGGGTAAATGCTCTTTTCTTAAGAGTGTAAGTATCACATATACACATACACATATATTTTGTATTTAAGAAGAAAATGAGCTGTTAGTGAATTGAGATGTCCACATACCATAAGGGATTTGAGACTATAAAGTGGATTTATTATTATTACCCATTGACAGCAACAGCTTAGAAGATGATTTCAATGGCTATAAAATGGCCATTCTGTTCTAATGCTGGATGGTGACTTTTAGTGTGAGACGCTACGTGGAGCAATGTTATTAATGAGTATTGTTTATTGATCCTGGTAATATATTTATTGCTAAGCAAATTAGTTTAATTGTTTTTGTTTTTGTCTTTACATATAACAACTTTTGCTAGAATGTGAGCTATTCATCATGAAGAAGGATGTAGCCAAATATTATGTAAAGCAAAAGGGAATATACTTTTGGTATAGGAGAGCACCATAGTTTAGATACTGAATGTCCTCTGTGTTAAAAGTTTTGTCCCAGGGAGATGGTGAGACCTGTAGGAGGTGGAGCCCACTGGGATTCCTTAGGTCACTGAGGGTGTGCCTTCAAAGGGGACTTTCAAATCTTGGACCCTTTCTTTCTCTTTTTACTGCTCAGCCATGTACTCCCTGCAATTGCCATCTGGTGGGCACCTCCACCAGAGGACTAAACACAACAGTTCTGCCTGATCATGGACTAGAACTCCTAAAACAGTGTGCTAAAATAAACCATTTCTCCTTAGAAGTTAATTATCTCAGGTATTTTGTTCGTAACAGTCATGGAAAGCTGACTGACATCGGCAGAAATGTAACTGATCTAGCTGGGATTTGTAGAACCTCTCAACATTTAGAAAAGTTATACTTTTCAGCATGTTTGATGAGAAGACTCCCACTTGAGAAGACTTCCATTAATAAATCATACTCCCATCCTCTGTTCTGTGGGTCTCAAGAAATTCAAGTGCGTATGGTTCCAATTTGAACAGTTGCAAAGATATGAACCTTGTCCCTGCCCTTTGAAATGCTCTGTTCCATGATTATTGTCATTTGATAGCCGAGTTGTGCCTCTAGTCCTATTGACATCAGAAATCCTTTTGGGGTGTCTGAGGTGTCTGTGGCTATGCCATTGTCCTTCTTGTCTCTTTCTTCCAATGAAATGAGTCTCCCAACTCCTCCTTCTCAGTCCATTCCTGTCTTTAGCATTGAGACATTCTACCTTCCTCCCATCTAAATGTCGTATTTCTTTTCTTTTTTTTTTATTGGTTGCTCAAAACATTACAATGATCTTGACATATCATATTTCATACATTTGATTCAAGTGGGGTATGAATTCTTATTTTTACCACGTGTACAGATTGCAGGATCACATTGGTTATACTATTTCAATCAAGCAATGTAACAACAAAATAATATTTTACATACACATGCTAGCTTTTTGTCTTCTTAAACTCCAGTATCCAGGCATGAAGAAAATAATTTCCAGTACATTCAAAAGAATTTTGTAGTACATGAATCTTCAATGTCAACATCATCATCACCATTGTCTTCTTTGTGACTCCCTCTTTATCACATATTTAAATGATTGTTGATAACATGCAGGCACTGGTCATGGGCCTGGTCACATCTAATATAACAGCTCTGTAAGATAGATGCTTTTGTGATTCCAACTTTACAGATAAGGAGACTGAGCGCTAAAGGGCTGAGATATGCAGAGCCTCACAATTATTGAGAATGACTTGAAATTCCAGTCCAGCTCCAGATCTCTTAGATTGCAGAGTTTACTCTATTGACCACTAAGGTTTGCTATTGTTTTTGAATTTTAAAATTTGCATTTTTTTTTTAAGTATTGGGGATTGAATCCTGAGACACTCTATGGCTGAGCTACATCTCCAGCCCTTTTATTCTTTATTTTGGGACAGGGTCTCACTAAGTTGCTCAGACTGGCTTCAAACTTGATCCTTCTGCCTCAATTTCTGGAGTAACTGGAATTACAGGTGTACACCCTCGAGCCTGGCCAGAATTCAGATTCTGCATAATTACAGTCATGTGTATTGGTCCTGTGTGGTTTTCAGTGTTGTTATCATTCTGGGACTACAATTTTATTTTGTTAATTTTGTCTGCAAAACGTGTATATAGCTAATAGTTCATTTTAACTTAAATTCTATATTTACCAAATTTAAAATGATATATTTCTCCCAAATAGTTTCATTGATGTTTAGACTCATCTTAAAAATATAGGATTGGGTAGAGTCCTTAAAATGACTGATATGTGAAAGCTTATTGAAAAAAATAGAAATAAAAAGTAAGACCAATGAAAAGAAAAAATAGTGACATTTTTTTTGTTTCATTAAAAGTGGGATTGTTTTATGTCTTGAATAAATTAGAAACAACAATCAAATAATGTATTGTAGAAGCTATTAATTAGAGGTAAGGGAAAAAAGCTTTATTATAATAAAATCTATTTCATCTAATTCCTATGTGATGATTTATAATGTTGTTCTCTGGAACAATACTAAAAGAGCATTTGGAGCTACACTGTTGGAAAAGCACATTTTACTATTATAACATATAATTATAGCCTACTATAGCAGCTTATATTATTCTTTAAATATTTATCCCTTTGAATAATTGGATTTAGGAGATTTGAATTCATTTGGTGAATACATGATTAATTTTTCATATATTTTGATAGTATACCAATCGTTCACTTGTCTAGCATCAAGCAAATGTATCCAAATAGTGTAAGTTTACAGCAAAATTATTCATCTTTCTGGATTCTGTTGAATATTTATGTCCAAAGTAAAACACCTATTGCAAAGTAGGAAAATTCAGTTACTGACTTACTTCTGGTGGCTAAAAATTAATTTGACTGTAACCTTCTATTTTACTTCCCTTTGTAGTTGAAAGCAATGGTTAAAAATAAATGAAGACAATATTACATCAAAACGGTTCCAAAGCTCAAAGAGGGTTATGGGCTGTTTCCATGGCGCCCACAGTAGTGGCTCACCAGCTGAGTTTGCCAGAGCTGCCTCAACAAAATGGGCCTAACTTTTGTGTTTTCTCCTGGAACAGTAAGACTCCAAAGGCCTGTGTTGACGAGTAATGAGATTTAATTCATAAGAGGAAAAAAAGAGAGAGAGAGAGAGAAAAAATATCCATATTCATTGCTTAATCAAATAAAATTCTTTCAGAGGATTGTGGGAATTCTCCCCAGTTGTTTCCAAAGCTTTCCTTTGGTAGCTGTAAACAAATTACTTTTCGAATAACTTCTTCATCAGGGAAGAGCAGCTCTGTTCCGTACTTGATCTTTCCCTTTGGGTGGTCCCAGCCAGAGAGCTCAGTCTTCCTCCTGGTAGTTTGGCTTTAGAAAAGCCTGTCTAGCACTCTGCTGACAGCTGCAGACCCCCTTTTTGTTAGGATAACAAACATCCTGTGTTGAGGAGAATATCAAGCCAGCCTGCAGTACGCCCAATTAGAGAAGCTCAAATCTCATTTGTTTCACCATGGGAGACCCCTGAAAGCACACCGTTTTGGCCTCATTACAGTATTTTTAACTTTACAAAAACAATTTCATTATGGAAATTAAAGAAGCTCATTTGGCCTTAGCATGTATGCCAAAGTTAATAAATTCCAGAAGTATTTCAACTGCCACAGCATGTAGTTTTGTCTTCACTTAATCACAGCCAATAGTTGCCATTTAAAAAAAGGGTGAGCCCAAAGAAAATTCTCATTTTCATTTGCTGTTTGCTGTGCTTTGATTAAAACGCAAACAAACCTGCAAAAAAAAATATGAATTTCAACTGTGTTGGAATGAACTCATGAAGTTCATGTCTGTAGAAATGTTGAATCTCATGAATACATGAGCTGGGCATGCTGTTCATGTGTAACTCCTTGGAAGGTAACTGAGACCCAAAGAACAAAAACGAAATAACACCCTTTACTCACTCAGTGCTTCATGTTAAAGAAAGGGTTAACACTTTCCAGAAATTTTCTTCTTTTGAAATGAGTTGACTTTTGTTATACTAACAAAAATGCAAAATAATATAACAGGTAATCAGATGCTGATTAGGGGTGGGAGGTTTGGGATTTGAGACTTCAAATAGCTTTATATAAATTAATGGCCTCATAAATGCCTGAATGACAGATAATGCAGTGTTGGTGCCCAGCCACCCTCACATTGGACCCTGTGCTGGGCTAAATTAACCTCATTCATTTCCTCTCCCAGAAAGAAGCTATAGACCAAGGCATTTCACATTTGTTTTTACTTTTCTTCTTCAAACTTCAAATATTATGAAGTGATCTTATCTAGATCAAATTGTAATCAATAAATTAATGACATGAAACAAAAGGCTTCTATAATTATAATATTGAGACTCAGTAGATCATTAATTAAGATCTGAAGCCAGGTGAGGTGGCGCATGCCTGTAATCCCAGTGACTTGGGAGGCTGAGACAGGAGGATTGAGGGTTCAAACCCAGTAATTTAGTGAGGCCCTAAGCAACTCAGTGAGACCCTGTCTCTAATAAAATATAAAAAAGGGCTGGGGATGTGGCTCACCGTTAAGTGCCCCTGGGTTCCATCCCTGGTACCATAAAACAAAAAATGATCTGAATACAGGATTTTGGGGGTGTAGGTCAGTGGTAGAGCACATGCTTAGCATATGCAATACCTTGGGTTCAATCTCCAGCACCAAAAATAAATAAAAAATAGAATAAATATGAAAAGACTACACATTATTCTTCTTTCCCATCATAAAAAAAGAAATGCATTAAATTTTAAGAATTTAAGGAAGCTGAGAGGGAGAAAACAAGAACCTATTTGTAAGCCAGAATAAAAAAATAATTGTGAAAAAACAAGAGCAATAGTTTGAGCAATAATTCCACCTTACTGACACATGGAATTTTCTAGGGATTTTGTATGTTTTCACTCTGCATGCTCATCCAACCTATTCCCTCACTTCCTTCTGACTACCCATCTATATCTGGAGAGAGAATGAACAGTTACAAATAATGCTCTTTGTAATATGATGTCCATCTTGTTGATTTTATCATTGAGCTTTGTTGATTTGATGCCTCTACTACAGGGATATAGAAGAACTCAGGCTAAGATTAGTTTCACTTTTGGATGGCGTCGATCTTTCCATAACTTTGTTGCTCCATGGTGGAAAGTTCTATTGATGTCTCCAAAACCATTATCAGCAATTTGAGCTAAATATTTGAGGCTTTTCTTTTATACCCAAAGATAATGAGCAGCAGTTTGATGCAGCAGAAAGATTTACTGGACTTTGGTAGGAAGGTGTTGGTTCTGGATCAGCTCTGAGAATGGCTCAGCTGTTGTGTTGTATGATGCATTACACCAAAATTTAATAAAACAATAAACATAGACTATTGTACACAATATCTGAAGGTCAGGAAATTAAGGATCTGGATGGTTCTGGTTTGTATTAGTTCCTTAGGGCTCTTATAACAAAGTACCATAAACTCGGTGGTTTAAATAACAAGGAATTTATTGCATCACACTTCTGGAGTCTAGAAGTCCAAACTTCAGGTGTTAGCAGAGCCTTGTCCTGCTAAAGCCTGCAGGGAAAAATCTTTTTTTTTTTTTTTTCCTCTTCCAGCTCTTGGTTTTGGCTGGAAATCTTTGGCATTTTAAAGATTCATTACTCCAATGTCAACCTCCATTGTTATGTGCCTATCTTCTCCCCATGTGTTCCTACATTGTCTTCCCTCTCTGTATGTTGATTTCTGGGTCCAAATTTCCCTTTTCATAATAACACCAATTATATCAGACTAGGGTCCACCCTAATGACCTCTTCTTAACCTGATTATATCTGCAGAGATTCCATTTCCAATTGAGGTCACATTCCCATGTACCAGGTGTCAGGATGTCAATACATCTGTGGCACAGCTCAACCCGTGACAGGACTCTCTTATGAAATAACAGCAAGACATTGGCTTGACTTTAGTTCTCTGAAGGCCTACTGTGGCTTGAAAATGTGCTTTCTGGAGGGCTCCTTCATGCGGCTGGCATGTTGATGTTGGTTAAGGTGGGAGGCCTCCATTTCCCCCATGTTGGCCTCCCCACTATCACACGTAGCACAATAGTTGTTTACAACAATGACCTCTGACACTTTCCTTCTGTAGGGGAAGAAAGATTTCTTTTCACGCTCACTTGGTTTATGGCTCTGCACCTAAAAGAGATCAACAAGAGAAAAGTATATAAATGTATTCAACCTAAGTTTTATGTGATGTTGGAGCCTACAGAAATGAAGACCTAAGGAAATCAGAAAAGTTACGTGTTTTTTATGCTAGGTTTGATAAAGGAAGGATAGTTGTAGATAAATGTGTCTGAACAAAGGCTGTTTACTAAACAGGGAAACTGATTTTTAGCAATCTTTCCTCAGAATTGCATGACAATCAACTACCTCAGATTCTTCTGTGTGACCTTGTGTCTTCAGAGACAGATGAAGACCTTTTGAATGAGGCTGTTATGATCTGCGTCAGAGGAGAAGGGTGAAAGTGAGAGGACCTTCCTGCTTCTGGGGTCTTTTCAAATACCAGGGTGCCCTATTTTGAGTTAGCACATCTTGAATGCCATTGTGACTATGTCCTCAATCCCTCTGACAGGTGTTTGCAGTCTTTCAGCAGGGGTCCTTGGGATCCTGAGTCCCCACCTTTCATCCAGTAGCCAGGGTGCCAAATCTTAGAAGGCAAAGACTTCATCTGGTATTTTCACCACTGTGCTGCTAGCACCCGATCCAGTGTTAGAAATTCTGTGCAAATTTGATGAGTGAACAAAGTATTGAGGGTGTTACTGAGTCTCCAGGTAACTTTGTGTTTTCTTGTTGGTGGGGTCAGAAGCTACAAAGAAGTTATGAGCTACCGAGTTTTTCTTACTAGCAGGACCAGTGTAGATAAAATTCTGACGAGTGGTCTGAGGGAGGGCCTTGTAACAGGGAAACTGATTTTCGGCAATCTTTCCTCAGAATTGCATGACAGTCAACTACCTGGGCCAGTACGGTTGAAGAGTTCTCTTACTAAGTGTGATTATTCTACACTTAGAAATTTCACATGACCTTGGATAGGTTATTTTTTATTATTGTCATTTTTGTTTGTAGTTGTAGATGGACAAATACCTTTTTGTTGTTTATTTATTTTTATGTGGTGCTGAGGATCAAACCCAGGGCCCCACATGTGCTAGGCAAGCACTCTACCGCAGAGTGACAACCTCAGTCCCTATGAATTGCTTTTTAACTGGCTCTCAATGTCTCTTTTAATGGCATAATCTATTTACCTGTTTCTTATCTTTATATTTTATTTTATTTTACTAGTGCATCATTTTTTACTGTCTTCCCTTGTACCTAAAGATCTTTGCAGGAGATCTGAGTCCTCTAATCCAAACTGATAACCCAGTGTTTCATTTCAACACAATTTATTACAATAATGTTATAAATGTAAATCTTCCTCAAATAAGTCCTTCCCAGGAGTATGTACTTAGTCAACAACTGAATTAATGATATATATACTTTTATTTTTGTTTCAAGTAAAATCCTTCTCCATTCTTGCTTTAACCTGGACATTATGCCGCTTACCTCAGTGACTGTAATGACCCCCCAACAATGTATTTCTGATCTTATACCTGCCTCTTGTCTTGCTTCTCTCATTTACTACTTGCTGTTGTTAACAGTAAAAAAATAAGAATTCGGAAATTTATTCTCAAAATGTGCACGATTCAAACCAAGCTGTATTGACTTTTTTTTCACATGTATGACATGTGGATCAGTTCTTCTTTTTTTCTCTCCTGTTTACACTTGAGCTAATCTATTTGCAATGGTGGGGTTGAGGAGTAGAATTCTGGTCTCTGTTGTTGCAGCTGCGTGTGTAACGAGGGAGTGGGATGTGTGTAATTGCTCATATGCTGAAGTTGTTATTATAATTTTTTTTATAAAGTTGTATTTCCATAGCAAGCGTACTCCTTTTATTTAGGTTTTCTATTTTGGTTTTGAATGACTAAGGAAAGCTGGTGGAGGTTTTGGGAGAAGGTATTCAATATCAGGCCATGCTGTACCCATGAGGAATTTGACTTCCTCCCACCCCCCAGAAAAATACTGGTTTCTGAGCCTGAAGATCTGGGCTTTGCACTCCTCATATGGATAAAATGGAAATATTAGAATCCTAGGAGAGCAGAGCTGCACAAGATTGTAATGGATTTTCCAGTTTCATTGTCTCATTTTACAAATGAGAAAACTGGGGTACAAGGAAGCTAAGTGATTTGTGATGAAGAAGTAAAACAAATACAGCCGGGAGAGTTGACCTAGGTTTTGGAGACCCAGGCTAGATGGGTATTTTTCATTGCAACTCTATTACTCACTGTTAAAGATGACGCTTTAAAGATTGGCCTTAGTGGTAGAGTGCTTGTCAAACCTGTGCAAGGTCTGGTGTTCATTCCTTAGCACTGCACCAAAAAAAGAAAAAAAAAAAAGTGGGGGGAAGTACTCTCAATGTCTTTCATTGCCACTCACCAGTGAGAAAATTAATTCAAAAGGCCCGAGATATGCTAAACATCAATAACTTTGGCCCTATGAGTAGTTATATTAACTCATTTAGGAACGACAGCCTACTGATAAATAGACTTGGTGGTTGCGGCAAGTGTAAACAGCCCCATCATTGTCTTAGAAGTTGAGGATTCTTTTTAAACATTAGACATACCTCCTGAGAGATACAATTATCACTCCTAGAAGTTACTGAAGAATTTGAAGCTTTGAAGAAAGTTTAAATAAAAATCAAAAGAAGGAGCTAATATTGTGCAGTAGACGGTCTACCCTGAGTGCCGTCTGATTCCCAGTAGGAACATTGTTTTATAGATCAAGGGTTCTACGTTCATACCCTTTACACCAATAAATCTGAAATGTGGAGGTTTTTTTTTTTGTGTGTGTCTACACTGAGACTGAATTTTAAATAGGGACATTCTCATGATTCTAAACATTTTGAATACAGAGGTAGAAAATATAAAAAGTGATCATCAGCCAAATATGAGATTTTTATAATTGTTGAACCTGTGCCATTAAGGAGTCCTTGATGCCTTTAGAGAGAAGGAAATAAACAATGATTTATTTGTTCACTTACATTCAACAAAGAATTAAGGATCTAGGATGGCTTGTATTTTGAGAGTGTCATTCTCATTGTCCTGTAATCATCGGCTGCCTCAGCCTCCTCTGCTGCCACCAGATTGTCAGCACCTGGAGGGCAGGTACCTCCCTGTATTCTCTTTATTCACTGATGGATTCTGAGTACCTAAGAGGCTTTTGTCACACAGTAGATAATCAACCAGTAACAGTCAAAGACTGGAGCAATGTCCCTAATGAGCCTGCAGTGACCTGGCAGAGACAGAAAGCCATAGAGGTGACATTAATGGCTTTTGGGATATGGGCTGTACAAGGAGATATATACAGTCTTATAGGAAAAGAAGAGGCACTGGCTCTAGAGTGGTGGAATCAGGGGCAGGTTTACAGAGAGGATCAAATCTTTGCAGGAGCTCTGTGAAGTAAGTAGGTAATCTCTGTGAATGGCAATGAAAACAGTGAGAGTCAGTCTCTCCCCCCACCCCAACTCATTTGTGCAGATGAGGAAAATGAGGTTCAGCTACTCTTGGACCAAGCTCTAGGCTTTCCTAAGCAAGTGGTTGGGAGCTCTGTGAGCATTAGAATCATTTGAGATGGAAGAGGTTTTGCATTATGTAGTCTCTGAGCTGAAATAATATTTCCAAACTTATTCTCCTTTGTTCCCAGGTGGTTGTCCTGAAGGCAGGGGGTCTGATAGGTACAGATATGCATTGCTTACACCATGGGGACATGTTCTGAGAAATGAGTCCTTGAGTGACTTTGTCATTGTGCAGACATTAATGACATGGCCTGCTACACACCTGGGTTTTAAGTTGCATACAGATATTAACCTATGGCTCCCAGATCTGTGATGAACAGGACAGCCCAAGAGGAAATTCTTGGGCATTTCCTTACTCCAGAGATACAGTGAACATGAGGTGTCCGAGGCTGCTGCCAGCCACACGTGACATACTATTTCACACTAAACTTTAACTTTTTTTTTTTCAAATAAGCAAGAGTATACTCTAAAATAACAATAGAAAGCATATTGCAGTAAACACATAAACCAGCAGCAGCCATTTTATCAAGTATTATCAACCATACAGACTGTATGTGCTGGGTTTTATTCACCGGGGATCGGGCAGCACAGTAGGTTTGTTTACACTAGCATCACCACAAACACTTGACACGTGCGTGCATTGCTCTGGAACCTTACTGTGGCTCTGATGTCACCAGTGATAGGCATTTTTCAGCTCCATTATAATCTTAGAGGACCACTGTTGCATATGTGATCCATCATTGACCACAGCATCCTGTAGTGTGACTGCGTCCCCATTCCAGAGTGGCCAGATGATGGCCAAGTACTATTCCAATTTTTATTTACTTTCTTCTTTCCACATCATTTATTTTTGAGATGGGGTCTTATGTTGTCCTGGCTGGTGTTGAACTCCTAGGCTCAATGATTCTCGAGTCTCACCCTCCCTGGTGGGACTACAGGCGAGTGCTATGACTCCCCTCTCCATTCCATTTTTTACCTCCAGGTGTATATTGATTGGTGGATCTATAAAGTACCTTTTGTTCTCTTTTTATGATTACAAAGTGAAAGTATTTAAATTCAGAAAACAAGATCAGTGTTCCCACCCCTTTCCTTTTAGTCCTGTCTTCTGTTTTGATCCCTCATCCTGCAAACATCCAATCAGTGATTTCAAAAGGGAACTTCAATACCATTGGTTACCAATTTAATGATGGCTTTTCAGCTTCCTGTGCACTGGATCAAAATGTTAACTGTCCTTTGTCTGTGCTGTAAATCTCATCAAAGTGTTTATATCTAGCCCAAAGTCCCTTTTAAATGCAAATACACAAGTTCAGCAGACACAAACACCACGTGGATTGTTAAGTGCAGCCTGCAGACTGTTCCAGTCGTTAACTGCAGCTTGCAGAATTTCTTGATGGTAAAAAAAAAAAAGGAAAGAAAGAAAAAAAGAAAGAAGGAGCATGGAGGTTCTCTTTAATGAGCTTTCCTTCTCATTTATCAAAGGCGGTGTTGCTTTTGCCCAGCTGGCCTGGTTTGAAAATTAGAAAATAGCTTAATCTGGTTCACATATTAGACCTCTCTAGCAGGTGAAGAAGTACACATATTAAAGTGTATTTTCTTTGATTTATTTATTTTTAAACCATACCCTTTGCCATCAGGCTTTGGGTCTCTGACAGAGATGATTAAAGAACCACAAAAATCCTGTCCATGTGAGTAAGTGCCCTATTGGTTAGTAAACATTTTTCTTTCTGGTTCTTTCTCAAAATCCTCCTTGTCCGGGCATGTATCCAGTGGACTTGTAGAGCTGGAGGAGCCTTAGCAGTCCTCCCTTTGGGACCTGTCACCTCCTAGATGAGAACCAGGGATGCCTACCCTGACATAAAAACTTGTCCACTTTCTCAACTGGTTCTGTGCAACCAGCAAGTAGGTCTCTCTGTTTCTGACTGGAAGAACCCTTTTCTGTAACTTTAAAATGATCAGTTAGTTAGGAAAAGGGTTATAATAAGTTACAGATTGAATAATTATGTCCCCTCAATATCTATAGGTAAAAATCCAAACCTCAAATGTGGTGGTATCAGGAGGTGATTAGATCATGAAGACAGAATCTTCATGAATGGCCTGAGTGTCCTTATACAAGAGGACTGAGAGAGACCCTCCAACTCTTTTACCAAGTGAGAACACAGCTAGAAGTTTCCATCTGTGAAAATGGGCCCTCACCAGACAACATACCTATTGGTTCCATGACTCTCTAGATTCTATAACTGTGAGAAATAAGTTTCTGTTGTTTAAAAGTCAACTAGTCTATGGCATTTTGCTATAGCAGCCTGGATAGACTAAGAAATAATATTTCCTTCTTCGGAAGATGAAATATGCAATATGGTTCTCAATCTCCTTGAGATGGTTTATTTAGGTGTGCAAAAAGCCCAGCTGAACTGGGCTTAAGTGAAAGAATAGAATATAGTGGTTACTGTCATTGCAAGACTGTTGCTTAGTACAGACCCAGGTCTCTCTTAATTTTTGAATTCTGATCTCTCCCATTGTGTTTCCAATGATGGCTGCCCATTGTGCTAGTATTAAATCCTCCCAGGTAAAAATCCAAAGCAATAAAGAATCCCTCTGTTTCTCAGCAGTTTTGAACTAGCACATATTGGCTGAGTTGGGGAGCATGCCCATTTCCAAACTGAGCATCATGGCCCAGAGGGATATGATGCTTTCTGAGACAGGTCCGAATCACATGAACTCCATTGGAGCCAAGTTCATGATCAATTCTAACAGAAGCACTGAGAGTGAGGAAGAAGGTGATTCTCTAGAGTAAGACTTGGGTATGTTTGTTTGAAGAAGGTCAAGTGGCTGTGGACAATACAAACCACACATAATCTTTGCAAACGGCATTTTACAACGGTCTTCTCAGAAGTCAGCACCTTCTATTCCTTTGTTCTATTTGTAAATTTCTTTCAGCTTTAGGCCAGCAGAATCATAAATATGCAAAGAATAAAGTCCTGTGGGAAAGAGTATGCTTGAATATGATAATGATCCTTTCATTAAAATGTAAGTTCTTATTATTTTAGAAAAAAAAAAAACAGGGTGAAATTTTAAAGCAATAACCTGAGTTGACTACAGATAGGGGGAGGAACTCAGGATGCATCAGCAGAGACCGCTCAAGGACAGGAATTCTGTCAAGCTTAGCCGAGTGGCTCTCTCCTACATCTTACCCACTGTGTTCCTCAGTGAATACTGCCTCAGTGTAGTGGGCTTCTTAGCATTTGATTGCTTCAGAATTTCCTTCTCATTATTCTAATATTCTAGCATAGAGAGAAAAAGTCACCACACACTGATTGAGCAATTTCCAGTCTCCCTTTTCTTTTCTATCTGGGTTTGCTATAGTTTAGATCTTGAATGTTCCCCAGAGACCTATGTGTTCGAGGTTTAGTTCCCAGCTTGACAGTGTTGGGAGGTAAGGCACCTTTAAGAGGTGGAGTCTGATGGGTGGAAACTAGGTCACTGGGGCATGTCCTCAAGAGGGATAGTGGAACCCGGCTGCATTTCTCTCTCTCAACACAGGTCCCAAAGCAACAGGGCCGACTGACCTTGGAGGTCAGTTGAGAGTTCCAAAATTGAGAGACCGTAAATCTTTTCTCTTGATAAGTGGATTACCTCAGGTCTTTTTTTTTTTTTAAATATAGTAATGAAAAACTGAATAATACAGGGTGAGATGGGTAAAAAGAGTTTAGATTTAGTTTGACTTCAGAGAGAAACCCAACGGCATGACAGGAGCCTTTACCAGCTCCCAGAGCCCTCTTCCATAGTGACTTTGAGATTTCCAAGTCAGTTCTGGTTTGGCAAGAAATATTTCAATGTCGTCTTTCCATTGAGGGTGAAAGGAAATACTCACATAGCCACAGAGCAATGTCATGTGAGATGTCCCACTTGGAGCCTCTAAAAAATGGATGCTATCTATTCCCTCAGGATGAAAGTGGCTTCAATTCCCTGGGTCCATGCCACTGTCCATGGTATCACCTCAATGCAATGCTGCCAATGACTCATTTAAAATCCCACCTAGAACTATTCAAACAGGTATCCATCGATGCTGATTAGTTCACATTCCAATCTGGAATTGGAATGGACACAACAGTGTATCCATGCATTCTAATGTGGATTAATTAGCAAGTACGTCTGTGCACTTAAGGCCACCACATTCTCTTTTGTTAAGTAAGCTTGTCTACAGATAATTTTCTCCAGTAAAACTGACCTTGTATGAGTGAGAGATTGGCCAAAAGCTGAGAACCATGGTAGCAACATGTGTCTGAAATACCCCTTTTCCTGTGAAATCTCTCATTTGAGCACAGCATGAATATACACTTTTACTAGTCAGCCAAACGTGGGAGATTTACTTGAAGCCTTTGATTAATGCAAATAATTGCTACACCAGAGCAGTTCTGAGGCTTGGCAGGCCATTAGCAGCGCACAGCTGCCATCAACCAGGAGCAGCCTGCACATACAAAGATGATATATGGATGGAGTCCGCGGCTTGAGCACACTGAGAATCCCACAATTAAGTCAGGATAACTCTTAGAGTTGAACTCTGTGTGTGTGGGGCGGAGCTGGGAGGCAGGTGGCTGGGAGGGAGGGCCAACGGAGGTGCAGAGCAGAAGTGGGGATTAAAGGTGTCCCCAGGAACAATTCCTGCTATTTCTCTGGCACTTCATTCTTATTCTGTTTTGACTTTGATTCCCACGACAAGGTGTGTGGTAACAGAGAGAGTATTTGTCACTTCCATTTTACGTCTAAAGAAATGAGGATCATGGAAATCAAATGGTTTGTCCAGAACCACAATGCTCAGGATACAAAGGTGTATGTCTGTAATCCTGCCTATTTAGGAGGCTGAGACAGGAGGCTGGCAAGTTCAAGACTGGCCTCAGCAACTTTGCGAGACCCTGTCTCAAAATAAAAAGAAGGAAAGGCTGGGGCTGTGGTTCAGAGGTAGAGCACCACTGGATCTAATCCCCAGTGCCACAAAAAGCAAAACACAAACAAAGAACTCCACAATGCTGACAACTGGCAAAATCAAGACATAAATTGAGACTAAATCAAGCTCCTGGGCTCTTCCTGGTTTACCGAGTAGTAGCATTGTGTGTTTTCTAGATATGAAGGTATTGTGTGATTTTACTTCTTAAGGATCATGGGTGAAGTGATGAGGCATGAGAAGTAGGTAAGCAAATGCCTGATCTCCACATGAACAATAAATATTGCTGTATATCAAGGTAAATGTACTCCACAGCTTTCTGTTCATCTGCTCTGAAGGGATGTGTGTGCTATCTGGTCCCCATGGGCTGAGTCCCTGAAGCCAATCTGTCTCCCAAATGGGCTCTCCATTATCTATTCCTTTTCCTTTGTTGATTGTCTTACTAACTCTTTTTCCAATTTTTTAGTCTTCTAATTTTTGTGTTGGGGGGTGGGTACTGGGGATTGAACTCAGGGGGACTCAACCACTGAAGCCACATCCCCAGCCCTATTTTGTATTTTATTTAGAGACAGGGTCTCATTGAGTTGCATAGAGCCTTGCTTTTGCTGAGGCTGGCTTTGAACTCTGGATCCTCTTGCCTCAGCCTTCAGAGCTTCTGGGATTACAGGAGTGCACCACCATGCCTTGCCTTTAATTTTTTTTTGATGAAGAAATGATTTCAGATCATTTCATTTCTTTATTTTTTGTTTATTGTAAATATTTACTTCCAGAAAGCAACTGTATTTCCTGGATTCCTAGTTGGATAAGGAGATGCTTCATTTGAACCTCTTTGCAGAAGAGGTTCTATTATAGTTATGTCTGGACCACTTGGTAGGTAGGGAGGAAGCCATTTGATAAGATATAATCAAAATTAAAATTAATCCAGTTAATGCTCAGTGCTTGGGGTAGGGCATGTGTGATGAGCCAGACAAACCAGGGTCCTGCTTATTCTTCTGAAATGGGTCTGGGCAAGGGTGGCCTTGAGCTGATCAGCCCTGAGTACTGACTGCCTACACCTTACACCTGGAAGAGTAAGAGAATATGGGCCCAGATAGATGGGGATCTTTTGAGCACAATGCTCTGAGGTTCATTAGAAGACTATACAATCAAAAACAATCATGAAGAAATCCTAAACTACATTCAATGATTTTGTAGTTTGTAGTAATATTGGTACTATGGTTTTCCAACTATTTTATGTATATTGTTATACAAAACCAGTAAAAATGCTGATGCTACTGGAAGTCAAGATATTATAATACAAATATAAAATTAATGACATTCATAAAATCCTATCAATTAAATATGAAAAACATCATTGTGAATTTGTAATTTCAAGACCACTGAAGGACTCCAGCAGCAATGAGGACATTTAATACTGGATCTTGTTTTCTAAATACCATCCTCCATCAAAGTAACCAGAATTCATTGGACTAATGGCTAATTCCAAATTTGGGTCAGAGGACAATGTGGGTAAGTGACATCTAGGGCTGGAAGACAAAGAAGCACTCAAAAGACTAGATAGTCATATCAAAAGGACTGAGGAGCCAACCTATGGGACTTCTTGAGCATCAAAAGAATAATAATTATAACTGACTTTAAAACATTGAATAAATAAAAAGCACAAGTCCATTCAGAGAGTTAGAGTACAGGAGAATCATTTCACAACATTGGATGTGATGATCACCTGAACTCTGTGCTCTGATACATGGCAATTAAAAATAAAGCAAAATGAAGCTTGGGCCATGCCTGTAATCCCAGCTACCCTAGAGGCTGCTGGAGGAGGATGTCGAGTTGGAGGCCAGCCATGGCAACTGAGTGAGACACTGTTTTTTAAACGCAAAAACAACAAAAGGCTGGGAATGTGACTCAGATGCAAAACATGCCAGGGTTCAATCCCCTATATTACATGCTTACGCATGTGCGCGTGCACACACACATACACACACACGCGCACACACATCAAAGCAAAAATAAAGGATTACTTTATGTTTTGGGGGAACTATAGTTCCCTTGTTGTCGAGTGAAAGTTCCTCCTTACCTTGCAACATTCTACAACTAGATGTAGAATGATAGAATTAGAAAATCACCATTCTGAAGCCTCAAATGAAACTCTTGATTTAGATAAGGTTCATAAATGGTTTTGAAAAATCATGTGGTGAGAGGTTGTAGGGGCATAGGATATCCAAATGGACCCAAAGGATCAATCACAGGGATTGATTGATAAATTGCAAAGGAAGGTCATAGTGTTACAATCAGGAGATGTGACTAGGTGATGAGCACAGTGTCATTGATATTGGGATGGCCTAACATTACACATCTCCATTGTGAGGCAACACAAAGATCCAACATCCCCCCGCTTTACTTTTAATATTCTATTTTTAAAATTTTAACTTCTAATACTTATTCCATCAATATCATGGGAATTATTTCTTACTGAAGACATTCCTTGGGCTCCCACTGAATTCTTTTTCTTTTTTTAATTTAATTTTTTATTTAGTCTGAATCTACTCAAGTATTTGGAAATAACTTTCTGATTTGTAATAAAGGAAAAAGAGAACAAATTAATACATTAAACATTTCACCAAAGAAATGGCAAAATCTTTCCAAAAGGTCAGTGTCATGAGAAAAACACACAGACACCTGTCCTATTCCAGACTAAAGAGATAGAGGGACAGACTGATGTAATATGGGAAATGAGTTATGGCCTCGTTTTTTTTTTTTTGGCAGGGGGAGCTTTAAAAGATGTTTTGGGTCTGATAGGGAAATAAAATACCCACTGCATTATAGATATCATAATGGAATTATTATTAACTTAAGTATGATTATACAATTATGTAGAATTATAATAGAATGTCTTCATTTTTAGATACTGCATGCTGAAGTACTTAGAGGTAAAATGTTATGCTATTTGCAACTTCCAGTCATCTGGCAAAAAGAAAACTAAACACACACACACACACACACACACACGTAAAGAAAGTATGAAAGAATATTAATAATTATGAAATCTAGGTGATGGGTAAATTAATATTCACTGCACCTAATTACATCAATTAGTTCGTATATTTGAAATTTTTCATAATGCAAAGTTGAAAAAATTAGGGAAAAATAGTGACTGTAAAATGTCTATGCTATTGACAAGCTTTTCTATTAGATTCTATCGTGTCAGGTGTAAATCACATTAATGATATAATATTAATGTAGATTTCTCTATAACAATAAAATTTTTATTTCTGTGTTGTTGTTTTGTGTTTTTTTTTTTCATCTTTTGAACTGGGAATTTAACCCAGAGGTGGGTGCTCTACCACTAAGCAAATACCTAGCTCTTTTTTATTTTTATTTTGAGGGGCTAAGGATATAGCTCAGTTAATAGAGTTTTATTTTGAATCAGGATCTTGCTAAATTGCCCAGGCTGGCTTTGAACTTGCGATCCTCCTGCCTCAGCCTCCTGAGTTGCTGGGATTATAAACCTGTGCCACCATGCCTGCCATTTCTGAGCTTTTAATTAAAGTAATTTCCAGGTAAGATGAGCCCTGAAGGAAACTGTTCTTTAGTAACACTGGTTGTATTCTGTTATTTTGTTTGTCTCTTCTCATCTCTGAATCCAAAAGCCCACCTAACTTCTATTTTACTGCAGATTAAATGTGAGAGGATGTTCTAGTTCTTCTCTCAGACCTTTTAGAAAAAGTATATTCCCTGTAAAAGAAAGCTTGCTTGCAAACGTAATACTGCATTTGTGTAACGATGCTCCATTTGGGGCTCTCACCAACCTTTTATTAATAGATGGGTTTAGTACTAAAGAGACTTGGTTTAGGGATCCACTGGGGTGGTGGTGGAAATCTATGAAATCTAGCTCAGAAGTAAGAAAGATGACAATTTAATTTCATAACTTTCTCATGGGCCTTGGTGTAAGCCTGACGCTAAGGTTTTGCCCTCATAAGTATTTATGAGCACCATGCATTGATTTTTTGTGCATGGCCAGTGTGCGTGTTTGTGTGTGTGTGCACATGCATCCACTTGTACTCCTTCCAAATCCTCCTTACCACCTTTCTTTCTCTACCCCGTCCCCTTCGCCCACCTCCTCCCTCCCTTCCTCTCCTGCCACTTCCCTCATTCAGCTGGACTCCTGCTGTGAGTCATTAAGTGTTCAAGCATTCCAGACAGTCTGGGCTCCTGTCTTGGCAGGGCTTTCCTGTCACTCAGCTTAGCTAGGGGCGGGACATCTTGGAGAAAACAGAATAGAAAGACAATCCAGAGGAGTGTGTTGAGGCCTGTTATTGCTGCCCTGCTGCTCGGATGCCCCCAGCAAAGGAAAAACTGTTGAGCGAAGTGGGAGCTCTGGGGGGAGTTGGGCAGGAATTTTCAAGTCAGACCTAATAGCTACAAAAGATAGGCAGCATGAGGGGGAATCAAGAGGTAATTTTCATTAAAAACAAACAAACAAAATAAAACAGAAAAACAAGGACCAGGTTGTTAATATTATTTTACTTAACTAGAAATAGTTATTTGCTTTTATTTGAAAAAAAAAACAAAACACTAGAAGGATAAACCAGAAACCTCTATCCTTTATTGAATGATTTTGCTTTTGAAAACCATCATTAAGTGTAAACTATTTTCCATTAATCTTAACTGGAAAAAATTGTGGTGCATTCTATCCAACACGAAATACCCCAAACAACATTCACAGGTAGAAAATATTACCCACTGAGCCATTGAACCCATCTTTATCATTAATAAGCAATTTCAAATAAATAGTTTATACAAAACAGTTTAAGTAATAAAGACTTACTGTAAGGAGGATGACTCACCACGAGAGAAGATGGAATGTCACACTAGGATAGACCTCACTGGAAGAGGGTGCAGAGGAGTTCCCAGAGAGGGGGGAACCCAGCACAGGATAAGTGGGGTCCTTGATTTACCTGACAAGAAGAATTTCAGTGTGTGCCTTGTACAGACACAGAGATGAATTTACTTAAGCAGAGAATACATACTCAAGGGAGAATGAGGGCCATTTCAAGAGTGAGGAATATTGTTTGGGGGTTTCTGGCTCTTCTTTTAGAGAAAGTGAGGTGTGGGCATGGGGAGGTTTGTAAAGATGACATCCGTCTGTTCTCAGGATTCTTGACAGATGTTGGTTCTGTGATCTGATCAGAGAAATAACATTGGAGAGTACCCCGAATTATTTCTTAAAATATCATCTCTCCTTTAATCTATTTATTGGCTAATTAACAGAGTACAAGATAATTTTTATAAGTAAGTAAATTTATGATAACTTTAAAATTTACAGATTTCCCCGGAACTTGGGATTGTCAAACCTGAGAGAGAGACTGGCTTTGGAAATGACAGGCCTGGAACGATTTGCAGAAACTCAAATTAAAATTATATTTTCTTTTCCTTTTGTTATGTCTCCTTTATACCTATTTTTTGTTTCTTCTACCTGAGATGGAGATGACAGAGAGTGCATCTTTGGAAGGTAGTGGACAGTCCAGTGATCTGTTTCCAGTCATATGACCTTTTGAGACTATAGTTACCTTGCTCAAAAACTGCATGTAAAAATAAAGTTATGGCATGTAAAAACATTAGGGTAAAATCAAGCCTGAATATAAGTTTCAAAACACATAGAGATGGTGGAAGGAAGATGGCGGCGAAGGGAGTGCATCACCCCCGTGTACCACGTCACTGTGCGTGAGAATGACGAGTTAGAATGGCTAAAAGCTATCTTGTTAGGAATTTCCAGCAAAATTGGGGTGCTCCAAAACCTAGAGGAAGGATTTCTATCGCACGAGGATCAGCTACGGGGGCTCAAACGTGAGCGATTTGTCCGCACGGAGGGTCACGCTGCTTATTCAGCAAATCGCCCCACGGCTAGAGTCTGCGGCGCGCTCTGGGAAACGACGAGATAGCAACGCAAAGATACAGCGCTGCGGATTCTGCGGGCTCCTGCCAGCTGTGCAATCACTGTGCTCAGTACTGAATTCTGGGTTTGAGACGGGGGAAGGAAGCGGTCCAATTTGGTTCTCCACACCAGTCAGACCACAGAGGAAGCCAGCGGCCACCATCTTGGAGAGCTGACGTCACCATCCCTGTTTTCGACTGATCGCAGCTCATTCAGCTATAGAACAGGTAATTTCAGGCTGCCATTCGCCTGCATCTCACAGACACTCAGGCTCAGTGCTAAAGAACCCGCGGAAACTGCTTCTTGGAGCCTGCTCCTATCAGAACATACACCGAGCCCGGAGGGGCCGAATTCTGGCTCCTAGAACTGCTCTGGCCCAGGGCTAAAGAACCCGCGGAAACTGCTTCTCGGTCCAGGTCCTGCTGAGTACTGTGGAGGTAAATACCAACCGAGCCTTCATAGGCAGTGGCAAAAGGATTGAGACAGGGCTTGTGAGGGCCAGTCAGGACTCACCCGTTGCTTTGGTCACCCGGCAAAGGGAACGAAATGCTGCCATTCGCATGGGATACCAACATGGCAGAGATCTGATGTCATCAGAAAGCGGCGGAGGAGATAACTTCATCGATACCAGTGGCGACAGAAACAGTTGGTCTCCTGGTAAAGAAAGTGAGTCACAAACACCTGAGTCTCTCTCACTTTGTCATCAAGCCAGAGGGGCAGAGCAGAGCCGCCTCCCGCGCCCGGAACAGGCCCAGCGACCCGCTGGTGTGGTAGTCACGTCCCCCAAATTGGAGTAGGGGCAGAGCAGAGCCGCCGCCCGTGCCCGGGACAGGCCCAACGACCCGCTGGTGTGGTAGTCACGTCACCCCAATTGGAGTAGGGGCAGAGCAGAGCCTTCGCCCGCACGCAGAACAGGCCCAGCGGCCCGCCAGCGTGGTAGTCACGTCACCCCAATTGGAGTAGGGGCAGAGCAGAGCCGCCACCCACGCTTGCAAGGTAGGCAGACCTGCGACCGACCGGCAGAACAGGCCCAGCGGCCTGCCGGCATGGTAGACACATCACCCCAATTGGAGTAGGGGCAGAGCAGAGCCGCTGCCCGCGCCCGGAACAGGCCCAGCGACCCTCCGGCTTGGTAGTCACGTCACCCCAATTGGAGTAGAGGCAGAGCAGAGCTGCCTCCCGTGCCCGGAACAGGCCCAGCGACCCGCCGGCATGGTAGACACGTCACCCCAATTGGAGTAAGGACAGAGCAGAGCTGCCGCCCGCGCCTGCAAGGTAGGCAGACCTGCGACCTACCGGCAGAACAGGGCCAGGGGTCCGCGGGCGTGGTAGACACGTCACACCAATTGGAGGAGGGGCAGAGCAGAGCCGCCTCCCGTGCCCGGAACAGGCCCAGTGGCCCGCCGGCTTGGTAGTCACGTCACCCCAATTGGAGTAGGGGCAGAGCAGAGCTGCCTCCCGTGCCCGGAACAGGCCCAGCGACCCGCCGGCATGGTAGACACGTCACCCCAATTGGAGTAAGGGCAGAGCAGAGCCGCCGCCCGCACCTGCAAGGTAGGCAGACCTGCGACCGACCGGCAGAACAGGCCCAGCGGCCCGTCAGCGTGGTAGACAGATCACCCCAATTGGAGACACAGGCTAGTAGAATTGATCACAAAACAAGACCCAACAATATGCTGCCTACAGGAGACGCATTTGATAGGAAAAGACATACATAGACTGAAGGTGAAAGGTTGGGAAAAATCATATCACTCATATGGACTTCGGAAACAAGCAGGAGTGTCCATACTCATATCAAATAAAATAGATTTCAAGCCAAAGTTAATCAAAAGGGATAAAGAGGGACACTACATACTGCTCAAGGGAACCATACACCAACAAGACATAACAATCATAAATATATATGCCCCAAACAATGGTGCAGCTATGTTCATCAAACAAACTCTTCTCAAGTTCAAGAGTCTAATAGACCACCATACAATAATCATGGGAGACTTCAACACACCTCTCTCACCACTGGACAGATCTTCCAAAAAAAAGTTGAATAAGGAAACTATAGAACTCAATAACACAATTAATAACCTAGACTTAATTGACATATATAGAATATACCACCCAACATCAAGCAGTTACACTTTTTTCTCAGCAGCACATGGATCCTTCTCAAAAATAGATCATATATTATGTCACAGGGCAACTCTTAGACAATATAAAGGAGTAGAGATAATACCATGCATCTTATCTGATCATAATGGAATGAAACTGAAAATCAACGATAAAAGAAGGAAGGAAAAATCATGCATCACTTGGAGAATGAACAATAGGTTACTGAATGATCAATGGGTTATAGAAGACATCAAGGAGGAAATTAAAAAATTCTTAGAGATAAATGAAAACACAGACACAACATATCGGAATCTATGGGACACATTGAAAGCAGTTCTAAGAGGAAAATTCATTGCTTGGAGTTCATTCCTTAAAAAAAGAAAAAAACCAACAAATAAATGATCTCATACTTCATCTCAAAATCCTAGAAAAAGAAGAGCAAAACAACAGCAAAAGAAGTAGAAGGCAAGAAATAATTAAAATCAGAGCTGAAATTAATGAAATCGAAACAAAAGAAACAATTGAAAAAATTGACAAAACTAAAAGTTGGTTCTTTGAAAAAATAAATAAAATCAACAGACCCTTAGCCATGCTAACGAAGAGAAGAAGAGAGAGAACTCAAATTACTAGCATACGGGATGAAAAAGGCAATATCACAACAGACACTTCAGAAATACAGAAGATAATCATAAATTATTTTGAATCCTTATGCTCCAATAAATTAGAAGATAGTGAAGGCATCGATAAATTTCTTAAGTCATATGATCTGCCCAGATTGAGTCAGGAGGATATAGACAACCTAAACAGACCAATATCAATTGAGGAAATAGAAGAAACCATCAAAAGACTACCAACTAAGAAAAGCCCAGGACCGGATGGGTATACAGCAGAGTTTTACAAAACCTTTAAAGAGGAACTAATACCAATACTTTTCAAGCTACTTCAGGAAATAGAAAAAGAGGGAGAACTTCCAAATTCATTCTATGAGGCCAACATCACCCTGATTCGTAAACCAGACAAAGATACTTCAAAGAAAGAAAACTACAGACCAATATCTCTAATGAACCTTGATGCAAAAATCCTCAATAAAATTCTGGCCAATCGGATACAAAAACATATCAAAAAAATTGTGCACCATGATCAAGTAGGATTCATCCCTGGGATGCAAGGCTGGTTCAATATAAGGAAATCAATAAATGTTATTCACCACATCAATAGACTTAAAAATAAGAACCATATGATCATCTCGATAGATGCGGAAAAAGCATTCGACAAAGTACAGCATCCCTTTATGTTCAAAACTCTAGAAAAACTAGGGATAACAGGAACATACCTCAATATTGTAAAAGCAATCTATGCTAAGCCTCAGGCTAGCATCATTCTGAATGGAGAAAAATTGAAGGCATTCCCTCTAAAATCTGGAACAAGACAGGGATGCCCTCTCTCACCACTTCTGTTCAACATAGTTCTCGAAACACTGGCCAGAGCAATTAGACAGATGAAAGAAATTAAAGGCATCAAAATAGGAAAAGAAGAACTTAAATTATCACTATTTGCTGATGACATGATTCTATACCTAGCAGACCCAAAAGGGTCTACAAAGAAACTATTAGAGCTAATAAATGAATTCAGCAAAGTGGCAGGATATAAAATCAACTCGCATAAATCAAAGGCATTCCTGTATATCAGCGATAAATCCTCTGAAATGGAAATGAGGACAACCACTCCATTCACAATATCCTCAAAAAAAATAAAATACTTGGGAATCAACCTAACAAAAGAGGTGAAAGACTTATACAATGAAAACTAAAGAACCCTAAAGAGAGAAATAGAAGAAGATCTTAGAAGATGGAAAAATATACCCTGTTCATGGATGGGCAGAACTAACATCATCAAAATGGCGATATTACCAAAAGTTCTCTATAGGTTTAATGCAATGCCAATCAAAATCCCAACGGCATTTCTTGTAGAAATAGAGAAAGCAATCATGAAATTCATATGGAAAAATAAAAGACCCAGAATAGCAAAAACAATGCTAAGCAGGAAGTGTGAATCAGGCGGTATAGCGATACCAGACTTCAAACTATACTACAGAGCAATAGTAACAAAAACAGCATGGTACTGGTACCAAAACAGGCAGGTGGACCAATGGTACAGAATAGAGGACACAGAAACCAATCCACAAAACTACAACTATCTTATATTTGATAAAGGGGCTAAAAGCATGCAATGGAGGAAGGATAGCATCTTCAACAAATGGTGCTGGGAAAACTGGAAATCCATATGCAACAAAATGAAACTGAATCCCTTTCTCTCGCCATGCACAAAAGTGAATTCAAAATGGATCAAGGAGCTTGATATCAAATCAGAGACACGCCGTCTGATAGAAGAAAAAGTTGGCTACGGTCTACATACTGTGGGGTCCTAGGACACCCATAGCACAAGAGTTAATAACTAGAATCAACAAATGGGACTTACTCAAACTAAAAAGTTTTTTCTCAGCAAAAGAAACAATAAGAGAGGTAAATAGGGAGCCTACATCCTGGGAACAAATCTTTACTCCTCACACTTCAGATAGAGCCCTAATATCCAGAGTATACAAAGAACTCAAAAAATTAGACAATAAGAGAACAAATAACCCAATCAACAAATGGGCCAAGGACCTGAACAGACACTTCTCAGAGGAGGACATACAATCAATCAACAAGTACATGAAAAAATGCTCACCATCTCTAGCAGTCAGAGAAATGCAAATCAAAACCACCCTAAGATACCATCTCACTCCAGTTAGATTGGCAGCCATTATGAAGTCAAACAATAACAAGTGCTGGCGAGGATGTGGGGAAAAGGGTACACTTGTACATTGCTGGTGGGACTGCAAATTGGTGCAGCCAATTTGGAAAGCAGTATGGAGGTTTCTTGGAAAGCTGGGAATGGAGCCACCATTTGACCCAGCTATTCCCCTTCTGGGTCTATTCCCTAAAGACCTAAAAAGAGCATGCTACAGGGACACTGCTACATCGATGTTCATAGCAGCACAATTCACAATAGCAAGACTGTGGAACCAACCTAGATGCCCTTCAATAGACGAATGGATAAAAAAAATGTGGCATTTATACACAATGGAGTATTACTCTGCATTAAAAAATGACAAAATCATGGAATTTGCAGGGAAATGGATGGCATTAGAGCAGATTATGCTAAGTGAAGCTAGCCAATCCCTAAAAAACAAATGCCAAATGTCTTCTTTGATATAAGTAGAGTAACTAAGAACAGAGTAGGAACGAAGAGCATGAGAAGAAGATTAACATTAAACAGGGATGAGAGGTGGGAGGGAAAGGGAGAGAGAAGGGAAATTGCATGGAAATGGAAGGAGACCCTCAGGGTTATACAAAATTACATACAAGAGGAAGTGAGGGGAAAATAATACAAGGGGGAGAAATGAATGACAGTAGAGGGGGTAGAGAGAGAAGAGGGGAGGGGAGGGGAGGGGAGGGGGATAGTAGAGGATAGGAAAGGCAGCAGAATACAACAGACACTAGTATGGCAATATGTAAATCAATGGATGTGTAACTGATGTGATTCTGCAATCTGTATACGGGGTAAAAATGGGAGTTCATAACCCACTTGAATCAAAGTGTGAAATATGATATATCAAGAACTATGTAATGTTTTGTACAACCAACAATAATAATTTAAAAAAAAAACAAAAACCAAAAAACACATAGAGATAATGGAAAGTCATAGAAGATGCTGCCTCAACATCCCTGTCACTTGGTCTGTGAATGGACAGAAGAATATTTGAGGTTTATCCAAATATATTTCATAACATTGTCAGCATAAAATAACTGCTCTGTTTTATTATGAATCAAATATGAGTAATTATGACCTGGGAATCTCAACCCAAGTAACACCAAATGGCATGCTCCGTCATGGAAGAGGTTAGTTATGTGAACTCTAATAGTCATGGAACAAAAACAGTTATTAATCAACAGATTCACCATATATACTAGTGGTGACATCAGGTCGGAAAGCTATAGCAAAGTGGTAAAATCTTGTCTATAGGTTTTAGATATTATCATATACCATTCTTAAGTTTTGGGTTGGTGAAGGTTAGAGATGTGTTAAGCTTACTGATGCATTCCAGGAATTTTGTGTAGTAGTCACAAGAATGTTAGGTCAGATTCAGAGAGTAAATAGCTGTTAAAGGAATAGACCAACCTACCTTTGGCTTTTAACCTATAGCATTCCATCTCCCCACAATCAGAATATTGTAGTCAGCCAAGTTCAAACAGTCTCTTTCATCTTCAATATAAATGTGGCTTCTTCAGAGAATTTCAGTACACACCATTCATTCATTCATTCGATTCATTTATTCATTCATTCCATATAACACTCTCTGACTAGGAACCACTGTGTTGAGCAAACTGGTAGAATGTCTTTCCCTAGAACCATAGTATCAAATTAGTCTTTCTTACAGCACATTTATTTGGTCTCTTTGTATAAATGCATACTAGAAAAAATGGCGTGGTTTTTCATGAGCCTTATGGATGAAAGTTTTCAATTCATGGACTGTAATGTGAATATACATATGAGTGTGTACATTACCCCTAGAGAGAATATGTTTCTTAGAGTTTGTTCAACATATTTTTAATTCAGAAGGGGAAAAAATGTTTTTCTCTCTGTCCTCCATTGTTCTTAGTTGAGACTCCCTGTAACAAAGTAAAAGAAAAACAAAATTATTATTAAGCAGAAATTTAATAACACGTATCCCTCCTGTGAACGTGGAACGTACTCAGAAATCAGAGAAAATTCTCCAAGAGTGTTAGTTGGCTTTTGAGTGCTGTGACTAAAATACATGACAAGAACAATTCAGAAGAGGAAAACTTATCTTGGTCTCATGGTTTCAGTGTTCTCAGTCCATGGTTGGCTGACTCCACTGCTCTGGGCCTGAGGTAGGTCAAAACTTCATAGCAGAAAGACATGGAGGAAAGCTAGTTAGCTCAGAGCAGTCAAAAAGCAGAGAAATGGAGGTGCCAGGAATAGTTTTATTCCCCAAGGCCACACCCCCAGTAACCTACTTCCTCCAGCCATGTCCCACTTGCCTACAGTTACTACCCAGTAATCCATCCAGCTATCAATGGATTATTCCAGTGCCGAGGTTACAGCTCTCATAATCCAATCATTTCACCCCCAAACTTTGCCACATTACTTAAAACATGAGCTTTTGTGGGGGCATTCCTGTATCCAAACCATATCAAAGAGCAAATTTCAAGAATAGATCTCAAGAGTTGTCGTAAGACTTCAGTCTTAAACAACATTGCCCCCCCAAAAAACAAGGAAAGAGTGTAAGGAAAGTGTAACAAAGAAGAGTGTAAGGAAAAGGGCCATTTATGGAGAGGTAACCAGGAAGACCACCAGAAATCAAATATAATGTTTGTTTTACAAATTTAAGTCATAACTTCTCCACTGAGAAGAGTTTCTAGTGCTTTAGTGATCCTTTTCTTAGAGGGAGATACTCTTATGAAGGAGATTTCCTTTATAGATGAAAATTTCTCTTTAAAGAGGGTGACTTCTCTGTTTTCAGAACTTTTCTTATATGTAAAGTTTCTCAAAATAATTAGCTCAAAATAATCTTAAGGCCAAATAAGCATATTTTGGGGTGGCATATTCTAACTATCAACAACTAAAAGGATTATATTAGATTTTATTAGGTTTTTCAAAATTGAGATTATATTCTTAGAAATATCACTATCTATAAATTTATCTCATCCATAAAAACCAAGTTTTCTATACCTTAGAGCATGTCTAAATGAGGGAATTCAACAAAACCATGTTCCAGAATTCTATGACAAGATTTGAGTTCCCAGGGCAAGAAGTGGTTGTCACTCCAGTGGGTCTCTCTACTGGCTGCCTGAGTGCCTGTGCACAGCAGTCTTCTCTTTACTGCATCTTCAAAGCTTGCTGAGTGAACCAATGAGGGTAGGCCACTGCTCTCTGCACCTGCTACTCATGTGCTCAGCCTCCTCACTTGGAATTCCTCTCTGGCAGTGACAATAAGAAATATGTATTTGATCTCCATGCCCAGTTCCTGGCACACAACTCCTAGACCCTTGGAATTTTCTGATTGAGAGGGATGAGGAAAACATGTTTGATCATTCATAATAAGCTCTTTTCTATCACTCCTTCATTTATGCTAATAAAGTGACTCTTGGAGGACCAGGGTTGGTTGCCAGAGGAACCAACGTGTGATTAGCAAATCAGAACTTTCAGCCATAGCCCCCACCTCCTGGCAGACAAAAGGGGCCCAAGACTGAGTTCAGTCACCAATGGCCAATGATTGAATCGGTCATACCTATGTAATGGAAACTCTATAAGAATCCTACATAATGGGATTTGAAGAGCTACCAGGTTGGTGAACATACTGAGGTGCAGGGAGCAGGATGTGGCCAGAGAAGGCATTAAAGCTTTCTGCTTCTCCAGCATACATTGCCCTACATACCTCTTTCATTTGGCTGTTCATAGGTACCCTTTGATATATGCTTTGTAATAAAAAAGTAAAGGTATATAAATGTTTCCCTGAGCTTTGTGAGCCATTAGAGCAAACCATCAGACACCAGGAGGGGTGAACCTATCTGTCTGTTTGACATTCAAAACCTGTACTCAAGAGAGGAAAGTTGGTGGGAAGGAAATCAGGTTTATTCAAGGGCCAGCCCTGAAAAGATGGAGGGTGCCATGTCCACAGAGCACTGTCTTAGGGAACACAGGTAAACCGAGGGGCTTCCATAGGAAGGGATACATGGTGTAGTGGGACGATGGCTGGGAAGGCTGCACGTCAGGTGGGGTCTTCATCATCCAGGGTGTGTGCCTCCTTTTTCTCATTGACCAGAACATTGCAGTTGACCTTGACTATAGCTTGTTCCTGTGCTTCTTTAGACAAACATATTTCTTCTCTGTAAGTTAAACTTCCTAGCAATGTACAAGCTTTGTTTAGTTGATGCATGGGAATAGAATAAAGAAGGACGCTACACATTCTGATATTATCTGAAGGTCACCAGATGTTCCAGGTTCTGTAAATCTAAAGAAACGCTGTTTAGCAGTTAACATTTAAATATTAGGTCTGACTTTTCTTTAGAATTTAGCATGGCAGGCAAAGGGAAGGCAAGCAAAAGTAACCCTGCCAAAGACAACTCCCAAGGAGCAGCCACCGTTCCAGGAAGCCCCTACTTATAGGGAGTTGGTTAGAAGTACAGGTGACACACCTGGGACTTGCTATTGCTGTCTAAAGGAGGGGCCAGTCTTGTGGGACTGAGCCCTTAGCATGTAGGGTCTGCACTAACTCTAGGCAGTTTACATCACAATTGAGTTAAGTTGAAGGACACCCAAGTGGTGCCCTTAGAGAACTGGAGGATTGCTTGGTGTGGAAAACCCACACATTTGGTGTCAGAAGTGTTGTGAATAGAGAAAAACAGTTTTTCCTTTATTGGTGCTCTGGGTGGCTTTGCTACTTTTTGCAGCTCAGAGCTGGCTGTAGGGAGCCAGAATAGCTTCGTTTGGAATTTCATCTGCATAGAGAAGACCCTGGAGGAAAACAAAGACGAGCACTTCCTATTCTCTTTCCAAGACATGTGCCTCTAACAGCCAACTCTTAGACCCAGCCGAATTTCCATCAGATAGTTCAAACTCAGCATGTCAGAACCCAAGTCCATAGTATTCCCCTTTCTTTCTGGCTCTACCATGTTCCCTATCTGGGCAAATATAATTACCATCCACCTCATTGCCTTAGTCAAAAGCTGGGAATTATTTTTCTGAATGGTTGCTAGCTTCTTCATCCCCATAGTAATCCAATTTCTGTTGATGATGCATTCCCAGGACCTCTGGTATCAGCAACCACTATTCTCCCTCCAAGGAGGATACCCTTATTTAGGGGTACCTCATGATAGCAAGAGCCTCCTAGCAGATCTCACCGTCGTCTTGTTCATCCTATTCTTCATTCGTTCATTACTCTTTTTACTCTTTCCTTTGTTTTGGTACTGGGAATTGGACCTAGGGGTGCTTTACCACGGAGTCATATCCCCAGTCCTTCTTACTTGTATTTTGAGACAAGTTCTCACTAAGTTGATTAGGTCCTTGCTAAGTTGCTGAGGCTGGCTCTGAACTTGAAATCCTCCTGCCTCAGACTCCTGAGTCACTGGGATTACCAGCGTGTGCCACTGCACCCAACAAATATTTATTTAGAATCTACTATGTGCAGGAATTTGTGGGGCTCATAGTAGTAAACCAACCAACCAAACAACAAACAATAAATAAAAATCCTGATCTGGAGGTGGGTGGGAAGATTCAGAACTACTGTCATTAAATGAAAAAAAAATATACTGAGAAAAAAAGAAGTCCTACCCTCAAGTTCTCATCTTCCAGTGAGAGAAGGCAAACAATAAAATACTCAAGATATACAGTCTATTCGAGAGTGCTGTGCATAAGCAAAGCAAGGGAGTTGGGTAAGCATGTTGCAGAGAGGAAGAGGAAGTTTTAGATAGGGAGGTTAAGGATGGTCTTACTGCAAAAGCATTAGGGTAGGGTCTCAAGGATTAAGTTGTGAACATGAATGTGGTTCAAGTGTGATTAAGAGCAAGAGCAGACACAAAGACCCCCAAGGTGGACCTGATGTTTTCCAGGGGTTGGAATGGAATAGACAAGAGGACAGCGCAGTAGCCAAAGAAATAAGCAAGCTTCTGGGAGCCAGAGCAGGTGGAACTGTCTGTCATATCAAGGCCCTGAACTTCTATTTCTCTGAGATGTGAAGCCTTTGGAGGTTCTGAGCCGATGTCATGATCTGAGTTACATTTTAACAAGATAAAACTGACAGCTGTGCTGACACTGGACTGTAGGAGGATAAAGGAAGAAGAGGGAAACTGTTAGGAGGCTTAGAATAATATCATATCCTCCAACCCCAAATTCCCTAGTGATTTCCAGCATGAATAAGATAAGAGTTTGAATAACTTAGTCATACTCTGGTATCTTCTACCATTTTGGTCTAATCATTTGCTCCTCCTGACACCCCTCCCCATCATCCTTCTGTCTGATTGACAGTGTGTAAATGCTTTCTTAATCTTCAAGTCAAAATTGAAATGCTTTCTCCTCCATAAAGACTTCCCTTTCCCCAGGCTCCCATGTCATGGGGAGATTTGAGCACTTGTTCCTTTTGATGTTATGTTTTTGGCTCTTTCTCCACCAGAATGTGTGCTTCCTGGGTTAAGGACTGGTTTTCATCCTGCTATGCAGAAATCACTAACCAACCAACAAACAGAACAACGACAAAACCCTCAATGAATGGCTTTAACCATGGAGTTGGTTAAAGCTGGTCAAACATGTTGACTTTCTCTGTCTTTATATAGTTCTGGGTTGGGGGTGGGAAGGTGGAAAAAAGTAATAAACTTGAGATCATCAGTTCCTAGGTCTCTTTTTTCTCTTAATCTGAAAAGTATCTAGAGGTCCCTGAAATTATTTTCTGAGGAAAGGGGATATTTATGAATACTACCTCCCTCTGCTGATATCACCCCTCATCTCTTCAAAAATTAAATCTCTGTTATTTCTTCTACCAACCCTATACCAGTGTTCTCTAACATTCCAAGAAAAAAAAAAAAACATATTACAGAAAGACACAAATATATATTTATATATTTGTTTTGTTGGGGGAAGGAATTGTCCTGGGTGAGTAGGCTAGCATTTCGTTTTATGGTTAAGTTGAATGTTTGTTTTAATCAAATCTTCAAGAATGCTATTTTATGAGACCCGAGAAACACATTTTCCTGAACATTTTGCAAACCATCTTCTGCAAAATATCAAGTTCTAAGATGCTTCTTCCCTGTTGTTTCTGCATATGTATTTTCTTGTTGCAAACCTCTCAGTTGAGAGTGGAATTCATGGCATCTCCCCATTTTCTCAATAACATTCATTAAGATACTCTTTTGTCTCATCATGTAGATCATTAATGAAGCTGTTAACTAACACTAGAGCTTCATTGATTCCTGGGGCAGGGCTACCAGACACCACTGTCGTGTGACACATTGCATCTATCCTCAGTCCCTGCATCACCCGCCTCAGCGTTCAGCCAGTCGAGAATGCTGGAATCCAAATCCAATCCAATTTGAATTCATTTTGCAAGTAAGACTTTATTAGATACTGTATTAAGTACTTTACCAAAATTAGGTTGTGTTACATCTTCATTTTCTTTCTCTCTTTTATTAATCATGCAATTCCCACTCCTTTAAAAAAAAAAGAAAGAAAAAAAAAGCAATTAGGTTTTCTCAGCTTGATTCAATCTCAAAATCCAGGCTGCTTATTGCCCCTGGTTCCATTATAATCTAAGTGCTTATAAATGCTTGCTGTTAGGCTCCCTGTCTCGCTTCTCTCTGAAATCAGTGTACATCAACTTCCCTCAGAACCTCACACCACCTTGGGCCACCCTCCTTGTTTTAGACAGGAAATCCCACCTGATTAATGATGGTTGGAGCTGGAAGTCTTCCTAGAGGTGTCAAATAATGTGGTTTTCAAAGGACTTTTCATGAAGCCCTGTTTCCCCAAAGATGCCTAAGGGGCCACAGGGAGATGATAAGGTCCGAGCCCAGAGGATAGGGCTCCTCCTTTCTATCCTTTGGCAGAGCAATGGTTTCCGTTTGCCTCCAGGCAGGGCCACCTTGAGCCTCTGCGCATGTTGAGCAGTTGTTCTTTCTCTGGATTGTCACTGTCCTACCACAAGATGGTCAGAGTTTTGTATAACATTGGATTTTGAAACAGGGTCTCTGCTGCTAAAAAGTAGGCTGCAGTGTGTCTAAGGTAGGACCGTCTTTTAAGTCACCAAACCCAGATCAGCAAGGCTGGCTTTTGACCTTCCCATAATTATTCACATAAAAGTCCTTTCATCTTGAGCCTGTAAATTTTTTGGTTGTTATTTTTAGTGGATGGGCACTCTGACTTGACCATGCTCAAAGAAAAGTGAATGTGTTCAACAAATATTTATTAAGCACTCACTAAGTTCAAACTCTCATGGAGCTTGTGTTCCAGAGGAAAAAAGACAAGTGATAAACAAATACAATCATAGATCAATGAAATGTCAGGTCATGGAAAGTGCTACAGAGAAAAATACAGGAGGGTAAGAGGACCAAGAATAAAGGAAGAGGAGAACTATTTTGGGCATCCCATAAAATAATAATCTCTGGAGAATTAACCTTCTTATTTTGAAGTTTTCTGTTACAAAGTTTTTTTTTTTTAAAAAATGAGACAACCATATTCCCTTTCTCTGTGTAGTATTCAGAATATACTTAATCAGAATATACTTAATAATATTAGCATTAAAATATCAAACACACAGCCTTTCATTCATTTGCTAAGTTATTGAATGGGTAATGAGAGGAATACACACAAACAACATGTTACCTGCCCTGGAGGAGCTTGAAGTCTAGGATATGTGTCTAAATAAATGTAACATATTTCACAATGAAGTAAAAGTCCAGAGATATTTCAGAGCACAATGATTAATTAAAGCTGACATGAGATTGGTGGAAGGTGTGAGTCCACTCCCCAGTGAAAGATTATGCATGGGAAAAATGTGGGATAAATGTGTAACCAGACCAAACCTGGATTCCTCACCTGCTCTATGGCTTGCCCAGGACGAGGACCAGGAGCTGATCACCAGACCTGTGTTTCAATATAGAAAGTCTCTTGCTGTACTGGTCATGACATTAGGATTTGGTCAAGCAGTTATGTTTAAAAATGCCCCAAATAACAAGGACTTATACTGAGATCTATTTCTTTTCTCTCATATAAAAGAAATTTGGAAATGCATTAGAGTGTGATGTCGCTTGAGCAGTGATTCCAGAAAAGTGTTGGAAACACGGGTTCTTTTTATGTTTAACTTTTTGCTTCATGGTCCAAGTAGCTATTAAAGAACCAGCCATTACTTCTTTATCTTAAGTAGCAAGAAGGAGGAAGGATTGATGAAGAAGCATATATTTAGTTTCCAGAGATCACAGGGAGCATTGACTTTTATGTTTTAATGCCCATAACTTACTCAATAGCTAGCTTAGCTGGAGTATAGGAATTGTTCACCCAACCCCACTCCATATCAGTATTCTGTTAAAGGGATATTAAGTATTATTTCACAAGGGAAAGGGAAAGGGAGGAATGGTCATTGGGAAGCAGCTAAAGTCAGCCAGAGGAGTTGCTAGGAGTTCCCCCTACCCACAGAGATGCCAGGTTGGGGAATAGGGGAAGCATAGGAGATTGTTAATGGAGACCTAGGCTGGATCCAAACCCAGAGATTCCAGGGCTAATTCTACAACTATTCTGACCTTTCATTAAAAAAAAAATACACATTGAATCATTTCCATGTGCCAAGTAATACAGTATTGAATGATATAACCATGAATGAGACACTCCTGTCATTCAGAAAAAAAATTCTAATGAGGGTACAATATTTAACAGGCCATTGAACTATTTCAATTATTGCATTCATGCTAACATTGGTGCTGAGTTAGCCCATAAGAGTGTCATCCAACTTAGTCCTGGAACTCAAAGAATATGTCCCAAGTGAGGTGAGGGAAGCCCGGAGAGCTGAGGGATGAGAAGGAATTTGTACAAGCTTGTGTGTGTATGTGTGTATGTGTGTAAGTATATGTATGCCCATTCTAGGGGCGGGAAGACAGAGAGGGTTATAGATGTAGAGTAATTCTTTGTATTAACTAGGAAAAGATGTTAAAGGGACTCAACATGGCAAGCTGCAGTGAAAACTGGCTAGATCTTGAACTGCAATATACCTGTGCATCCAAACCAGAGGGTAAGCCTGTGTGTGTGTGTGTGTGTGTTTGCGCATGTGCGTGCGCACATTCACACATGTGCATGATCACGTGTGATTCCATTCAAAGTTGGGGTTAAGTTGGGGTGAGGAAGAGAGAAGCAGTTATTTGCACAACCAAGTAGCCGAGCCTATTTCCAGCATTCTCTGTACTTCATATCTTGGTGATACAAGATTGTTTTTTTGTTTTTTACACATACAGGGAATTGGTACTACAATTGTAAGAGTACAATGAATTTTGGGGACCGAGAGTTTAGGTAAAAATATATTCATTAACCTTGTGCTTTCATGCCTCTAGAAAAGCTGGAATAATTCTTCGAGGGGTTAGGTTTTTAAAAATAGAATTTTACATTCAAAATGGCAAAAAAGAACCTTTGAAACCTAGGATTATTTTTTTTTTAAGGTACCAAAATTGAAAAGTTAAAAATTTGGTGAAAAGTGCTTTTAATCACCGAGGGTTCTCTGATCCCCTGCAGTGGCTCCAACATAGTACTAGAAAACCAGGATGGAACCTGAACATGCTCATAGAACTTATCCACAACCCCAAAGATGTTTTCATAATTAAGAAGTTTTTGTTTCTCCTAATGGAGTTTGATGGTCTTAGTTTATCAGCAACCTTTGAATTGAATTAACAACACGAAACTAATTAATCCTGGTATACCCCAGCAATCCACTTAGAAGCGGCAGGCAAAATTTAATTAAGTCCCTTTGCCTTTTATGAAGCATGCACTCTAGAAGCTTCAGTTTGCAGCTGAGAATTAGGTAACAAAAAGAAAAGGCTTGTCATGTTTTTCAAACCCAACTTTTTGAAATCAGACAATGGGTTTTAGAATTTCTCCTTGATTTGGAAAGTTAGAATCTAAAAGGACCAAACCCAAACCCTCCCTGAGCTAATCAGCCTTTCCTCCCTCACCCTTCTTAGATCAGAAGAGAAACGGTGGTATGTGCCTCCGCCTCACTGGCCCTAGTTTGTCGCCAGAACCTTACAGCTTGAGCTGTTGCTTGAATGCTTTTTTACAAACTCGTCCTTTCCTGGCTTCTGGCATGCTCTGTGCTGTCAGTCTTATTGATTAAAACCCTTGGTGGATTTCAAGACCTCCTTGCCCTGTATTGTCACAGATCTACTTAAAATGGATTTTCTCTCTTTGCCAGACCTGCATTTCTCAGTTGGTGGAGCAGATGCAAAGCAGGTGGCACTGAGATTTCCAATAGAAGCTGTTTCTAGTTACTGGGGAATAAATGGTGGTATTCTAACTTCTTTTGTTTTCTTATCTCTTTACACTCTTATTAATCTTAAAATGTCTTTATGCCTCTGAGTGTATACAGTTAATTCAATAAGAGGTATTTATAGATGTTAATAAAAAAATATTTAGCAGGTGTAACAATCTGAGGCTTTGACTAGCTCAGACATAATGCAAGAAAGATGTGTTAATGCCCTACAGAAAAAGACAGTGTATTGTGTAAGCTGTGAGTTGCTTCTTCCACATTTCCTTCCCCTTCTTCTCTTAACCAAAAAGTCCCTGACATTGGATAAAAAAAAAAAAAATCATGGAATTTGGTGAATATGACTTCAACTCTTCTAGCTTCAGGTTGGGAACCCATGACTCAGGATGAATCAGTCATAGCCCTTCTCCTGGTTACATTGGTTCCTAGGGAAACAGGGATCTAAATCAGACAGAATCTCAGGACTCTTGTTTAGAGTGCTGGCCTAAAGACCCTCTCTCCCTTTCAACATGAAATATGCAAAGTGAAGTATGCAGAATTTCTACAGCCATTTTTACACCATGAGGGTGGTTTTGTGGAGGACGAAGCTGGCCTATGGAAGACTCCAAAGGCCAGATCCATGCAAAGAAATTTGTAGAAAGATTCAGAGGACATCTGGACCTCCAGGTCAAACTGTACCTCAAGGTGGAACCACCATTGGCCTTTCCAGTTTGGTGAAAATACATTTTAAAAAACTTAAGACACTGAGTGTTGGATGTTATGTTATTTAAAATTGAAAACATTGTTGACTATCTGAGTTCACTTTTATTGTTTAATAAAGTATTTCCAAATTCAATGGCTTATGAAAAATAAATAAAATATTTATTAAAATAGCACAATTCCCCATGGGGAGATGGGGTTGGTTGACCTAAGCTCAGCTTTGCTGGGTTGTTCTGCCCATCTCTTCTGGACTTGCTCAGGAGCCAACTGTGGATGGGCTAGCTTGTGCATTCTTCCCGGATTGAGTCTGGGCTGGGTTGAGGCATCTTCCTGGAGTGATTCCATCCCATAAGTTTCTCTTTCCCTTGGGACAAGCAGTTAAGCAGAGGCAGTATTTTATTTTTTTATGGTACAGAACAGGCATGAAAGAGTAAGCTTATAGCTACCCGAATCCTAAGCTCATCACTGGCACATCCTTTCTGCCATATCCTATTGGCCAAGCATTGTTATTTCCTTAATTCAAGGTGGTTAGAACTCTGGCTTGTGAAACTATATAGAAGTTGTTATCTCGGATGTGGAAACCATTTGAAACCTAGCTCAGTTAGCTAATCTATACACACATTTTTGTTCATTTGTGTGTAACTGTGTGTGTGTGTGTGTTTGTGTGTGTAAAAGTAGCAAATTTTAACTTTGAGTTGCACTTTGGTTTCCATATAAGTTGACCTCTATTTAGATATGAATTAATAAGATTTTAGACTTAAAATATTTATCTTCCCCAAACATACTATTGATTTAATGATTGGAAAAATCAACCATTTCTTTGTAAGAATCATGCTTGTATGTATTTATAGAGCTAACAAATCCCCTTTATGTAAGCACCTATCTATTTTACTGGAAAAGATACAGGAACTTCCTTTTCTTTGTTCAGTTTAGAATTGGATAGTCTATTAAGACCATGAGGGTAATATTAGCACCAATAACAATTATAATGATAGATAATTCATATTATAGTGTTTAGTATGATTTAAATATCCTTGAAAGTGCTCTACATAAATGACCTTAATCTTACAACAACTTCACTAAATATACAGGTAGGGAAAAAGGTACTACTAAATGGCAGAGCTGGTTGCATGTCAGAATTTGTCAGAAACTCACATATCATTAGGGTATCATACAACTGTATTTTTTATTCATATTATTGTTTCTCTAGGCTGTGAATTCCTGGAGGTTAATTAGAGATGGTTTTGTTAATTTTTATATCCCTAATGCCTAGCATAGTTTCTGGTACAAGGTAAATAGTGAATCCAGGTTATTTTTTATTTTTTATTTTATTTTTTTAAATTTTTTATTGTTGGTTGTTCAAAACATTACATAGTTCTTGATATATCATATTTCACACTTTGATTCAAGTGGGTTATGAACTCCCATTTTTACCCCGTATACAGATTGCAGAATCACATCAGTTACATATCCATTGATTTACATATTGCCATACTAGTGTCTGTTGTATTCTGCTGCCTTTCCTATCCTCTACTATCCCCCTCCCCTCCCCTCCCCTCTTCTCTCTCTACCCCCTCTACTGTCATTCGTTTCTCCCCCTTGTATTATTTTCCCCTTTCCCCTCACTTCCTCTTGTATGTAATTTTGTATAACCCTGAGGGTCTCCTTCCATTTCCATGCAATTTCCCTTCTCTCTCCCTTTCCCTCCCACCTCTCATCCCAGTTTAATGTTAATCTTCTTCTCATGCTCTTCGTCCCTACTCTGTTCTTTGTTACTCTCCTTATATCAAAGAAGACATTTGGCATTTGTTTTTTAGGGATTGGCTACCTTCACTTAGCATAATCTGCTCTAATGCCATCCATTTCCCTGCAAATTCTATGATTTTGTCATTTTTTAATGCAGAGTAATACTCCATTGTGTATAAATGCCACATTTTTTTTTTATCCATTCGTCTATTGAAGGGCATCTAGGTTGGTTCCACAGTCTTGCTATTGTGAATTGTGCTGCTATGAACATCGATGTAGCAGTGTCCCTGTAGCATGCTCTTTTTAGGTCTTTAGGGAATAGACCCAGAAGGGGAATAGCTGGGTCAAATGGTGGTTCCATTCCCAGCTTTCCAAGAAATCTCCATACTGCTTTCCAAATTGGCTGCACCAATTTGCAGTCCCACCAGCAATGTACAAATGTACCCTTTTCCCCACATTCTCGCCAGCACTTGTTGTTGTTTGACTTCATAATGGCTGCCAATCTTACTGGAGTGAGATGGTATCTTAGGGTGGTTTTGATTTGCATTTCTCTGACTGCTAGAGATGGTGAGCATTTTTTCATGTACTTGTTGATTGATTGTATGTCCTCCTCTGAGAAGTGTCTGTTCAGGTCCTTGGCCCATTTGTTGATTGGGTTATTTGTTCTCTTATTGTCTAATTTTTTGAGTTCTTTGTATACTCTGGATATTAGGGCTCTATCTGAAGTGTGAGGAGTAAAGATTTGTTCCCAGGATGTAGGCTCCCTATTTACCTCTCTTATTGTTTCTTTTGCTGAGAAAAAACTTTTTAGTTTGAGTAAGTCCCATTTGTTGATTCTAGTTATTAACTCTTGTGCTATGGGTGTCCTAGGACCCCACAGTATGTAGACCGTAGCCAACTTTTTCTTCTATCAGACGGCGTGTCTCTGATTTGATATCAAGCTCCTTGATCCATTTTGAATTCACTTTTGTGCATGGCGAGAGAAAGGGATTCAGTTTCATTTTGTTGCATATGGATTTCCAGTTTTCCCAGCACCATTTGTTGAAGATGCTATCCTTCCTCCATTGCATGCTTTTAGCCCCTTTATCAAATATAAGATAGTTGTAGTTTTGTGGATTGGTTTCTGTGTCCTCTATTCTGTACCATTGGTCCACCTGCCTGTTTTGGTACCAGTATCGTGCTGTTTTTGTTACTATTGCTCTGTAGTATAGTTTGAAGTCTGGTATCGCTATACCGCCTGATTCACACTTCCTGCTTAGCATTGTTTTTGCTATTCTGGGTCGTTTATTTTTCCATATGAATTTCATGATTGCTTTCTCTATTTCTACAAGAAATGCCATTGGGATTTTGATTGGCATTGCATTAAACCTATAGAGAACTTTTGGTAATATCGCCATTTTGATGATGTTAGTTCTGCCTATCCATCCAGGTTATTTTTTAAAACATTGATTTGCATTTTATTTTATGCTGAACTTATTCCCATGCCACGAGTTTTGGTTTCTTCAGTATCTTCTGAGATAGCTCTTTCTTCTGAGCAACCTCCTCTTCTGCGTTAAGAGTAATTTGTTCCTTTTCAGCTGGGGATCATCTCTATGTTGCAAAGGGAGCTCATGCACAGGTTTATTTGGCCATGTGCTCTGTAAGTATGGCATGGCACCTTGGGTATTTTATTCCCTGGATATGCTCATTGCCAAGAGAACCTATATCTAAACTCTGAAGTGCAGCATTATTCTGAGTTTCTAAGCACATGCAGTAGAAATTTAGCCCTCTTTTTGGGCCACCCAACTTTTGTACATCCTCACTATTTGTCCTGGGCCCTCCTACAAACTCCACCATTGTAATGATGAAATGCCCCAGGATACTTCTTCAAAGTCATGACTTTTAGATTTTTGGTTGCTTTTTGGATATGCATCTACCTGAGGGCCTGTGCAATTTCATGGGCTTTTGCGGTAATCACCTTTCTGTTGATGTATCAAAATATCTGAGATAAATCAACTTAGATGGGGAAAGATTTATTTTAGCTCACAGTTTCAGAGGTTTCAGTTCATTGGATTGGCCATCATGGTGGTCTGAGCGTGTGGCAAAGAAGGCTGTTACCTCATGATAGCCAGATGGCAAAGAGAGAGGGGAAAGAGCCAGAGTCCCAATATACTCTTTAAGGGCTTACTTCTCTCCACTAGGCCTTTCCTTCTAAAAGTCTACCACTCCCTGGTAGTATCATCAGCTGGAGACCAAGCCTTTTAACACATGAGCTGTTGGGGGTCATTTACAATCTAAACTACAACATTTGAGAAATGAGAAATGAGAAATGAGTCAAATGTGGAGTTCTTTTTCTGTTTTACTTAAGAAAATATTATCCAAAGTATATGTATGAAGACATGAATTGGTGTGAATATACTTTATATACAAATAGAGTTATGAAAAATTGTGCTCTATATGGATAATAAGAATTGTAATGCATTCCACTGTCATGTATTTAAAAAATAAAATCAATTAAAAAGAGAATATAGGCATCAGTCTAGAAGTGAGAGTTCTTTAATTCAATTAATTATTATTCATTTTTAAAAAACTAAATGCCAAATCTTTAACTGCAATTAATTCTTCTGAAATATGTAGTATTGAAAGTTAGATGATCATTTCTGGATTCTAGCAATTAACTAGGTGGTCTCTTCCTTGAGAGTTTTTTTTTTGTTGTTGTTGTTTTGGTACTGGGGATTGAACTCAGGGGCATTTGCCCACTAAGCCACATCCCCAGCTCTGTTTTGTAATTTATTTAGAGACAAGGTCTCACTAAGTTGCTTAGCACCTTGCTTTTGCTAAGGCCGGCTTTGAACTTGCAATTCTCCTGCCTCAACCTACTAAGCTGCTGGGGTTACAGGCATGTGCCACCACACCAGCTTTCCTTGAGATATTTTATTTCCTCACCTTTTATTTGATAATTTATGTTCTTACAGCACACCCATTATTGTTTAGGGCAAGAACTTAATTATATACCATACGATCTGTACCCAAGCCACATTACAAGACTCAAATCACAGTACTGGAGGGGAACTTAGAGATGGCTTATGTTAAACAGACCACATCTTTTGATACCTTTTAATATTAAGATCAATGATTAAAACAAATATAATACCATATAGTTAGCTTCATTACTTAGATCTCATATCTGCATCATTGTTGATGACTTCATCCTTGAACCAAATATCACCATTAATTATGTTTTTTGAAGGTATAGTGTATTTCTCATTTATCAACACACCACCAGTAGTTAATATGGTGGCTGGCACATAAAAGTAATTCATTAACAAGATGGATGGACAGATGGAAGGTTAGGTGGGTGGGTGAATATCAAAATAGTAAAATTACAATTTTTATGAGGTATGTATTAGTGCCCTCTGATCATAAGGAGATATTATTTACTTAACAGGTTTATGGCAATGGAAATAGTAATGCTTTTACCCAAATTAAAAATAACAATGATGATACTGATTTTTGAGCATTCAGGCAAAGCAAGAAAGTTAAATTATTGTGTTTTCTACCATCCATGCCACAAAGTCTGCCTCTAACCAAATTTTATCCTTCAAACACAGAGAGGCATTCTCCTTATGGAATCCTACTTTGCTACCTGGGCTCATACAGTTTTGCAATTTCTTTGAAGCAGGTGCCACTTTTTCAGACATTCCAATGTGCTTGTTAAAAGTCATTCCTGTTCACATTGTAGCTTCATGTTCATATGTCATTAAGGTGAAAAGATGACATATGGAAAAACAAGAGATGATAGAAGTAAAAATATTAACTTTATTGAACTAATGAGATAATATAGTGATCAGCTGGGGGATTTGATGGCAAAACAAGTTTCAAAATGTTGCTTAGAGTCCTTAGCCTCAGGACAAGGATAAAATATGTCAATTACAGCACTAGACCTCATCTGCATTTCACTGTGGAAGGCTGCACATTTAAAGGACTCATTTCTAGCTGTTGCTTTCCTTGATTTATGTCCCATAATATTTAAGTAGGTGGCTAGATGGAAGAGTTGGAAGTGTGCCTTGAACACCTGACTATCATTTTGCAGCCTCTTGCATGAACTGTTTTTAAAAACAAGTACCATTATCCTGTGTACCTTCCTGACAAGGACATTTTGACATTTTCCTAATAAATTATGGATAAGTGCATTGAGAGTTGTAAAGAGCTATGCATTTACTATCGTCTAACTTTAAACATCTTGTAGTTCATTTTTTAAAATGTTATTATCATATTTCTTTAGATCATTTAAACTGTAAACATTCTCTGTGTCTCCATTAGAATTTATATCTGAAGGGATCTTTGGGCTCTCGAGGATTTTATGGAAATTATTGATTATCAAGGAGGAATTCAGGTTTATTTTTTTATTCACATGAAATTTTTATTTTCCCTACCACTACCTTTTATGGAAACTCTACTTACTCCTTGCCCCTGGATAAGGATTTTATTAAGAGAGCTAAAGATGTAGTTTTCCATTGTGATTGCTGAAATCCTGGGATCATTGATATTATATCATATATGTAGTAATTACATATATTTAAATAAGTCATTGTGTGATTATTACATACCACATATGAATATATATATATATATATATATATATATATATATATATATATATATATATATATAATGTAATATGTATTACAATTACTGTTATAGCTGTGACTATTGCTAACAGCTTCCCTTCTAGAGCCTTCTTTTTCTCTTAAGTGCATTTGAGACTATTTTTGAATACTCCCCCTCCCCCCATTCCTTAGAGAAAACCATTTTCTGTTTTACATTTTAAACCCACCACGCTCAATCTCTCTTTGGCATTTACCACTATAACTTTCAGGTCCTTGGGACTTAAATCACAGCTTTGTGTGTCTCCTCTTTATTCTCATTTCCCCTTTCTACGTTCATGAAGCAATTGCTGAAACTTGTCCCATAGTACATTTCCATGTCTTCTTTTATAATTGATCTGGCTTCTCTTGTAAACATTCCTCCCCCTCACCTTTTCTCCTAAGATCTTAAGAATTCATTTTTAAAAGATGTATGGGAAAAAAAAATAAACCATTCCTGGAGGTTTAGCATAAACAAGAATTCAATCTAATGAGTAAATGCAACTTTAAAAATTATGGATACTGTGAGAAAATGGAAAAGATTGTTTTCTATGATAAAATATAGTTCCCTACCCTTCCCTGCTAAATATATGAGAGAAATGTAGTATACAAGAAAGAAAATAAAATGATCCTTTCCTCCTAAATTCTGTCATCTGCTGTTTTTAGGTTGTGGGCTTGGCTGTGACATTGGCAGTCATGAGATATGTGGATTAGAGAGAGAATGACAAGAGATAGTGAAAAGATTTCAGACGCATCAAGGAGAGAGGCTTCTGAAAGCTCTGCTGTTTGCTAAAATAGGCTTTTGTTAAAATGGAAACCTCCAGTCATCTCTGAAATAATTGATTGGCAAATACAATGGGTGACCTAGCTCAACCAGAAAGAATTCATACAGCACCACCAACAAAATTATATCCTTTTAGCCAAATATGTTTTCTTTTCACTGAAATATGATTGACTCATAATAATGCTAATTATGCCTAATTATCATCTCAATTATGTTACCCGAGCAAGAACATTTCATCATTGTGGTGTTTATCAGTTATCTAATAATAATTTACATTGTTTCTACTTTCTTAAAAGTTTCACTGGTTTAAACATATACCACGGTATGGTGAGATATATAATTATTATTATTGGCTTTTGATTGTAGGCCTTTGGGGAATTAGCACAAATTTGTCTAAACTCTTCTATAATAAGTTCTATCAGGGGACTAGTTTAAGTGACATAATTATAACTGCGTCACCACAGAGGGAGTCACATGTGGCTTTACTGATTAATTGGGGGAATTGAATTATCTTTTTGTGGAATGAATGTAGCTAAGGATCTGATACAGACTCAGTAAGAAAAAAGAAGATGACCATGATGGCCTCAGAGTTGTTTAAAAAGAAAAGAAAAGAAAACCAACCAACCAACTTACAGACCACTAAATGGGAGAATTTCTTTTTAACGTTGCCACAGTGCTTTCAGCTAGCCAGCCTCTGAACTCCAAACTGGAGGAGTCAATTAGCCAAAACAGCCCCTTCTGTCTGTGGAAAGCCCAACTGGATTTAAGAGAAATGCTTCCGGCTCTTAGTGCCCCCTCCATCTCTTGGGGACACCCAAAACACATCTGAAACCTCTTCTAGGTGACAGGCCTCCTATTTTAATAACAGTGCCTAGCATTTGTAGAGTCCTTGCTAGTCGGCAAAGTGCTTTCGTGTACATTATCACATTTAATTGTATCAGTGGCCCTGTGAAGTGGGCATCATTATTCTCCCCCATGCAGAACCCGTCCTCACAGGGTCACGCATCTCCCTGTCTCCAAGCCTGTCTTGTTCTACCTTCTGTCTTCAAATATCCTTCTGTTCTGGCTGCTGCCCTTGAATTCTTTCTCTCACATCTGTGTTTCTTTGTTCTAAGAGTGTGACTCTGAGAACAGAATGTGCTGCTGTAGGTCTGGTTGTCACGAACCATTGTTTAACCTGCTTTGGTCAAAGAAGTCCGGTGATATGTGACTGTGTGGAGGGTCTCAGCAAAGCTTTCCTGGGGAGAAAAGATCTGGGCTTGCCCTCCACTTTAAAAAAATTTAATCATGTGGCTGCTAAGTCATCTTTTTGCTAAGTCATCTCCAACTGTCCTGTACTTGTGAAGACTTTTTTAAAAATATATTTATGTATTTATAGTGTTTTCTATCATTGTTTCTGAAGGGCAGAAGTTTTGTCTATACTATTAATTCTCCAGTGATTTTCCAGAGCCAAGCACAGAACTCTATACTTGGGGGAGCAAACAGGAAATACATGTTGAATGAATAAGCAGGTGATTTGTCTAAGCTGACTTAGAAGTGAATGATGGTGCATTTCCAGAGTTTTGCTCAGACTAAATGGAATAACGCGGTCTCCAGAGGGTCTGGTCTGTGCAGGAGGGCCAGCGTGGCTTCCAAATGAATGTACCACATGTGGAGCACTGGCTTCCAAAGTTGGTGCTCAGCCCAGGGGCGGCATGAAAGGACCCAAGTCTTTTGAACCATGCCCTTGGCCCATGGAATTGTCCTTGTCCAGCCAGTCCATGGGATCAGGCTGCACCAACCTCTGCCTCCTTTCACAGAGGCAGCTCCATCCAGCCTTCTACCTGGTGAAGATTTTGGGGTTGGGGTTTGGTTTTAATTCTAGAACAGCTCCAACTTACTCCTGTGGGAACAAAATGGACCAACCACTGGACAGGGGCATACAGGATCTGAGTTCAAGTAAGTTCTTGCTGTGACACTCATTAGCTGTATTTCCATCCCAGTAAATAGAATCTCATCTTTCCAGTTGCTCAGCCCAGGACCTTGAAGTCATCCTTTACTTTCAAAATTCCTGCTAGTTTTATCTTCACACATTTCTAGAAGCTGATCACCTCTCACTACCTCCAATGTAACCTCTCAAGTTCAAATGCCATCAATTCTTGCCTGGATTATTGTCACAGTCTCCTGATGGATATCCTCAATTCACATGTGTGTCTCTGTGTGTCTATTCTTTATACAACATCAGAGATACTTTTATTATAATAATTAATATTATTTTTTTTTTGCTAGGGATCCAAACCTAGGGCTTTGTATATGCTAGTCGAATGCTCTACCACTAAGCTACAACCCTAGGCCCCAGAGCATGGCACTTTTAAACGTGTGATAATATTTTTTCCTCTGCTAAGAATTCTGTGTCTTCTCTTTAACTCAGTGCAGAAGGTAAAATACTACAACACCTGTAGCGACCCACGAAGTCTGTCCTTTCCCTCCCAACCACGTGATTCTCCCATCGTCTCTCTCGTCTCTCCTCCTTGCTCATTCTATTCAAACCACCCTGGACTCCCTGCATTCCTCAAATACTCTAAGCCAGCTTCCCCATCGGGACCCCCACTACTTGCCTCCACATGAAATTCTCTTCTACCAGATTTCCATATGCTCCGTTCTCTGACAGCTTTCAGATCTGCCCATATGTCCCCTCCCTTGACCTAATAAAATAAAACAGCATGCCCAGTTCTCTGCGGCCAGCTCTCTCTCCTCTGTGCCATTGGCCACCACTCGCTGTCTCCTGTGCTCACTGGCTCTCATTACTTCTTGCCCACCTTCCTCAGGGCAGAAGTGCCCTCACACCAGCTCTGTGGTGTGCACTGCGGAATCCCCACATCTAGAATAAGACCTGGTTCATATAAGCACAGGAAACATGTTTGCCAGTGAAAGAATTTTCAGGAAATTCTTACCCTTTGGGCTTCGTTTGCCTTGTTTTGTTGAAAACCAGTGTCTGTATTAGTTTCCTAATAAGGTTACAAGGTACCACAAACTTGGTGATTTAGAACAACAAACATTTATCCTCTGGAGGTCAGACGTCTCAAATAAGGCTCTGAGGGAGGATCCATTTCATGTCTCTCTTGACCACTTCTCGTGGCTTCTGACCACCTTTCTTGTTGCTTGGCTTGGAGATCTGTCACTCCCATCTCTGGCTTCTTTTACATCATGTTCTTATTCTCTTCTCTTCTCAGAGCACTCTTGATTGGATTTAGTGCCCACCTACTCTAAAATAATCTTGTTTCCACATCCTTAATTTAATTACCTCTGCCAAGACCCCCCTTTTTCAAATAAGTTCCTATCCACAGGTTCCAGATGAAAATACCTTCTTTGCTGCCATCATTCAACCCACTATAGCGTGATCAAGACGACTACACGAAACAAGGGTTGCGGAAGCTCTTTGTATAATCGAACATGTCATTATGTTAAGACATTTCACCCTCTCAGATGTGGTCTGCTGGCCCAGCCTACAGAAATATGTGTAAACATGGGTCCTAATATCTAGGGGATCTGTTGGCCTTCACAACTCTAAATCATTAGGAAAATTGCTGATTTGTCTTCCATATATTTCTCCCAGTTATTGATTTAGGAGACATGTTGGTGAAATAGAGTCTGGAGGGAGCAGTGAGGCCTGAAACCTGACTGTTCATGTAGGTTGCCATGAATCAGTTAACCGGTGCCCTTTGGGTATAGGGTTCCTCTATTTATGAGTCTCCTCAGGGTCCTTTTATCTCTCTGTTCTCTACATGACCTGCAGAGACAATATGCTATTTTGTTAACTGACTTGTAGAAATACAGGGCTAGCAGGCCTATCTCATGTATGTATTCACTTGCTGATTTATTCATCTACTCATTCATACTTGTGTTGAATATGATCTTTGAGTGCCTTCTGTATACCAGGCATGGGGGAGTTGGCAATGGACAAGAGCGATGCTGTCTCTACCCTAATGGAACTCATTATTGCTTATCTTGTGGTCCAGTTACTTGCTTTAGTAGATAACTTTGGGAAGGACTGGGAATGAAGTCAACCAGCCGTGATGTTTTCTTGTGGCACATCCCAGCGTCCGTGTTTCTAAATGTTTCAAATCATCCAGCTATCTGGTCTATTCATGGACTCTACCTTTCTCCTTATGTTGTTTGAGAACCAGAAGTGAGTAAATTTGTTGGCCTCTGGTTTAGAGGTATGTGCAGGTTTCCTGATTCTTCAGATTCTGTCTGTGCAGTCCTCTTGGAAGTTGCTCTTGGTCCTTTAGGATGAAATTCATGCCAGACAGCAGACCTGGACCCCTTAAGAGAACCCAGATACCCTTGACCACAGCACTGTCATAAGTATCACCACCCTTAATGACTACCACCACCACTATAATTTCTTCAGCAATTCCACCAGACTAAATTTGAACACACATTATTTTTAAAATCCTTCCAAACCACAGCTAGGAAGAAAGCATGTGTTCTCTGTTTTATAGATCAGAAAACTGTGGCAGTGAGGGGCTGAGTTAGTTGCTCAGTCACATAGTTCTGAGTGGAGGGCAGCCAAGTTCAAACCCAAGGCCCAGCTTCCCTCATGACAAGACTATGCTGCCTCATTCTTCGTTTTTGGCCTCAGAGCTGATAAATATTCTCATTCTTTCTGATCTAGGCCTCTCCCCTTTTGCTTTGGAAATCCCCTACTTTTCATAGCCATATTCTCCTTTTGATTCATCAAATTAGACCAGCAGCCCAAAGCAGAAAGCCGCTTATTCCCGTCGATGTCATGTTCTGGACACACTGGTCAGTGCCTTCTCTGTAGTGCCCGTGTTATGTTCCTTGAGCCTCTGTTCCCATGTGGCTTTCTTCCTTCAGACCAGTTCTTATCAGAGCCTGCCTCTTTCCTCTGGAGAAGAACCCTCTTACCACCTTTTGAATATTTCCATTTTAAAACCTGATCTTGTCAGGGAATTGGCTTCCTCAGGTACTTTGTTTCTTCCTGATGGGATTTATTTGCAATTGTAGAGCAGAATTGCTTTTTTGGAAGAATTTCCTCACTTTTCTTGAGTAGTCTTTTTAGCATTTTATGATCTCAGTATCAACCCCCCCGCCCCCCCAAAAAATAAAGCTGAATATTGTACCAGGTGCCAAGCACTGTCATCAGTACAAAAGCCTAAGAATCAGTTCCTCAATCTTGAGGGAGATATTACAATAAAAAATGCATGGCAGCACAAAATACATATACGTATATTTATGTGCATATATAATGCATATTAAGTATAAATGAGTATTTACTCATTAAATGGTACAGAATGGGTTTGGGGAATAGATGCAAGCTGGAACAGTAGAAGAAGGCTTCATCAGAACAGCAGGGACTTGAAAGACTAGGGTACATGTGACATTACAAACTCAATCCTTCCTATAACCCAGTGAATTAAATTCTTAAGAGTATCCTAATGTTTCAGATAAGACTGTAGAGGTTCAGACAGGCTGAGCAAGTTGTCCAAGGACATGCAAGTTGTGAATGTCTAAGCTAGGATTTGAACTTTGTGAGGAGGACTCTTGCATTCCATTCTTAAACTCTTCAGTTCTTCTAGGAAGCTTCTAGATAAAGATAGAGAGGAAGAAAGAAGGCCCTTCAGATGAGGGATGATCAGAAGTTATTCAGGGCAACACGGAGAGAAGAGTTTTGCTGAAACACCTTCACTTTTAACTAGCAGAGAAGGATGAGGGCATGACAGCAGGATGCCTTAACGATGGGACAGAAAACCTACTGAACCCTGATAGGCCAGGAGGAAGCAGCACCACATCTCACTAATGCCCAGTTCCAAAAACATGGCCAGAGTAAAAGAAGGAGAGAATTATTCTGTGAAGAAAGCAACCACAACAACAACAAATTGGAGTGGTAAATGACAGCACGCAGTGTCAATCGATGCCCCTTGCAACTAATGAAATGCATTCAATGTGAAAAATCATTACAGTACATTTTGACATCTTGGGCCATTCTCACGCTCACAGATAGCTGTATTGTTAACAACATTGTCATTGAAAGGGAAGAAAAATGACACATATAACATGTAGAAATAAAGCCAGGTGAAAGGTATAGAATGTCTCAGAAAAAATGATTTTGGAGATAATTTAAAGAAATACACAACTGTTCCAGCATTCAATTATTAAACACCTTGGATGCAAAAAAACAGATGACTTTGAATACCAGTCGGCTGTATTGTCAGCTGGTGGGACCTCCCCTGCCTAGGTAGCTCCATGAAAATACTGCTCCTCCTATGATCTGCCACATTTTTTTTTTTTTTCATGGAGCATTAAGTCTCTTTCTAAGGATTTCTAAATACCAGGATGCTGAGTGGGTATGATTATTAGCAATCAAATAGTCCTGTTCACAAGTGTAAGGGTTGCAGTCCTGGGAATCTGGCTAACTTCCAATTGGGTAATTACATACAGAAAACCTTCTTGAATCCCCCTCAGAGCTCTAGTTGTAAAAGCAGTTTATAGGGTGATTTGTAATTGTGCCTGTGGCCAGAAAAATAGCACAATCCACCAAAAATAAAATAAGCAGTAGCATCCCCCAAAAGAATAGAAAGCAAACCACCATACCTCCCGTGGAAAGCTAATGGCCACCCTCTAGTTGGTGGCATTAAAATTTTAAAAATGAAAACGATTATTTACACAACCAAAATATAACAGAGATGCATCCTTTCAGCTCTTCGTTTTGCAGAAATATAGTCAACTAACAAACTATAGGGATAGTGGCTGGGAGTGTTTTGGGGTAACAAAGTATTTGATTCTTTATCATTTATCTTGAAAAATCCTTTTCTTAGGAGACAGTTGGGGTGTGCACTGTTTTAATTATTTTTGATAAAATTAAAAAGTTTTTTCCTATATTACAACATCATCAACTTTGTATCCAGTAGGTAAGAATGGAAATAATTTTTGTTACTAAAAACTTTGCTAATTTGCATTGTGAATCCCACATGTAATTGTACATGAGAATCACTTGGGAAACTTCAAAGTTGAAAAAAAAAATCCATGTCCCCAGGCCTCACGCATAGCCTCCTCAATCAGTGGTTAGTGGTTGGAGTGGTAATCTGTATTTTTCAAAAGGTACTTTGGTGGGTGCTGTGTGCAGCCAAATTTTAAAACATCCCAGGAATTCTAACCAGCTTCTACATGACTACTTTTCTTATGAACTAGATGTTTAAAAACTTAAAAAAAAATAATCTCATTAGTGTCTGATCATCCACCACTGAGGAATTCTTGTTTCTTAAATGTATTTTCTATTTGCTTCTTGAAAATATGTCACAGTCATCTTCAGAAATAATTTCTTAAAAAAAAAGAGTATGAAGGAAATTTTTTTGGGGGTAACATTTGTACCTTTTAACATTTGATACCTGCTAAAAATCTCCACAGTTCCAGGTGTGGTAACACACACCTGTAATACCAGTGGCTCGGGAGGCTGAGATAGGAGGATCGAAAGTTCAAAGCCAGCCTCAGCAATGGCAAGGTGCTTAGCAACTCAGTGAGACCCTGTCTCTAAAATACAAAATAAGGTTAGGGATGTGACTCAGTGGTTGAGTGTCCTTGAGTTCAATCCCTGGTACCCCCCCCCCCCAAAAAAAAAAAAAGATTGCACATCCAATAAATGACATAAATGACATTCATTTCTTAAAAAAAAAAAAAAAAAAAACTCCATAGGAAACCCAGTAAAAGTTCATCTATTTCTCTTTCCCCCCACACATTGATTTTTATATTCATAAAAGTGATGAAAGCCATCTAACTTAAATTGACTTTGGTGTATAAAAAAAAAGTTTGCCTTTTTTGCGGTGCGGAGAAACTTTAGTGTCTTAGCTGAACCACAGCCATCTCAATTCATCAGCCCACCTATAACTCAAAAGAGTTGTGTGCACCACATTTCTCCAGTTTATTGGCAATGGAAAAAGAAAAGTTTATTCATCTTGTTGGATTAGATGATCTCTAAGGTCCTTTCCATCTCTAAGATTCTATTATTCTTTTCCATCCCCAAATAGACAAAGTACAGAAATTCATCACCTCTCCCTGGTGTAATAGAAACCAGTAGAATCCACAAGTATGTTAACCCCAAAGTTTAGGTCTTCTCTTGTATTTTGCTGGTGAAATACCTCAGATAATGTTGATATTTTTACCATTTAAAAGTGAAAATGCATTAGAACTAGTGGTTACCATCGATATGAAGGTGTTGACGGGTGATTATAAATAATAGACTCATTACTGTTCTCCTGAGTTTTATTCCTAACAGATGATGAATAATCTTTAAGATATGTAAGATCCTGTAGGGTATTAAATTACATGAAACCACTAGAATATCAAATAGTGGTGGCTCTATCTTTTGACTCCTACAGTTTTTTATATATGGGTTGACAGTCTCACTCTTTTGTATTTTTTCATTATGTGTCTGCCTGACCTCTTCTTTGAGGGCAAGAATGATTCATCACTATAACCCTAGGATGTAACACAGTGTCATGCACGTACTTGGTTGCCATTTGATTAGCTGTGTCTTGAATATTAAATGAGCTCAACTGCTTGCAAATAACTGCTGAAGTTTAAGAACATAAAACCCCAAAGTCAAAAATTTTTTGACATCTATGATGAAACTTGAAAAATAAGTTAGGAGACCTCAGTTACCTAGAATATATAAAGTGAAGAAGGATGGAACATTTATTGACTAGGATAGCATTTTCTTGCTTATTCCCAGGAGGGACATGTAGATCAATTAAACAGTCATTATATTTCACTTCAGTTTAGTCTCTCTTAGTGTTCACATCTAGTGACACCATATGTGCCATTGATTGCATGGGGGAGCTTCTAAGTCAGTGTAACCATTTAGGTATTTGGTGAATAGCCTTGGGAAAGGTATGAATCTGCATATTTTAAAATGGAAAGATTAAGTCAGATCGATAATTTTCTAACATTGTTGATAGAGGAAGCCTTTGTTTCTTTAAACATATACTTATGTGGAAACTTAAATGTAAAAATGATAAATATACTGCTATATTGCTGTTTAGATTGAAAGAGGAATTAACACCAATAGTATAACAAATGACCCCAAAATTTAGTGATGTAAGAAAAGAGTTTATTTCTCACTTATATAAAGTGAATCCATACCAAGGCTCTCTGCAAATGATCACTATGTGGTCTTTTGTTACTATTTGGTCATTTAACATAGAAGAATAATAGCATGCTCCATGGTTTGCTATTTCCCCTCTACCATAATTCCACAATGTGATAGCACGCCATCAAATTTTATATGATCCTGGACTTGGGCATGTATGCAGGGTGTGAACTTGCAGAGTTCTGTTACTTCTAATGTGAAGTTGTGGAATGGATCTAGCCATCTTTCATTTAGATTAAGAAGGACTTAGAAGATAAAAATATAGTTTGACTCAGCTCTGTCACATAAGAATTCAAATCTATGTAATACTGGGGATATCAAATGCTCTTCCCATGTTTAGCCACTGTTACAAATTATTGGCTAGATCTTTTTACACCACCTATGCCTGCCTGTTGCCCATAGATGGATCCTTCTCCATGTTTTCAACATGTAATCAAGGTTTTGGCTGATGATTTCTAAATCTGATTATTCAAGCCAGAACTCTCTGCCTGTTTTTACAAATCTGTATATGCAAATACTCACAGGATGTCTGCACTTGGATATCCCAGTATCATGTCAAGTTCCAAATGTCCAAGACCAAAACCATATTCATCCCCTCTCTCAAAACTCTCCTTCTGTAATCTCTTACAGAATGGCACCTTCCTATAACAGTTTATCTGATACAGAGACCTTCATACTCTTCCAAAGAAAAATGTTCAATTATCGTGACTTGTATTCAAATTGTCCTCAACCCTCCCTTTGAGTCACCATAGGAAATAAACCCCCATCTCCTCTCATGTCCTCCTAACTGACCTCTCATTTTCTAGGCTTTCTTCTCTGCTTGCTTTCTCTTGTGAATCCAGTTACCCCCAAATTCTCCCCCATGCAAACTCTTTGCCCAGCCTGAGGCCCTTCATTATCTGGCTTCTGCCAGTTATCTAAATTCAACTATCCCTTTCCCACATGACCAGTTGGCTACAAACTCCTTCTCATTCCTGAAATATACCAGGACTCTGGTGCCTCTGTGCCATAGACCATAAATAAGTAAGTGGATGTGACTTTGTTTCAATAAAACTTTATTTACTAAAATAAACTGGGGCTGGACTTGTCCCAGGGACTCTAGTTTGTTGACCATTCCTCTAAGCCTTAGTATTTACTGTTCCCTCTACCTGGAACACCCTTCCTTATTGTCTATACTCCAGCCCCATTTTGAACTTCTGATTTTTCAAATATTCACCTAAGCATTTCTTCCTGGATGGAGCAGTTTGTAAGTAATGCTCACATTATGCATACAGTTTTGTTATTCATGGTCCATGGGAACACTGACTGGTGACTACTGAGTCCCTAGTGGAAATGCAGTGTTAGGTTCCTCTGAGCCTCAGTTACAACATTTTTGTCAACTGCTCAGTATAGTCTCTGTTTTCTGTGTATTTCTCTTCAGGCAGGTCATTCAGATTTTTCACTAATCTGCACATACTTGTGAATGACCAAAATGCATATGAAATCAGGCCAGTTAACGTCCCAAAAAAGGGCTGCGAGTATTGTTTTTTGCATTACAGATAAATTTTGGCAAGTCGACGAATTCACAAATACTGACTGGCAAATAATGGGGATTGAATCACCTAAGAAAGTCAGCATACTAGACAGCTAGTTTCTTATGAAGTACTTATTTGTCCTCTTTCCCTACCTTCCTGATCTTTGAACTTGATGAAATTTTTGAATGAAGTACATTTAGCTTAACATTTGTAGCATAGATCATATATATACAGGAAAACATTTTTTAGGCTTTTTAAATTTCTCTCAACATTGGCTAAATGATCAGAAACGCTCCTGCAGTATGTAGGGAATGCTGCTGCTTTTTTTCTTTTTTAACATCTTCATTAATGATCTTCAACAAGCAGTAAACAATAAGTTAATGAAATCTGCAGATGATACTAAATTAAGAGATACCGAAACACTAGTGAGAGTGCGGCTGTCTCATGAAGGCACTTAGAGAAGTCAAAAATAAAGGCCATCATGAAGGATGCAATCAGAGAAATACAAGCTAAAAAATTCTAGCCAAGCAAATTTTAAATGTCTGGGAAACCTGGCTCGTGTTTGTCGATTGAGTCCTTCAGCAGGTATTTATTGAGAGCCTTCTACATGCTTGAACTTTTACTGTGTTTTGAGAATATCAAAGTGAACAATACAATCCAGGCCCTGACTCACTGAGTCTATACTCCAGTGGAAGAGAAGAGAAAGAGGAGTAAGTCATCAAGTCTTTAAGATAAAGTGGGAGGTGATATTGGAGTTGAAATGTGAAGGATGAGTGGAAGTGCAAGGGCCAAGGGTGCTCCAGAGAGAGATCTCAAGGACAAAGGTTTGGAAGAAAACACACACACACACACACACACACACACACACACATGTAGGTGTCAGACACAAGGAGCAGAAAATGAGGCTGGCTTGAGCTTAAGGTAGAGGTGGCCTAGGAACAAGGGATGGCTTTTGACAGGTGAAAGAGCAGGCAGGGGACAGGTTATGCGGCACCCTGTAGGCATTGTGTAGAATTTGGATTTTATTCTCAGTGTCATGGGAAAACACTGATGAGTTTTGAGAAGAGTAAGAAACATGATTTGACTCACATTATTGGATTACAGTGGGGTGAATATATGACAAGGTGTTCTACTGGGAGGTGACAGTAAGAGAAGACGGTGGTTTGGACGAAGATCTGGAGGAGGACAGTTGTGGAAAGGTGGAGATGTGTATTGGAGGTAAAAACCAGCAGGTCGTGCTAGTGGATTGGCTGATGGGGAAAGGTGGGAGGACAGGGAGAAATCAAGCTGACTTCTACCTTTTTTGACTTGAGCAACTGATGGGTTTAAATAACAAAGAACTGGAGATTCTCACTGAATGAGGGAGGGCTGGAGGAAGAAGAATTCAAAGGAGGGGAAGCTGGCAATAATCTGCTGTGGACATAATAAGCTGTGGTACCATTTAGACATTCAAATGGATCTGCCAAGTAAGAAGAAGCATGCGTGCATATGAAGTCAGGCCAGTTAATGTCCCAAAAGACACCCCAGCACAACTGGCATCCTGTAAGTGTAAAAATGGCAGATTCTCTTGGTATATGTAAGGTGAAAGCAAGTATTTCATATTAAAATGTGAAATACATATTTATTGAATACAGTATATACCATGTATAGGACACCACTGAGGATTCAAATATTAAAGATAATCCTTGTCTTAGGTAGGGAGATGGATGATGTCCAGCTCTGATGGATAACAGAGGTCACCTTGCTAAAGGAAATGAGCCCTGGTATTAGATTTTAAATATTAATAAGAGTGTCCTAAGTGGACAAAGAAGAACAGGGCATTCTAAGCCTAATCCCAATACTGAGTTTAGTAGCATCTAGTTAGTGGTGATATGTTTTGGATTAGTTCTTAGGTTATGATAGAATCCAATTGACAGAAATTTAAGAAAGCATTCCAAAAGTAAGTTGCAAGTCATATACGGTGAAATTCCTAGACCTTGAAATAAGTTTTGACAAATGTGTGTGTGTGTGTATAATATATATATATAAACTGTAACAATAGAGGCATTGATAGAAAGGGGCATGAAGAATCTTTTTGGGGTGGTAGAAGTGTTTATCTTGATGCAGGTATGGATTCTATAAGATAAACACTTCTACCACCCCAAAAAGATTCTTCATGCCCCTTTCTATCAATGCCTCTATTGTTATGGCCTATTTCACCCATAGGTTAGTTTTACCTGTTAGAAATTCATATAAATAAAATTACACAGTATATACCCTTTGTGTCTGTCTTTTTTTTTTCCACTCAGGGTGGTGTTTCTAAGGCACATTAATTTTGTAATATTGTCACTTTACTTTTTTATTTCTGAGTAATATTCCATAGTTTGGATAAACTGTACTTTGCTTCCTCTTATTTTGTTAGATTCTGGATTATTTCACTTTTGGACAACTTTGAATAAAGGTGCTGTGAGCATTTTCATATAGTTTCTTTTGTATAGATATATTTTTATTTATCTTAAGACCTGGGGATGGAATGGATGATAGGTCATGTATACATTTAGTTATGTGAGAAACTGGCAGAACGGTTGCCAAAGTGGTTGTGTCCTTTTGTATCACCACCTGTGATGCATAGGTACTTCACTTGATCTACAACTTCATGGACATTTGGAGTGCTCAGTATTTTTAACTTATACATTTTAGGGAATATATAATGGTATTTCAATGTGATTTTAGTTTGCATTTTTCTGATTATTAATGATGCTAAGTATTTTTATGTTCCTCATTGCCCATTTATTTACCTTTAAAGGGTTCCTATTTAAGACTTATGCCCATTTTTACTGGGTCATTTATTGTTGCTAGTATTTATGAATGATTTTTGCTTCTCTGATCACGAGGGAAACTGGTATGTGGTCTTCTTATGATGTCTTTGTCCAGTTTTGGCATCAGGGTATTCTGGCTTATAATTTATTTATTAATTTTCATAATGTGTCCTTTGATGATAGGAAGTTTTGATTTTGATAATGATATATATATATATATATATATATATATATATATATATATATATAATCATGGCTAGCATTTTCTCATTTTTAGGAAACCTGTGCTTATCTCAGAATGTCACAAAGATATTTCCCTATCTCTTTTTTTAGAAGCTTTATATTTTTAGCTTTTATATTTAGTTAAATATATATAGGTAGGTGATAGGAGGTGAGTCAGGTTTCATTTTTTTTTCCATATAGATGACCAATTTTTCTAGCACCATTTGTTGAAGAGACTCTTTTTTCCATTGAATTGTTTTATTGCCCTTGCTGAAAGTTAGCTGAACATGTGATGTAGATATAATTCTGGACTCTGTATTCTGTTCTGCTGATCTCTTCTTCCATCTATATATTCAAATCTCCTTGTCATGATGATCTTAGTTAGTCTTAAAATTAGGGAAGTCTTTCAATTTTGTTCTTTTCAAAGATTGGTTTGCTAGTCTATTTTTTTTGTATGTCCATATAAATTTTAGAATTGGTTGTCAGTATCTTCAGAAAGGTCTAATGGGGCTTTGGTTGGTCTTGTGTTCTTCTCATCATGAATGTGGCAAATCTCTCTTTTATTTTTAATTTTTCTCATTATTTTGTAGTATCTTGAACTGATTTTGTTAAACTTTTCCCAAATGCTTTATGTTTTGAATGTTACTGTAATTGGTGCTTTAAAAATACTCATTTATATTAGCACTACTACATATATTTTTTAATTGATTGTGTTCTGAAACTAAGCTCAATTCACTTTTTAATTCTAATACTTTACTTTTGTGGATTTCTTGAAGTTTGCAGCACGCTAACTGCAAAAACCACAAAAGAATAAGTAAAATAAATAAATTCCTTTTAGTATAAACAATTTCCCTTTTAATTTTTGGTCTTATTGTGAATATAGCTTTGAATAGAAATGTCAAACCTTAGTTTATTCTTGCTCATAGAGTCAAATGATTTAATCTCTCATCACAAAGTCTGATTTTAGCTGTAGGTTTTCTGTAGATCATCTTTATTGGATTGAGAAAGATTGTATTTATAGAGTATTGATAGTTTTTTTTAAATCATGCATGGATGCCAAATATAATCCAATATTTTTCTTGCTTTATTTAGGTGATTATGTGATTTTTAAAATTTTGTTAATATGGCAAGTTATATGGATTGATTTGAAATCTAAATCAATCTTGCTTTGAAGTGATACATTACCTTAGGTCAGGTGTATTATCCTTTTAATTGATATAATTTATTTACTATTCCTCTAGCTAAATTTGTTTCTGGACTTTGTCAATGATTTTTGGTTCTATGTTGAAGAGGGAAATTGGTTTGTGGTATTTTATTTCTCAAATTTTTTTTTCTTTTGGAATCAAGGAATGCTGGCCTCAAAATATGTTGGGATTCCTCCATCTTCTGAGCAATTTTTATGAAATTAGTATTATTTCTTCCTTAATTGTCTCATAGAACCTAGCTAGGGAATCCATCCAGCTTAGGTTTTATTTTGAGGAAAGATTTTAATGAAATCTCAGTGTCTTCCATTGGTAAAGGGCTGTAGGATGCTTCTGCCTTTTCCTAGGCTGTGGGTGTCTCCCAGCACAGATGCCCAGCTATGTTCAGAGACTCAATGCCAGCTTCTAGAACTTCTCCACCTCTCTACTGTTCTGCCAGGGAACATGTGGTTTCCTTAGAAGCTGTGTTTAAATACCTGTTTCCAGCATTCGAGCAGGTCTCCTGGCTCCTGACACCCACCCCCTGAAATTCTAGCCAATGCAGGGCTCATGAGCGCCTTAGCAGGATCAGCAGCGCTGCAGAACACCCAGGCATCGCTCCCCTCCCACGCAGGACACTCAGCTGCTACCAACCCTCAGCACAATGCCATCGCCTGGCTGCCCACACCCCACCGGACAAATGCCTCCATCTTCGCTCAACTTCCTTGCCATATTTGGAGGGGGCTGCTCCCAGATCGGATCTCCAGCTGGCCAGGTACCTGGTTTCCAACTCCCCCCTCTCTCTAGTAGCTGTAACCCAGCACAGTAGCTGCCCAACACAAAACAGCTCTCAGTGGGACAGGTTCACAAGGTGACTAGGACACCGCCCATGGGAGCCCCAGTGTGAGAGGTTCCTTAATTGGGAACTGCTAAGGGAGAGGGAGACGGGGCTAAGTTTTGGAGCCTAATGGAGAGACCAGGAACTGGGAAATCTTCAGGCAAGATAGGAAGATGGGACCAGGTGCTCAGGTCATATGAATGAACCCAAACAGAGACCCTTGAGATGCAGTCTCCCTGTAGGGGCTGGCAGGTGCCACTCCCCACTTCCAAGCACCAGGACCAGCCTTCCCATCCAGGTTACCTCCACCATCCTGAGGGCAGAGACCCAGCTTACAACAGACAACCCCACCTATTGGATGAGAAGGGAAGTAGGAAAGATATGGATCTCTAAAGCTAGCTACAATCCTGGTTTCTTTCTTCGAGAATTTTTTTTTCTCTTTTTTCTTCTCCCCCTTGTATCCTCCCTCCCTCATATCCCCAACATACATGAAACCAAGAACTTTGCATGAATTAGGATTTTGAGGACTGGGACATCTTAATAATAATAAAATATAGATGAATTATATATGCCCTTTTTATTTTTCTTTTTTCTTCTTTTGTTTTTCTTTTCCCCTTTAATTTTTACTATTTTAACATCTTTTATTTGTCTAAATACATTTGTGTTTGTTTTATGTACTCTACTGTTTTCCCACGTACTTGTCTACACACAATTACTTCCTGTCTTTTCTCTTGCTACTAACCTTCTTCATTGGATTTCTCTTTCACACTTCCTAAGATATATTAACTCTGTATCCTCACATCTACCTCCTTAGCATATCATCCTACGCCTCACCCCCAGTTCATTGTCCACCATCAGAAACTGTAAACCCTTTTACAAAACTACTGATTATATTATAGATAATAATTGAATCCAACATTTCTATACATTGTGACCAAACTGAAAATGTCTTAATAACACTGAATTGTTTATCGGTGATATATTGTTGATATTGGGATCTGTTAACATTGTTCCTCCCCACAAATTAGAGGTTTTGGAACACTATAAGAGACTACAAACCTATAGGGTAATAACAATAACACCTCAGACCCACAGAGCTGGAAGGGAAGACAGACGAGCAACATGAAAAGACAAGAGAAAAAAGTGCCCCAAACAAATCAAGGTACCACATCTACAACATGATGTGGCATCTACAGAAGAAGAAATTACAGAGAAGGACTTCAGGATGTACATGATTAAAATGTTCAGTGAACTGAAGGAAGATATAAGAGAGCAAATACAGGCAGCAAAGATTACCTCAACAGGGAGATAGAAGTTCTAAAAAACAAAAAACAAAAACAACAACAACAAAAAAAACCACACGACATCAGTCAATGAAGACAAAATATTTAATCTTGAAAATAATATAGACTACACAGTGATAATGGTAAAAAACCATGAGCAGAACATTCAAGAAATATGGGATAGCATAAAAAGATGGGATTTAAGAGTTATTGGGATAGCGGAAGGCATAGAGTTCCAAACCAAAGGAATGAAAAATCTATTCAATGAACTAATATCAGAAAATTTTCCAAACATGAAGATCACAACAGATCCATACCAAGGCACATTATAATGAAAATGCCTACCACACAGAATAAGGAGAGAATTTTAAAAGCCACGAGAGAAAGGAATCAGATTACGTATAGGGGAAACCTATTAGGATAATGGCAGTTTTTCAACACAGACCCTGAAAGCTAGAAGATCCTGGAACAACATATATCAAGCTCTGAAAGAAAATGGATGCCAACTAAGAATCTTGTATTTGGCAAAATTAAGCTTTAGATTTGATAATGAAATAAAAACCTTCATGATAAACAAAAGTTAAAAGAATTCACAGCTAGAAATCTGGCACTACAAAACATCCCTGGAAAAATATTCCATGAAGAGGAAACAAAAAACAACAATGAAAATCATCAGAGGGCAGTAGTATCCTAAAGGAAAAACTAATCAGAGAAGAAAATCAAGTCAAATTAAATTAAAAAAATAAACAAATATGGTTGGGAATACAAACCATGTCTCAACAATAACCCTGAATGTTAGTGGCTTAAACTCACCAATCAAAAGATATAGGCTAGCAGACTGGATTAAAATAAAAGACCCAACAATATGCTGCCTCCAGGAGACTCATCTGATGGGAAAAAACATACACAGGCTAATGGTGAAAGGTTGGGTAAAAAAATCGTATACTCACATGGACTGTGGAAGCAACTAGGGGTTTCCATCCTCGGATCAAAAGTGTAAAGTAGACTTCAAGCCAAAGTTAATCAAAAGGGATAAAGAAGGACATTACATTATTCTCAAGGGAAATTTGCACCAACAAGACATAACAATTATAAATATATATGCCCCAAACAATGGAGCATCTATGTTTATCAAACATATTCTTCTCAAGTTCAAGAGTCAAATTGACCACAACACAATAATCTTGGGTGACTTTAATGCACCTTTCTCATCACTGGATATATCTTCCAAACAACAGTTGAATAAAGAAACTATATCTCTCAATAATACAATCAAAAACTTTGACTTAACTGACATAGATATAATATTTCATCCTTCATCAAGCAAATACACTTTCTTCTCAGCAGCACATGGATTCTTCTCTGAATTAGACCATATAATATACCACAAAGCAACTCTTAGCAAATACAAAAAAGTAGAGATACTACTCTGCATTTTATCAGGTCATAATGGAATAAAATTAGAAATCAATGACAAAATAAAAACTTAAAAATTACTCCAACACCTGGAGACTAAACAATATGCTACTGAATGAACAATGGGTTGCAGAAGACATCAAGGAGGAGATTAAAAAAATTCTTAGAGGTAAATGAGAACATAGATACATCATATCAAAATCTCTGGGACACTATGAAGGCAGTACTAAGAGGAAAGTTCATTGCATGAGTTCATTCCTTAAAAGAAGAAAAAGTCAACAAATAAATGACCTAACATTACATCTCAAAGCCCTAGAAAAAGAAGAATAAATAAACATGAAAAGCAATAGAAGGCAGGAAGTAATTACAATTAGAGCTGAAATCAATGAAATTGAAACAAAAGAAACTATTGAAAAAATTGACAGAACAAAAAGTTGGTTCTTTGAAAAAAAAATTAAATAAAATTGACAGGCCCCTAGCTACTCTATCGAAGTGAAGGAGAGAGAAAACTCAAATTAGTAACATATGTGATGAAGATGGTACTATCACAACAGACACTACAGAAATACAGAAGGTAATTAGAAATTATTTTGAAAACTTGTACTCCAACAAAATAGAAAATATTGAGGGCAATGACAGATTTCTTAAGGCATATGATTTGCCCAAATTGAATCAGGATGATATACACAATTTAAACTGGCCAATATCAAGCAGTGAAACAGAAGACACCGGCAAAAGCCTACCAGCCAAGAATGGCCCAGGACCAGATGGATACACAGCTGAGTTCTATAAGACCTTTAAAGGAGAACTAATACCAATACTCTTCAATTTATTTCAGGAAATAGAAAAAGAGGGAGCACTTCCAAACTCATTTTATGAGGCCCATATCACCCTGATTCCAAAACCAGCTATCATGAAGACAAACAACAATAAGTGTTGGCGAGGATACTGGAAAAAACACTCATAAATTGTTGGTGGAACAGCAAATTGGTGCAGCCAATATGAAAAGCAGTATGGAGATTCCTTGGAAAACTGGGAATGGAACCAACATTTGACCTAGCTATCCCTCTCCTTGGTCTATACCCAAAGGACTTAAAAACTGCATACTACAGGGACACAGCCCCATCAGTGTTTATTGCAGCACAGTTCACAATAGCTAAACTGTGGAACCAAACTAGATGCCCTGATTCAGTAGATGAATGGATTAAAAAATGTGGTATATATACACAATGGAATATTACTCAGCAATAAAAGAGAATAAAATCATGGCATTTGTAGGTGACTGGATGGAGTTGGAGAAGATACTGCTAAGAGAAGTTAGCCAATCCCCAAAAAACAAATGTTGAATGTTTTCTCTGATATAAGGAGACTGATTCATTGTGGGGTAGGGAGGGGGCATGGGAGGAATAGACAAACTCTAGATAAAGCAGAGGGGTGGGAGGGGAAGGGAGGGGGCATCAGATTAGCAATGATAGTGGAATGTGATGGACATCATTATCCAAAGTACATGTATGAAGACACAAATTGGTGTGAATATACTTTGTATACAACCAGAGATATGAAAAATTGTGCTGTATATGTGTAAGATGAATTTTAATGCATTCTGCTATCATTTATTTTAAATCAGTAAAAATAAAATTTAAAAAAATTAAATACCTGTTTCCTCAGATGAGCAACTCCTTTTCTTTTATTTGCATTCCTCCACGTGTACCACATACTGGAGAGTGCCCCTAGGCAGGTAAGCAGCTGCACTTGGGGCTTAACTCTACTTCTTTGTTCCCCTTCTCTCCAGGATCACAGAGAGATACTGAAATTGGTTTTTAGAAACATACATACACATAATATAGGCACATACATATGTATATAAACAGATGTACATGTTAGATAGAGCACTAATCTCTAGGTTTATAAAGAACTCAAAAAGCAAAACACTGAAAAAACAAATAACCCAATCAATAAATGGGCCAAGGACCTGAACAGACACTTCTCAGAAGAGGATATACAGTCAATCAACAAATATATGAAAAAAATGTTCATCATCTCTAGCAATTAGAGAAATGCAAATCAAAACTACTTTAGTATGCATATATATGCATACTAGAATATATGTAAAGTACAAGAATCTTTATAATATAGTGCCGCAGTCTGTCTGGGCACAAAATAACCAGGAAGTCACGAGCCACTTGTAGGTTCAAACAGGAACTACTTTATTGCCCGAACCCAACGGGAACTCTCTAGAACTCCACGGGAACTCCGCCAGAACTCAAAAATAGCGGGCACCCGAGGCAGCAGGAGCCGCCCCACTGCTGGACAGCAGAGGTCCACATACTCAACTGAATACACAGCCTGCCCCAATCCAGCATCATCCAGTTACAGCAATCAGTCACCATCCCAATAATTATACACCACTTAACTTAATCACCGTCATCCCAATGGCTCGCTGGCGTCACCTCCCAACCATTCCTTCTGGCAAAATGCCAGGTGCCATCCCGACTTGGCTGTGGCTCTCAACAATATGGAATATCTATATGGATATAGAGCTCAGTTATTTATTTCTCATACTAAAACACTCATATATAGATGTGTGTGTGTGTGTATATATATATATATATATATATATATATATATACACACACACACACATATATATCATGTATACATATGTAGACCATATAAAAATATTTATACACATTTTATACTGTTACAGTTGTTTGCATAGACTCTGTTGTGGATGAAAGGGGACATCTCAGAAGCATTTAACTGAATGGATAGTGGTAAGGAGTCTAAAATCCCACAGAGACTATTACTTCACAGACTAAAGCCCATTTTCATTTACAAATCATGTCACCCCACTACCTTCTATTTTCATCCTTATGTTTGCTTTAGTATCTTTTAATAATAATGATAAAAGGAATTTGAAGGTCATCTTTGAACTGGGCCCTTAAATTGTAAATGAGTGATGTGTTAATTATGATAATGTGTTGTAGGACTCTATCCAATTTACAGATGTCTCATTGTTCCTCAGTAAATATTCGTGTTTGAAAATATTTATCAAACAAATAAACTGTGAAACATTTATTGAGGCAATCAGCAAACAATGAACACTGAATGGATAGTTAATGCTATTAAGGACAGCAGAATTATTGTTACTTTTTATGTGTATGGGTTTTTTAAAAATAGTCCTATTTTAGTAATACATGCTGGAATATTTGTAGAAACAATAAAATGCTTCCTGGGATTTCTGTAAAAATAACATGAGGGTAGAGGAGATCATGAGTAGGTATTTAGAGGAAACAGGATAGCCATGAAAATTGCAACTATCTAGGCTGTTAAAGGTTTTAATGACTTTTAAGCTAATGCACCTGTGTGTCTAGGCATGTCTATGTATGTGAGGTTCCTTGACCTCTAAACTTCATGTACTTGAGGGAATCTAAATATCAGAAAATAATTTAGTAGATAAGTTATTATAATTTGATAACACACCAAGGAGAAGCACAAGGTGTTATGGGAGCTGGTATATAATTGGAAGGCACAGCAGCTTGTTTATGGTTGGGAAGGTAGTGTAGGGTAGCAGTAGGGTTGCTGCATTTAGCAAATTAAGAGATAGAGCATGTACTAAGCATGCCTGAAGCCCTGAGTTCAATCCCTGACACCAAAAACAACCAAATAGCAAAACCCAAAATACTGGAGTCCATGTTACATTTCATTGTTAAAAAGTAATATTTTTTAAGTGCAATTATGCGCCATAAAATATCTGGGACCTATTTATACTAAAAAAATTGTGATTTATCTGAAACTCAAAGGTAACCGGAATCTGTATTTTATTTGGCAACCCTGGGTAGTGGTTATGAACATGGTCTTCAAAGCCAGAAACCTGGGTTCCACTTCTGGGTCTTCTACTTCTTTCACATAAGTTTGTTCACGAGTTCATTGCCAACGACCAGAGTGACGGTGGAAGTAGACTGATGATGTCCACAGAATGAGTCATCCTCACCACTTAATTATGAAATTGCTACTAATTTCCTGCACCATTGCTGAGGTTGTCCTTTGTTGACCATTCACATGGAATACAAATAGCTTCCTTTTTCCCCCTTTTTGTCCCTCAGGGGTATCTATACACATACTCCTTCCACAGATTATCTTGCCATCATTTCCCAATCATGTTCCTTCCAAGCCCTGACCATCTAGCCAAGCCAAGGGATCTGAATGGATCTGTAATTGCATATTGGATAATTTCTCCTTCCAAGTGAAATAAACAACTAGATACACTGCTCTAAATTCTGCCAACTGGGAACATTTCCCTTTACCACTTAGGGATGCCCTAAAAGTGGCTATAGTGAGGGAGCTGTACACTTCTAGGCTGTGCCTGCATATCAGCACAACCCTTAGTAAACCAGACCTAGGTTCCTTCTTCTTCATTCAGCAGATCATAGGAAATTCCCCAAGCAGCCACAGGTGCAGGCTGGGACAGAACAGGGGGAGGAACCATGAGCTTCTTCGTGTAACTTGCTTTTGCCTTAGTGCCTCTTCAAGCCCAATCTTATAAATACTGCTTCCATCTGATGATGGAATGCTGCCACGCATGCCCAATCTTATGGCTCTATGGGTCAGATAATATCCAGTTCAAGATGGGTTTATTTCCTCTCTGGCTCAGTATCTATATGTATAGCTGGAGATAATGGTGTTTAGACATTAGGATTTTTTTGAATATTTAATTAAATGAATACCTAGTATGTAGTGTTGCACTAAGGAGGGCCTTCCAGTTGGTAATAACTATCATAGATTTAAAGTTATTAAATATGGTAAAAATTATATATGGATGAATCTACACACAAATATGAGATAAATTCTGATGATTTTATCTTTATTTTGTTTGTTTAATTAATATTGTCTAAAGATGCACATGTAGACCAGAAAAAGTCTAAAGAAAACACAGGAATGTGGCTCCCTCTGTGGGAGAAGCACAGATGGAGGTGTTCCTGGGACAGGTGGCAATGTCCTCTTTCTGCATGTGGGTGGTGATCATTGGTGTATGTTTTGTAATTATTTATGAATATTTTGTAATTATTTATGAAAGTTAGTTAAACTCTACACTTATGTTTTGTATATTAAGTGTGTGTGTATGTCACTATATATATATATATATATATATATATATATATATATATATATATGAAATTCTGAGTTCCTACTATGTGTCAGGAACTGTGTTTGGCTCTGGCAATAAAGCCATAAAAAATAGACACAGTCTGTGACCTCGGGGAGATTATGTTTTTAGATCATACAAACATTAAGAAATAATAACACATGATTAAAATTATTGAAATCAATTATGAAAATTTCCTAAACCCTACGATGACATAAATCCCACAACAGATAAAACATAGGACTACAAGACTCAGAATGACATTTTTGGGATTATTATCAGGCTCTAAGCCCTAATTAAATATTTAAATTTGGAACAACAGATAAAAAAGAAAAATAGCTCCAATGTTCCTCTCTCCCCATGACTTTACTTGATGCACACTCACACACAAGTTTTTGACATGCCACTATTTTTCCTTATGAATAAAACATATTAAAGAACCATTTAAATGTTCAGAAATAGATCACTTCAGATATGCCAATAATGATAACCTGTCCTGGAAGCAAATAATATAAGTCTGTTTAATACTCTATTTCATCATGGGAACAGACAACTTTATATTTGCTTTAGGGCTGGATTATAGGTATTAAAGATGAAAAAAGCAGAGTTGGCCACAAAAAGTCAGTTCCCACTGCTTAAGAGCAGTGTCAAAGTCTCCGGCCGCCTTCCTGACCTCCTCATTTTGGTCCTACACTTTAGGATGATTGCATCAAATCTCCAATTGTGCTGGGCAGAGATGAGCACTTCTAAATGTAGGTGACGGAAGGCAGCAGTGGTGGGATAGGCCATTTCCCAGCTGCATGATTGTTTCAAGGACTTCTGTGGGCTACCCGGCCACGGCAGGCCTGATTGCTTCCTCACAGTACTGATTTGGAGATCTTTTAGCTAAAAGTTACTCTAATTTTTTAAAGACTCTGAACTCTGATTACTTAAATGAATCTAAGTGGCTTCAATAGCGACAACCTCATTATATGCTGTACCAAATGCATTAATAAATTAACCCAAATTCAGCTTGCTTCTATAGAGTAGGGTTTTTTCTGGAGGTGTTGTAATTGGAAGACTACCACCAATTGCTTGTTATTTAATCTAGTGATTTATACAGATTTTTTAAAATGCATAAAAAGAAACCAATTAGTTGGGAGATTTATTTCTCAACTCATTTTTGGATTCAAATAATTAAATAGCTACCTGAAATAGCTAGCAATGAAATAAAACTAGAGGAAAATATAAGCTATTAATTGGCTCACCCACTCCTAGGAAACAAACTGTTCTATTAACATATTTTTAGGCATTAGGGGAAAAAAAAAATGTCTCTTTTGGAGGAGGAAGGTAAAGAGTGGTCATAGGTATAGGTAAACATCTTTCATGTTGTTTTTCAACATACTTTGTGAATAGTTTTAAGCTCAAAATATCTCAAATTCTAAAATGGACTTCAGTAAGGGTGGTATGTGCTAGAAGCCTGGGCTCTAACAATAGACAGATTTTGTCAGGCCGTGTGATTTTTGTCACAAAAGCTTGTGCCCTGCACAGGAGAGCAGGTTTCCCTGTTTGTCTTTTGGTCAGCTTTTTGTATTGTTGATTGATTCCCTGTAATGCTGTTGTCAGTGTTTTATCAATAGTCAGATAGATCTCATGACTGGCATTTTGCCTTTTTAAAACCATCCCCTTTGCTGTTAACAGAGAATTGAAACCTCGAAGCCAGCTGGGAATGGCTGGTAGCTTTTTAATTATTATTTATGAATTCATCAGAAAGAAATATTGACTTCTAATTAAAGCCAGAAAATTACTCCTGGAATAAATTGATAAAGGTCAGTTTCTTTGCTAAAAACTTCTCTGTGTCTTGTGTTATCACTTTTAGCAAAAAGGCAGCAATCAACCTGATTTTAAGAATAGGTGAAGATAACTAATTGTTATACTAGTTTTTGCTTTTGGTATTGAATTTCAATTAAACTTTTCTATTGCTTTTTCTGTTCTGGGTATTTTTCTCTCCTGAGACAAGGAAAAACTGCTCTGTATTAAAAACAATTAGAATACACCATTTTTTTTTTCCTTGAGAAAAGGAATTTGTATAGTTACTGGTCTTAGAGATTAAAATGGTAAAAATACTTAGGAATCCTATTTCCTAACAAAACAGGAAGTCTTTCACCAGTCATAGGCAGTTCTAGGAAAAAGCATTTGTCTATTTTGGACTAGGAAACTCAAACTAAATCTAAATACTGTTATAATCAAAAGAAATAATCAAAGAAACAGCCTCGCTTGAGATTTTGGCACAGTGAATAGATATTTAAATATTTAACAACTCTTTTTATCTTTACCTGTTCATAAGTCATAAACAGGGAGTTGGAATGAAATGAAAAAAAAAAAAGCTGCCTATTGACTTTGAAATTAAAGCAGGTATTATGTATTATGCCTAGGTTTTGAATAACTTCTCTCTGTCTGTCAGAAGGCTCTGCTCTCAGTGTTCCTGGGGTGAAATGAATTTTAACGTAGGGAAGTGTTCATGTATGTTGATGCAATATATCCTCACATTTTTTTTTGATTATTGATTGGGTTTTGAAACCTATCAAATCTGAGAAAATATTTCAGAGATGAGCTCTGGAATTTTGCTATTTAGTAAATTTGGTAGTATCTTTAAAAGTCAGAGTCTTTCTGATGTAAGAATTTACAGTAGCCATTTCCAACTGGGAGTGATTCTGGCAGTGCTTGGAGACAAGCTCATTGTCACTGATGGGTGAGGATGCTGCTGGTCTCCAGAGCCTAGAGAGCAGGGATGCTACCAGAGAGCTCACAGGACATTTCCAGAAAGTCCCCACCAATAAAAATAATCTGACCTCCAATATTAGTAGTACAGGGGTTGAGAAATCCTCATTTAGAGAAATATGATAAAATAAGAACGAGATGTCTTTTCTTCCATTAAATCAGCAAAAGTCAAAGCAAGTGATGGCACCCAATTCAGGCAAAGATGGTAAGCAAGTACACTCACTGGGGGAAGGCACCTGGCGATATTTACCAAAAATATTTTTTTCTTTCACTTAACAGTTCCCCCATTTGATAATATCAATATACCCAGATTTTTGTTGTGGATTAAAAAAATATTGGAAAAGCTCTGAATTTTAATAAGTTATGGAATAATTTGTGAGGTATCTAAAGCATAGATTATTATGTAGTTATTAAAACCTTAAACTAATTTTATTATACTATTAATCTATTAAATGAGTTAGAGCTATATCTAATGACATGAAGCATACCTGTGATGGCTTAGTAGATGAGAAAAATCAGTTTCATAGTGACATGTATATTTTCAGCTCAATTTTGCAAAACAACAAATACCTTTTAGATGCTTGTATACATACTATTTTTAATGAGCCTCTGGAAGACTATTTAGCAGGTGTTTAATTTGGTTCCCTTATTGAAAGAGATAAGAATGAAGATAGCTAGCAGTTAATTACTGGCTTTTTTTCATTTTTTATTTCCTTTTCCATTTTGCTTTTTATAGTAAGAATATATTACTTCTGTAATTTACACACAATCACCACCAAAAAAAAAAAAAAAAACTTAAGGAAAGGTCACATCTCTTTTCAGCATCTGTTCTATGTTTCCTATCACTGTCTTGTGAACCTTTTGGAAATTCATACCTTGGTTAGTATAATTATAAGAAAGGTAGTTAGGTATTGGTTTGGGTTTTCTTTTTGTTGGTGAATAATGCTGAAACTTAAGGTGTTATGAAATGACTATTTGGATGTACTTTTTTGTATACATGATATGTATTTTCTTTTGCTGTTTATAATATGATAAAGACTCCTGTGGCACACTCCTCTAAGTCCAGTGATTGGGAGGCTGAGGTAGGAGGATTGCAAGTTTGAGGTCAGCCTCAGCAACTTTGTGAGACCCTGTCTCAAAATAAAAATATAGAAAAGGCTGGTGGCAGAACATCCCTGGGTTCAATCCCTAGTATTGCCCTCCCCCTAATTACTACATATGTCAAAAAAAAAAAGACAGCATATGAAGAAGAGGTACAGTTAGGGTCTGCAGTGGACTCAAGGCCATCCACTAAAAGCTGCCCAGGGACCTGTTATGAAAAGGGCAATGTTGTTTTCTTCAATGTCAACCTCAAAGGTTAGCAACCTTTCCTGCATCTCTTATTATCTCTGTAATGGATAGTTTAGTGTCTCAATAACCTAGAGGTTGTTTTGAGAATAGTGATGAATTTATTTTCTTAAGAATGGCGTGTGAACACTTTGGAGCATAAACTGTAGTTAAAATATGGCATTGGCTACTTTTGGCAAAGGGAAAGAACAGGGAACAATTTGGAAGGGTCAGCACCCACTACAGAATTTAATTACGATGTTTACAAAATTGCAACAGGAAGAGTGTGAACTGATCCTGCTTCCCTGTCCACTACATTTCCCACAAAATCAGTCAACATTACCAAGTGGGTATTATGTCTCTGGTCTTATTCTACTCAGTTCATATGTAGTAACTATTTTAATTTTCATAACAATCTATTGGGGGTGTGTACTATTTTAATCTTCATTTTATTTTGAGGAAATAGACACAGAGAGGTTAGGCAACTTGCCCAGTCACATAGCGAGCTATTATGTGACAGTAAGAATATCAGCCAAGGAAGAATTCCTTAGAAGAATATTAAAGTATAGTGGAAATTCAATACTCTAAAAATTGAAGCATCTTATTATTTTTGTCTAAGCATGATCAAAAAATCAGAACATTTTATATCATCAAATTCTTAAGTTTACTGGTAGGTGATTTTTGGTAAAGAAGAGCTTTATGCATTCATTTGAGACTTTCTATCACCTCTTATAATATTAACATCTGATTTTTAGCTGGGAACAGCTCATATTTCAAAATAATGGTGTTTATTTTGACCCAGTGAATAAATGACAGATATCTTTTTTTTCAGTTTCCTCCTTTGTTTTATAGAATAAATATGTGCATAGGAATATTCATATAAGGGGCTTGGACATCATTTTACAGGCAACACAATCTTCTGTAAATAAAAAATATTGCAAGTTTCAACCATTTGGATCATAATCCAGCTTTACTGGCCTTGTGATCTTGTGTCCATGGTTATAATGAATGCAGTTCTATTACCATTTAATATTTCCTTCAGCTGAATTGTGACACCAATATATCACAGAATGTAGGTTATTAGATGAATGAAAATAGTTGGAGAGTGCTTTCTCACATTTGAGGTTTAATTCTCTCTCTGCTGGGAGTGTTATATTGAGAAGGACATATTTGGCAGATCATTCAGCCTTTGCAATTGCAGTCCTCAATTTCCTATCCCCGCCCCCCCCCCCCCATTATAATTTCCATATTCCCATACCATTCTTCAGTCAGAAATTCTACCACCAGATGACTGGTTTGGGGATGGGTAAATTTTGTATCTAAGCTTTCTTGTCCCTGGTGAGTGTTTTTTTTTTTTTTTCCTTCTCCTTTTATTATACCAATTTTTCACATGGCACATAAACCACACATTCTAAAGTGAAAACACTGGGTTCAGTCCATTTTTAAGAGGCTGACCATCCCCTGTTTTGCCCTGAGGAAGAAAAGGCACAAGACATGAAGAATTATAACAACTTATCCACTGGTTTTTGACGAACAAACATTTATACTGACAAGGTGGAAAAATATCTGAGTGTGAAGATCTTTGAGCAAGAAGATTCCTGACAGTTGCAGTTATCCAAGCTCGGAATAGATGAGGGCTTAGGGGATGAGGAGAAAGGAGGTGACACAGTCTGATTCACAGAGATAATGGTGATGGAGAAGAGAGCTCTATGGGATAAGGCTTCATCATGGCACCTTGGACCCAGGAAGGATGGATGGTGCAGTGGCTGCTAGTCCTTCTTAGTGCCTTCCTAGAGATAAAATCAAAAAATGTAACTAGCTTGAGGAAGAATCAATGCAACTCTGTTAAATTAGCCTGTCTTGAGGGTTCTCTAAATGAAGGTGATTTGGGGAATGATTTATTCTATTAAACTGGTACTTCCTTTTTGTCCACTGTAAAGATCTCTTACCTATAAGAATCTTTCATAGAGGGTGAACGAAGTTGAATAAGACATGATGGGTTCCCTCCCCCTAGGGATACATGATCACGCCACTGTGGAGACAAACATCCTTATCTAGACCTTATCTAAAACAAGTCAGGTTTTAGTAAGAGGCGTTATGAAGTACACAAGTATGTGAGATCAAATGTCAGAAAAGGTGATGTTGATTATAATCAGAGGGCTGGGGATATGGCTCAGTGGGTAGAGTGCTTGCCTTGCATGCATAAGGCCCTGGGTTCAATCCCCAGCACCACAAAATAAATAAGTAAATAAATAATTAAATAAAATACAAAATAGGGCTGGGGATGTGGCGCAGTGGTCGTGTGCCCCTGAGTACAAAAAAAAAAAAAAAAAAATCTGATTATAATCATAGATGGGAAATCAATGAAGATCTCTTGGAGGAGGTGACATGTGAGCAGGACCCTGTGGACAGGTTAGGATTTGGGCCAGAAGAGAGACAGGTAGATAGAACAAAGGCAGGAAAATGCAAATTGGGCCAAGCAAATGCTTCAAGATAGTTGAAAGAGGGGATTCTAGAGAAGCTATAATGAGACTTAAAATTGGGAATTAATCAGAGAACTTTCAGGGCCACTTTGTGGATATAATGGACATTTTTTTGTATTGTGCTTTAAAATATAATTTTGTTTGCTGTCTTGAACAGGACATCAGAATTCAGTCTGATCATTTTGGAATACAGGAAATATTACTTTCCTTAACTTCCCTCTCTTTTCTATGGCCTTTCCTTCTCAGTTTCCTTCATGAACTTCCCTTCCTTGGTTGGTTTCTTAATGTCTATGTCATTGGTTCTGTCCTCAGCCCTTGTCTCCGCTCACTGTTTACATTTCTCCAAGTAAAGGAATCAATATGGCTATAGCTGCCACAATATGATAATAAAATAAACTGTTTCTATCTTGCTTTTCAATAGCCCCAAACCTATATTTCCAATTCTATCTAGATGATCTTCTAGCATCTTCAGCTAAATATATCCCCGGATCTAACTTCTTATCTTCCTGTTACCTCTTCTTCTTTTAAACATCTATACTAGTGATGTCTTATCATCTACCCAGCTGTCCAAAGTGAAAATGTTGGACTTATCCTCTACTTTGGTCTCATATGTACTTGACAACTCCTGTCATCATGTCTGTCCCCTAAATATCCCCAATATCTCTCCTTCTTCCCCATCCCCTAACTGTATTTGTAGTGTGGATCAAGGATTCTCAGATTTAAATATGCATAGAAATCACCTGTGGTACTTGTTAAAAATGCACATTATGGTTTGGAAGGTCTAGGGTATATTCTAAGAGTCTTCCTTCTTTCCTCCCTCCCTCCCTTCCTTCCCTCCTTCCTGTCCTTCCTATGCTGGGGACTGAACCCAGGATCTCACTCATTTAAGCACATGCTCTACCACTAAGCTACACTCTAGCCCAAGTCTACATTTCCAAGAAGCTCCCAGGTAGTGTTGATTCTCACTGGTCCAAGAACCATACACTGAATACCAAGAGTTTAGATTACATACATCTTCTGCAAAGATGCTCTCACATCTGCAAAGAATTTGAGCTCTAGTTTGAAATGGTCAAACCTCTAAGTAGACAGCTTCCTTGAATGGAGGCATCTCTCTGTCTTCTAAAGTACTGCAGACATGTCTCTGTTTTAGCACTTGGTGCATTTCTGTCCCTTGCTTACTTGAGTCTGAGACCCCCTCAAAGAGAGGAAATGTCTTTGAATAATGCATTGCCAGCACTCAATAAATGCTCAATACCTACCTCTGACTAAATGACCAGTTCTCTGTAACCTGGATTGAAGTTAATTTAAATCTGGCTGTGTGCTTAAATTTATTTGGGCAGTAGTAACTTCTATCCATGGTCAATGGGAATTTTTGTCATTAATCTAATTTTAGACAGTATTTGGTCTAATTTTTAAACCTTGTGCAAAATGAAACATTACTTTGTGACATAGCATCATGCATGTTGTTGAAAATATGGAATGAATAGCACTTGACTGAAATGGGATTAGCACAGTCTCCCATTTGGCCAATTTGAAGGAGACAAAACACTTCCATATCTAGCAGCAATACCCTCCAAACATTATAACTATTGGCATTTAAACAGAAGGAAGAAGAAGCTGATTAGAGGAGCTGTGGCTACTCCATCTTTTTCAGTCTCTCCATCTTGGACATTGGATTGAAGGGGAGGCAGCCTCTGAATAAGGAGAAACAAATCACATCAATGTGATTGATGGAGGTTGTCCTTGGCACACCCCAGGTGATTGTGTTAGACAGAGGAGTCATCAATTTGCTCCCCCAAAAGGGTGTATGGTGGAGTCATAAATATTTCACAAAATGTGGGGTGGCATCTGCTTTCCTTCTTATTTACTGAAAACAATGCCTGCTAGAATGTTCTTCCTCTAGACTGTTGTTCTCAGCTCTGATCTTTCAAAAAGTTATTTACCTGCTGATGGGGAATGTTGCTATTTCTTTTATTTTCCTTAGAGTTTTCATTTTGATTTTTGATAACTGCATATTCTCCAGAGATGGAACTCTTTTTATTATGCATTTGTGGAAGGCGAAAGAAAACACACATTCTTGGTTATGGGTTTGAAGTAGGTGCAGTTTCTAAAGTGCAGAACCCTTTTTCATGTATTGGTATTTGGTGATTCAGAAAAGAGAAGCTGAGTTCTTAAAACTTCACAATCAAGGGAGAGATCAAGGTGTACTCTGGAATTTTGGTTGGGTGCCTGATATTGTTTGTACATTTTCATAATATGTTATATTTTTCAAGGTACTTTCATATGTATAACTTCCTATGATTATCACAAAAGCCCTGGAAGAAAGGGCAGAGGTTTTGAAAAAGAATTTTTAGAGAATAGGTAAGATAAGGTAAGAGAATAGGTAAGATAAAATATGAGCTTGAGTTAGTAACGGCTAGTTAGTGGCAGACTGAGAATTAGAATAGTAGCCTTCCTTCTATAAAATTCTTAAATATGCCCCCAAAGGAATCTTCAAAATGATCTTTTTTTTTTTTTTTTTTTTTTGCCTGTTAATTATGGTATATTTGGAGCATTCAAAAATCAATAATGATTTAATATCATTGTTGCCAAAAGGTGTTATTTATGTCATATTGCCCCCTTTGCAGCAAGGAGGACAAATTAGAGCAGGAGCAGGTGGAAGTGAGTGATTTGTTTGTGGCCGTGAAATGTGTCACTATTGGAAAGTGACAGGACTCCAGGATTTTCTAGGCTCAGCTCGGTTGGGTCGTGCTGATCTTGAAGTCTCTTCTCCTCAATCCAAATAATGAAACTGCCGAGGTGACAGTGAGCTTGTAATCATGCAGCAGGTCTATACGTGAACCATGCTGTCCTTTCCCCCAGCGTCATTGTTATGTCCTAGAAATGCAGCCATCCTGCTTCACGGAGGACTTGAGCCTTTGTTAAAAGTACTATAACACTGAGTTATTGCGAGGCCGGGCTGTATGTGGTGCGGTTTCCAGTGGAGGTGAATTGCTACCAGGTTCCTTGATTGGAAGCATTAGCAATTGTTTTTTAAAAATAAAAAGTTCCAAATAAACACTGGAAATGGTTCTGAAATACAACTTGAGATGTTTGTGGTAGCTAAACATCAAGACAGACTCAAATCTCAGGTTGTTTTGATTTTACTGTTGCCAGCCCTCCAGGTGATTTAAAATGGACTGTGGATTATGATTCTTTTCATTTTAATAAAAATATTTGAGGCAGTCCTAAGATTGAGAGAGATAACATAGAGTATTATTTATAAAGTATGCATTTTAATTTTTTTTTTCTGCTTTGAGGGTGTAGACATTTGTCAGTCACCATTTAGACTCTGAGAAGGTGTTGAATCATGTTGGTTTGTGTTTGCCGTTGCAACATTTCTGTGTCTGGTGTTAATGGGAACGTACTCAGTCCTAAATGGACTTGGAGGACAGAGAAAAAGCATCCACAGGGAGGCTCAAGGACAGCAAGGTAAAGTAAGCCTGACTTGGATTGGATGGATTATTTACCCCTCTCCTTCCCCACCCATCATTAGACGCATAAACCACCTCACGGGGCCAAGATGCTGGTGCCCAGAAGGGTGCTGCAGAGTGCGACTGTCCCTGGAGAGGATAGGTGGACCTTCCAAATAATGCTGGACTGCTTCGGGAGATGCTCTAGTTTGACTTAGCCTCACTGTGTTAGGGGTCTGCACCAGCTAGCTCCTGGGAATGGAAAGTTCTAGAGCTTTTCTTTCATGTTCTGAAATTGATTTCCTCTGAGTTTTCAGTTTGGGGAATATTTTGGCTTTCTGAACAAGTTTTAGGAAATGATCAGACTTGTTCTCTTTATCTAAACCATGTGTACAATGGTGCTGAGAGCAGTCCGGCACAATGGTTTCTCTTTTGGTTCTAATTCAGTAAGGCAGTTGACCAAATTCGTCGGAAATAGAATCAGACTAATTTTTTCATTTCAAAATGAGATTATTGGAGCTGATGGACACCTGCTTCCTTCTTTCATTTATTTATTCAACCAACTACTTCACAAGTATTTAGTGAGTGTTGATTCTGTGACCAAGAGTGCCCTAGGTGTTGGAATACACCAGTGAATAATAAGATAACAGCAGCAATGATGGAGGTGAGCATTCATAGGGTGTTTATTATGTGCCTGCTGTTATTCTAATTGCTATTTACATATTAAATGACAACAAAGCTATGAAAGAGTTTCTTATTTCCAATTCACAAGTGAGAAACTTGAGGTCTAAGAACCTTGCCTCTAAGTGACTCGCCCAAAGTCTAACCCAAACAGTCCATTTCCAGAGCCCAATCGATTAATCACTGAACTCGCCTGATCCTCTAATCGCTGAACTCCGCTGTTTAGAAGAGTGAGCTGAAGGACAGAGGCCTGCATTCTAGCTTGTGGTTCTAACACACAGACGAGTGCCCTCGTTTCAAGAGAGTGGCTTGCTGGGAGAGTGCGGACCCCAAGAGCTGGTGTGTTCAGGAAAGATGTCTCTGAGGAGTTGACAGCTAAACTGAGAACAGAGTGGAAGGACAAAGCCGGCTCTACAAATGCCTAGGGGAAGAGCAAGCCAGGTACGGGAACAGCAAGTGCGATGTCCTTAAGGTGTGAACAAAACTGATAGGTTGATATGTTCGGAAAACAGAAGGAAGGCCCGGGTTACCAGAGTATGGGGCAGATGAGGTGGTGCTAGATGAGATAGGAGGCGTGGGCAGAGTCCCAACCAGAGAGGCCACATTAGGGAGCTTGTGTTCCATGCTCAGTGCAAGTTTTAAGCAAAGGCCCGAAAACACATGATTTATATGCTGAAAAGTTCTCTCTGACCGTTATATGCTAAAGAGATCACAGACTTCCCAGGGTGGAAGGAAGGAGAGTAGATGGAAGATGAGGTGGTGGCATGGCCCAGGAAAATATCTTCTGCCTCTTAAGCCACCATTGAGCAGGGACTTTGTTAGTTATTCATTTTCACTACTCTAATTAATTTGTAGACGCTATTGTGTACTTTTTCTTTCCCTTATATTTATTTTTATAAGTATTTGAATTAAGTGATGATTCTTTGGTCCAGGGATGAATCTTTTCTTTCTCTTTCTGGTTTTAGTTTTTAAAAGATCCCCAAAGAATTTAACCGAATAACCTATTCAGAATATTATGATAAGGCCCATATGAACAAAATGTACATATTGCCCTTCAGTAGTGGATAATCTAATTGGGAAAATAAAGGATAAATATAAAATAAAATTCAGGGGGGGATTGGAAGGAGACTATGGGTTGGTTTAAGTATAGCTAAAATGATAGAGGAGTTCAGAGAAAGGAAGAAATATTTTCAGAAAGAAGAAAGCAAAAAAGAGAAAGTCTCATTTTAGACTGGGTTTTGAGTTTGGTTGGGAGAAAACCCAGGATGCAACAGCCAAGTGCTTCCATGATCGTGTGTGCAAGAATCCATCCCAAATCTCTGTGGCTTAAAAAAAATCATTTATTTTATCTTGCTCATGTCTCTGTGAGTTGGCTGGGGACTGGTGACCTAGTCTTGGTCTGGTTGAGCTCAGCTCCAAGTTGCAGCCTGGTTTCACATCTATGTCATGGGTATCCCATTCCCCTTAGATAAGTGGGTGGCACAATGGCATACACATTTTGTGGTGATGCAGAAGGGAAGGGGCAGGTCCTCCATGCAAGCACATTTAAGCCTTCTCTTGTGTCATATTCACTAATACCCCAAATGGCCAAAAGAAGTTTTGTGTCCAAATCCAGCGTGGATGCATGCCCACAGTGGGTAGGGGGACTATAATTTCTAGTAGTAGTCTAAATTATCACAAAAAGAATAACATTCCAGGCTGAATGCAAGAGGACAGGGGCAGAGGTGGGAAGACAGGGCAAGCACTGGGAATCGTGAAGAGTCTGCTCTAGCTAGGGCACCAAGTATACATGTAGAGGGAAAAGAGATTAGACAGGCAGGATCACCGTATTATTGAGGGTCTTGAATAGAGAATTGCAAAAAAGATGCTATATGCAATGTGAGGCTAATAAAAGAACAAAGCAAAGACTCAAAAGTAAGCCTTCTTGAAAGTGGCTTTCAGATTTTTTGTTTGTTTGTTGTTTTATTTTATCTTTATCTTAGAGTTCAATATCCTGCCTTCACTGTTGGTGAAAAACTCCTTTGTATTGAATTGTATCCCTTAAAATGATCCATTGGCATCTTAAACCACAATCCCTGTGAATGTGACCCTGTTTGGAGTAGGGTGGACCCTTAATTCGGTATGATTGGTTTCCTCATAGGAAGAGGGGGAGACACAGAGACACACAGACACAGGAAGGAATGATACACAGACACAGGAAGGAGAGACACACAGATAAGGAGGTCAGCCAAAGGAGGCAGAGATAGAGGACATGTAGCTGTGAGTCAAGGACACCTAGAATCTCCAGCCACCCCCAAGGCATGGAACATGTTCTCACTCTGAGACACCCAAAAAGAAATTGAACCTACTGACAACTTGATTTTGAAGCCTCCTAAACAATGAGAGTATAAACTTCTGTTGTCTGAAGCCACACAAATTTGTGATACTTTGTTTGACATAGACACAGTAGGAAACTAATGAAATCAAGTCTACTTTTCATTGAATGATTTTTCTGTTTCACCCTAGGGTCATTTTACTTTTTCTTTCCTTGATCAGAAAAGGAATTTTAATTTCATTAAGTCTATGACAGTTAATAAGATCATAAAATTTGTCAAAAAATTCTAATTCATTGCAATGACCAATCAACCCCATGCTTGTTTAGGGTAAACAATGAAATGGATAATGTTTATTCTTTCTCATTAAAAAGATGCTATACTCAATACTGAGTTTTAAAACTCCATGGGCTATAACAGAAGTGATCTGGAATTAATTAAACAATGAGAAATAGATGTATATGTGCCTGTGAACATGCACACACACACACACACACACACACACATTTAGGTCAAGTAAAAGAGAAAATAAATCTTACAACTGGTGAATTTTATTGTCTTAGTCTACGTTGGTTGCTATAACAAAATGCTATAAACAAAAGAAATTTATTTCTTAATACTTCTAGAGGCTGGGAGGTCTAACATTAGAGTGCCGTGACAGTAGAGTTCTGGTGAAACTTTTGCAGTTTGTGAACTGCAAATTTTTTGTTGTGTTCTCACATGGAAGAAAAGACAAAGAGGCTTCCTTGGGCTTAATGTATAAGGTCACTGCTGTGGTTTGGATTTGGAATGTCCCCCAGGTTCACGAAGTCTTGTTCTCCAATGCAGCAATGTTCAGAGGTTGGGATCTGGGTAAGTGATTGGATCATGAGGGGCTGATCTCATCAGTGGATTAATCCATTGAGGGAATAGACAATTGGGAAGTAGTGGAAACTGTAGGTGGTGGAATCTAGTGCAAGAGGGTGAGTCCTTGGGGGTATACCTTTGGGGGCTTTATCTTGTCCTCAGTCCCTTTCTTTCTCTGTCTTTCTCTCTCTCTGTTCTCTGGCTATTATGAGATGAGCATCTTTCCTCCACTGTGTCTTTCCACCATGATGTATGCATCACCTCAGGCTGAAAGCACTTCAACTTGCTGACCATGGGCTGAAACCTCTGAAACCATGAGCCAAAATGAATCTTTCCTCCTTTAAGTTGTTTTTTCTCAGGTATTTTGTCACAGCAACTGCAAGCTGACTAATACAATTACCAATCTCATTCATGAGGTTCTGCCCTCCTGATCTAATCACCTCCCAAAAGGCCCCATGTCCAAATATCATTATTTTGGGAGTGAAGTTCCCCCATGTGAAGTTTGCAGGGACACAAATATTCCACTATGGTACTTTTGTAGTATTAAAGGCATATAGCTGCTATTTTCATTGAGAATTTAAAAAATACCTCTATTTCCTTAGTAGTTGGTACAGTGTGGGCATTTAGATATAATTATGATTGCTGACATACCTTAGAAATTATCGTCCCTAATAGTATTTTCCAAAATGAAATGGCATTTGGGTTGATCTGTTCTGTCTCTCCTTCTGTTTTACTTGCTTATTGCAGATTTCAAGGTGGCACATGAAGGTTAGGTCCAAGGCTACAGAAAATAATGAAGTTAAGTAGCCACACAGAGCCCAAACCCACTGCCCTTTACTGGTTCAGACTTCCTCCTGACCTCCTCATCTGCTGCAGGAAGAGTTAAAAGAGGCAGAGTGAACACTTACAGGGCTTCTTTAGTGTGTTTTCTTTTGAGAAAAACTTAAAAATATTTTAACTGAAACTCCAAGATGAAAAACAAAAGCAAACTGTGAACCTGTTCCTCAAGCCATTTAGAGCTTCAGTGGGAATGATTAATTCAGAGTTTCTAGGATTTTTAAAGCAAATCCATGGAGATCTAGAATTGGGAAAAAGGAAGAGCAGTTTGTGTGAAACAACTGCTCCAGGGTAGCACTGGGAGTGACCCCCTTTAAGCATGCCACAGGAGCTGTGTTGAAAACTTTATATTTAAGTCTTGCTACAGTGTTGGAAGGCAGCTGGGGAAATGAAGGTATGAAGAAGGTAGGTGATTTATTCAGGATCCCAAGGGACAGGATCTGTTTTAAGACCAGCATCTTTGACATGATTGCCAACCATGTGTTTTTAAAATGGATATACTATAATAAAATGTCCAAATTTAGGATCAGTATATGAGGAAATGCCTAGCTGACATTAGCATTATCCTTAGCACTTTTTATAATAAAAACACTTGTTTTGTTAGGAGAAAAGAACCAGGACCAGAGAGCCACAGATGTAGGTTGAAAAGGGACATGAAGAAGGTGTTTCTCCAACTTTAATGTCCACATAATCCCTGGGGATCTTGGTAGAGAATGCAGATCCAAATTAATCTCAAGCCTTGGGTAGCCTAAGATTCTGCATTTCTAACAAGTACCCAGATGGTCTTGTTGCTGCATGAAAGATACTTTGGAACAGCAAAACCTCCCAAGAACCACAGAGTGTAACTTACATTACTTTTACAAATACTGATGATAAAAACCACATGTTCAGCACCCTGGTTTTCAGGTTGCAGGGCACACTCAGGTGGAACTTTTTTTTTTTTTTTACTATTTAGAGGCCCTGTCACTTCTTGAAACAGCAATATCCTGAATTTACTTGAGGTAATGAACCTGCCCAACATTAGCTCCTGTGAGACTGACTCTCAAGCCAGGATTCCAGGAGTAGAACACTTGACTTAGGTTAAACCCATCAACAATGGTTTGAGTTCAGGCACATAGAAGAATCAAGTCAATAAGAGTCAATGAATCAATTCTGTTTTTTTTCCCTGAACCAAGGAGAATGTTAATCTCATGTTCTGTTATGGTTCAGATGTGAGGTGTCCCCAAAAGCTCACATGCGAGACAGTGCAAGAAAGTTCAGAGAAGAAATGATTGGGTTGTAAGAGTCTCAACCCAATCAGTGAATTAATCCCCTGATAGGGATTAACTGAGTGGTAACTGAAGTGGTAGGGTATGGCTGGAGGAGGGGGGAATTAAGACTATGGGGTATATATTTGTATCTGGCAAGGAGAGTCGTCCTCTCTCTGCTTTCTGATTGTCATGTGAGCTGCTTCTCTCTGCCACACTCTTCCGCCATGATGTTCAGCCTTGAGTCCTGATGAATGGAGCCTGCTGTCCATGGACTGAGACCTCTGAAACTCTGAACCCCTAAATAAACCTTCCCTTCTCTATAGTTGTTCTGGTCAGGTATTTAGTTGTGGCGCTGAAAAAGCTGACTAAGTCATGTTCCAATTCTCTTGAAGTTGTGAAAGGTCTAGAGCTACCACAGCCATCCTGTGGCCTATTGGAGAATGAAGCCAATACACAATACAATTCAGTGCAGAACTGAACAAAGAGACAAAGGAAAGTGGATCCCAGAGCCAGGGATTTGGCCCCTCCACAGAACTACATCTGGAGCCAGAATCCCTCCTTGTTTCCAATCTAAAGTAAGAATAAGTGGGATAATCCTCCCACTCCTTGGAGAACTAGGGGTACATTTTATTGTTTTGTACTTGCTGATAACATGGATCACCGGAGTCCTTCAGCCACTTCATGTTTCTATCCATGATCTTGAAACTTCTTAGATGGTAACGTTTCCCCACAGGAGGACACAATTTCTGTTTCTCCCTCCATGCCTGCTGCAACAGAGGGCATGTGGGGACTGATGACTGGTTGTTGAAAGTTCTTGATGATGGATACTTACCACAGAGGGAACCCATTTCTTGGTGTAGATTTTATAGTTTGCATTTGATTTTGGAAAAACAGATATTCTACTACCCACCACCAATTTATCTCATCTCTAAAATTTCTTTTCCTTTTGAACATGAGCAACTTTTCTTAAGAGGATTTGGTGCCATGCATGAGAATGTTGTAGTCTGTCCAGAAAAGTTCTCATCACCCCACCCCAACACTGGCTTCTACTTCTCCAACAACCTATTCTCTGACCTTTTTCACAAATTCTCTCTTAACAATTACTCTACTTCCTATAATTCCTCCCAACAATTTACATGGACTTAGTACTATAGTAAGATGTACTTGTGTGTTGTTTTATCAATTAGCTTAATTTTCATAGATTTACCAAGAGATTCTTGGGATGCACCACTTTCTCTTGTATTTACCTTGTATTCTCCTTTCCTTCTTTGCCTAGTAAAAATTTTAAGATCACTTCATTAGCAGGATCGATCATCTGAAATTAAAAACATAAATAAAAGTATGTAGTGGTTATGATGAAAAACTTAACTGATAACCTGAATTTAAATTATAGGCAATTCTTAGTTATGTGACCTGGGGCATATCACGTAGCCTCTTTTAGCCTCCATTGCCTTGCCTGTAAAATGGAAATAATTCTGGCACCTCCAACACAGGATCATCCTGAGAATGAAAGAAGTAAAAGTTTAGAACAGAACCCAATTTGTGATCATTTCTCAATAAATGCTAGCTATTGTGGATAATACTCTGTAATTGATTTTCAACTGGCTTTAAAAATCATCAAGGACTACTTCTTCTTTACTTCAAAACAGAGAAATTCCAAAATAAATTTTACACATTGGGAGTGTAGCTCAGTGGTAGAACACGCGCCTAGCATGTGCAAGGCCCTGGACTCCATCACCAGCACCCAAATAAATAAATAAATAAATAAATTTTCAGTGCTTCAAATGCATTTCTTATTCTTTCATATTCTTTGCATATATTTGTGTATATGTGGGTATGCAACTATATATGCCATTTTTTAGATAAAAGTGGAAAGTTAGCCACCACATAGACTTGTTCAAAGAAGTAATAGGGAGTAGAACATTCTCATGCATGGAAACAAGTCTGGTGTGTATGCAGTTGAGAGGTGAGACAGTTACCCACATTCTTGCTGTTGCATTATGTTTCAGAATTACACTACATTCTCTCATCACTTACCAAGCACATCATTTTATTTGCCCTACCAAATGTGTGAAGTCAGAATAGCAAGTATTATTTTTACTGATTTTTCACAGATCAAGAAATGAACTTGGAGAGGAGCTTGCCTAAGGTTCAGAGAGAATGGCAGGGCAAGGACGATGCCCTCTCTCTGTCCTTGTCCCCAGCCACCTCGTGGCTCTTCCGGGATGTAGCATTCTTGTTCACAGTACTTTCATGGTATGATGGAGTCATTTTTCTAACATTGCTATAAAATTTAAACCAATTGAGACTGCATCAGGTTTCGACGACTATGAACCAGGCACTGTGGGAGGCAAACATTTACCCCAATGTGACGTGAGCCATGCAAGCTGGGCATCATTCTCCTGCTTGAGGAAGGCATAAAGAAACTGCAGTCTAGTAGTATAAAGTGATCTATTCAAGGCCTAATGGCAGAGCTAGGATTTCAGCTAGGATTTTACAATTCTCCGGCCTGTTCACCCTCTCTTGCACAGTTCTGTTTCCCATACTTGTGGGAAAAGAGAATCACTTAGTACATACCCTCAACATTCCCGTAATCTTCAAAGGGAACATGAAAGTTAATGTAAAAAGTGGGGGCATCTGGAAAAATCTGATTCTACTCCACAGGGAAGCAAACAAACAAAAATACCACCAATGAAACTGTTGTCACTGCTTTTTAACTTATGTGCTACTTAAAAAATAGAGGAAACCAAGAAAGGAAACCTTTGTGATATTCCTTTGGAGTCTTCATATTCAGTGAATTCCCTTTTGAGTAGAATATGATTTATAAAGCTTATTATCCTGCAAAGTAAAAAGTTCCATTTTTTAAAAAATTTAATGTTTGTGAATAACCAATAGCCAGTATGTAAAGGCCAAAAAGGAAATGTGATCACCAGCCACTTTCCTGTTAAAGAGCAAGGAGCTTGCTTGGAATGTTCTGGAAGGATGCACACAACCATTGTTCTGCTTATTTGCCCCAGTTCTTTATTTCTCCTTCACAGTTCTGAGTGCAGTCTAGTGGCATGAGAAACAAATGTGAGTCTCTAAGGCATGCTATGTGACTGTAGGCAAGTCATTTCTGCCCTCTAAAACCTTGTTTCTGCCTCTGAGACTACACTTACTTATCCTCACAAAAGCTTGGAGGACAATTCATTAAGGAAATGAATTTAGAAAACTGCTGTTCAGGTTCATGAACTATTTCGCAGGTGGACTTAACAATCACTGATCCTCCTCAAGGTGAATGAATGAATCACCTGTTTTGCTGGGGGGGGGGCAGCTTTATTTTTCTTCTACCTCTCTCCTTGACTGGGGGTGCTCAAGGCCAGTAGTCCCACTTCCTTAGGCAGAACACTGACCTTTTACCCATCTTTAAAAAAAGTTTTGCATGTGCACACACCTCTAATCCCAACAGCTTGGGAGGTTGAGGCAGGAGGATAGCGAGTTCAAAGTGAGCCTCTGCAATTTAGCGAGGCTCTAAACAACTTAATGGGTCCCTGTCTCTAAGAAAATAATTTTAAAAAGGGACTGGTGATATGGCTCAGTGGTTGCACACCTCTGGGTTCAGTGTCTGGTAACCCCCCTGCAAAAAAAAAAAAAAAATGCTTCTCTCAAGCCACAGGATTTGTTCTGAATATTTGCTTGCAGTTCATTCATTCATTCTAGAGTCACAAGCTCAGGGGCAGGGGCCAGGAATCAGCCCCTGCTCAGCAGCCTGAAGACAAGCCCCCTTGATGTTTCTGTAATCATGAGTGATTATTCACTCTGTAATTTTCAGATATGATTAGTCAGGATAAAAACTATTTTGTGCTGAATGGGTTTATAAAGGCACAGAAGAGTGGGATGCCAGACAGTTCAACAACCTTACTCGCTATTGAGTATTTTATAACCTCCTGTTCTCCCGTCATCAGAGAGGACTTGGAACAAAGCACCAAAGACAGCCTGAGTTGCTCAGTAATCAGGCGGTAGTTGAAGATGCCTGGTCAGAACTCCTCTGTGAATATTTGACTGTTTGAACAAAATGATGAAGTAGCCCTTGTTTTGATATTGGAGCTGATGGATGGGGAGGCTAGAACATTTGCAATTTGTCTTTTTTTTCTCTCTCTCTCTCTTGTTCACTGATAACTTCAGGCTTCAACCATATTCTATTCCACATTTTCCTCTTGAAAGAGAAAACACATGAATTATTCTGATTGACTAGGAACATTGACTGATAGAATATTGTTCTTCTTTTCTATTTCTAGCCCTGCTTGTCCGTCACATAATGATCACTGAAATCAAGGGCTGGGCTGGCAAACACTACAAACAGACATTCTCCTGGTGAAGCCTCAGTGTGCTAAAAACTTTTGCTTTCATCTTTTCATCGATTTGAGAGCCTTCCCATAGGTGGCTGGAGGCTAGGGCCTACAAAACCAAACCTCAGGTGGCTTCACACACCCACTAAGTCAGCTTTTTTGGTGTGCTTTTCCTAATTTGATCATTTCTTGATATTGCTCTTATCATATTTCAAACTCACATATGAGAAAATATGAGTCCACTGATTTCATGTATCCAACCAGTATTTTACTGAGACTTCCTATAAGACAGTATTTATAGTATTTATATGACCCAGTCTATAAGGAGTATCTCCGGGAATGAGGAATGGTGATGCTATATTGAAAGGAAATAGAAATCCACGGTCCCCGAGACACAGAACCTTTGTATCAGTGAGAGCAGAGTTGGTGGCCTGACGGTCCAGTGTGTGCACGTAGGAGGGGCCGTGGATGAGGAGGAATGAAACCAAAGACCCCTAGAAAAATTGGCTAATTTGTCTCTTCATGGAACAAGCTTTTCTTTTACATATTTAAGATGCCATGGGGATGGATTCTCTTACCTTGGTGTACTTCCATTGAGTTGGTAAGATAGTTTAGAGAATTCTACTGTGGAACATTTATTTAGGTTCTTTCAGTGATATTCCAATATTTGATGAGCAGCAGAAGCCATGCAGGTCTTGGAGTCTTGGGGACTGGAGAAAGTGGGGAAAGGAAGTAAAGGGTGCTTGATCGTGACACTGCTGCGTTCCAGTGGCCAGCTGGTGCCTCCATGGCCAACATCGGAGGGTTTCTACAATTACGTTGGGCTCTCCATGCTTTAGTCAGAAGGTGTCCTCAGAGAGATTGTTTAGCTTCTGAGAACGAGGAAGGAAAAGAAGAGTAACTACCCATAGTCCAAGAATATACGTGGTAATTCAAGGTGGTCTTGGCATTGACTGCATGTTAGAATCACCCAGGGGCTTTTAAGATCTCTGAAGTTCAGGCTGCACCCAGACCAATTAATTCAGACTCTCTGAGAGTGGAGTCCTAGCCAATGTGCTCCTAATGCTGAAAAATGATATTTTAAATGATATTTAGTGCATATTCTGGGATATATGTCTTCAAGATTCAAAATTGAGCAATAATAGTCCAAGAAGGAGCCCTACGATCGCCCAGCCCGGTTGCTTATTTGTATAAAGGAAGGAACCGTGGGTCAGATGAGTTATGTGGCTGATAAGATGCAGGTAAGCTGAGCATGACCAGAGCTGGTGCTATCTGTTGCCTTTACCTCTCCTTAAGGACAGTTTGAAAAGAGGGACTTTGATATACCTAAAGTGAGTGGTTGCTTTTGCCCATTACAAATTGTTCTTGAATTTTCTTTTTTTAAATTTTGGGGAACATTTCTAAATGCACCACTGTATACTAATATTTTAGTATATGTTTTGATAAGTTTGTTTTTGCTGTTATAGTACCCCCACACACACACACCTTTTTCCCTCAAACAAAGAATATCCAGAAGGCTAAGGCTAGAAAAGTAATTTAAATTTTCTCCAGTTTTTGCATAACTGGTATGTCTTTGCTGTGTCAGAAAAGGACTGGGGAATCAGAGGTCAACTTGAAGCACCTCATTTATATGATAATTACCAGTAAGCAGTGGCCAGTGATTCATGATACAAATCATTTGTTCCTCTGGGACTTGTATGTTTACTGGGCAGGAAGTATGTGATTATGTCGTACTAATTAGTTTCTAGGTGACAGAAAGAATGTAGCACAATTGAGACTAAGTTTGGTAATTGTGTGCTGTTTAGTTTCTTTATTGACTTGTTATGGCTGAGTTTTTAATTTAATTTTTAATCCACAGGAAGTCTCCCGGTGAATATGCACCTGGATGACTGGATACTAACCTTCATATTATCACTTTCATAGTTTATAACATGCTTTAATATGCTAATCTTATGTAATCCTAGCACTAGTGCTCTGAGGCACATATTATTATTGTTATAAAGTTTCCTTTATAACCAAACAAACTGAAGGCAGAGACGTCACAGTAAGACTTGAAGATCCTACAACTGGAAATGTCGTATTGTAGTGGCACCCCCTCTGCCTCAGAAAATCTTAATTAAGCTTCTCCAGAAATCTCACCATAATTGATTTTAGGACTATCAAAAAAAGAGTCTCTATAAAAGAGTTCAATGTAGGTAAACTTCCTGTTTTCCTATTGCTCTATTACTTGGCCTGGAAGAAATCAGCACTCCAGGTGCTGGATGCCCCTTTACTTGATTCTCACAAACATTTATCCAGTATAGTAGTTTGTAGAAATGTGTTTGCAAATGCAAAATGTGATAATAAAAAGTGATAATAACAAGGCCTCTGCCCTTGAGTTGGGCTTCACAGAGATGTCTACATTGGGCTCCATGGTAACAGCTGTCAAGGAGAGGAAAGAGAAGGGAGAAGAAGCTCTCCCCTTCTCAGGTGTTGTCCTTAATGGGTTAACTTTCCCAGAACAGTGAAAGAAAAAGCTGCTTTTCTGTGAACTTCTGCAGACTGAACTTCTGAGCCCCTCCCCTTACATGCTGGGTATAAAGTTCTGAAACTACCTGAACTCGGGGTTCAAGGGATTAATTGATTATAGCAAAAGCTGTATCCTCTGAACCTGGCTGCAGCCAAATAAAATGATTTCCTGCTATCTTTGGTGCCTTGCCTGTGTGTCCCCTACAACAGTATATTGCTTGGTATTTATATTGCCCATGACTAATTAGGTTAAGGTTTGTTAATGATCCACGAGAAACAACCACTGTTCAGGTTAATTTCTTTAGTCTTCCCGACTACTGAGAAAAAAGCTCTGAAGAAAGGTGATAATAGGAAAACTGTTGTTTTAAAGGTGAGAATAAAAATAATATAGATCTTGGTATGGGGGAGAATAAAATCAGAAAAGTTATATTTTCACAACAAAGATAAAAGATCTTTGGTGGAAAAAATAATGGAATGGTTTCCTTAGTCCAGCAGAAGAGAAGTCTGAAAGAAGGAAGGAGAAGACAAGAGCCAATGTGAGATAAAGCCTCCCAGCAGATAGACAGGGAAGGACGGAAGAAAGTGAGAAATGACACATGGATGTGGTGAAAAAGAAGTCATGTCATTAAACCAAGGCGAGACGTGAAGTAAGAATCAGATGAATAATAAGTTTGGTTTTTAGTGATTTTTTAAAAAATGTTCCAGTGATCCAGAAATACTCATTTAAAGAGTAGACAGGAAGTCATTATTATGTGAAAGAAGAATAGATAGGCTCCATTTCTACCTATAGCACACTGTTCACTACATTTATCTTCCAGGCAAATGTTTCCTGAATATGTATGACAGAGCCTTTCTGACAAATAATACAGGCAGTTATATTACCTGAAAGAGAGGAGAAATGCTAGGTATCATGGAGCCCAAAGGCCCTCAGAAACGGGTGACATGGGAAGAATATTGTTTCTGAGACAGCAGACTTTGCTATGCTCATAAAAAGCCTGGGGCAAAATGTAGATAATACAAGAACCTGAGACCATGGTTCCATATGCAAAATGCTCCATGATCTGCTAGGCAAAAAAAAAAAAAAAATGGCTTTACCGTAGAAAGTGAGACTTCATAAATTAAAAGAGCATCAGGTTTGATTAGAATCTTTTCTTAATTTTTGAAGGAACATTTTCATAAATTCATGGTCAAAAAGGAATTTGAGGTCAGGATATGTTATATATGGCTACTTGTCAGGTCTCCATTAAATAAATATCGATTATCTTAGGCCCTCAAGTGAGCCCATCATGCAAAAATCAGAAAACCAATACATTAGTCAGGTTTCCCCAGAGAAACAGAACCAATAGGATGTGTGTGTGTGTGTGTGTGTGTGTGTGTGTATATATTCATTTCCTTTCTAGAAAAGAAGCTAAAAAGAGAGGGAAAAAAAAGGAATACGGATTTATTTAAAGGAATTCACCAAGGAAATTATGGCATCTAGCATGAAATTAACCATTGCAACTATGCGGCTGAAATTTTATATCCACTGACTTTTCTACTATCTGAATTCTCTTATGTAAACTCTATAAGGTGTGTGTGTGTGTGTGTATGTGTGTGATGGAGAAAGAGGGAGAGAGAGAAGGAGATAGATAGATAGATAGATAGATAGATAGATAGATAGATAGATAGATATTACCTTATCCTTAACAGGAGAACATTGATTAACAGAGAAAGTAGTAAAAAATTATGCTTTTTAATAACTGATATATTCTTCTTGGAATTTCTATAATACAATGTTCATGTTATAATAATAATAATAATAATAGTAATAATAACACTTACCAAGTACTTCCCATATAGTAGGTACTTTACAGAGACTTCTTCATACTACAGTGCTTAACTTGTATTACTAACTCCTTTGAGGGTCTGGACCCTTTTAGAGAAACATCTGCATCCAGTGGCACCCACATACATACATTTTAATCTATTATATCTATCTCTGAAGTAAGCCACCTAACCCAAACCAAAAACAAGAGGGTTTTGTTTATTTATTTATTTTGGATTTTTCCCTTAATTTTTCATAATTGCCCGGAGACAGACTATTCTTCTGCTTCATCTGTCTTCAGTTGGGACATGAGCAGCTGGGAATTCCAAAATGGCCACACTCACTAGGCTGGCAATTGGTGTTGGCTGTTGGCTTTTGGCAGGAGGCACCAGTTATCTTCCTCATGGGCCTCTCCATGTGACTGCTTGGACTTCCTAACAGTCTGGTGGTCCCAGAGTACTTGGAACTTTTATATGGCAGCTGGCTTCCTTCAGAGCATAAAATCTTAAGGTTTGAGCCAGAACTGGCACAGAGTTACTTCCTCTGAATTTATATTCATAGAAAGTAAACTATACAAGGGCATGAATATTGGGAGGCATGGTTCATTGCAGGCCCCCAGAGTTACAGCCTACCATAGTCAAATATAATTTTGTCTAACAATTTTAAGAGACACACACCCAACCCCGAACAAACCCACCTAAAAAACCCAAGAAGTAATGTTTCAAGTTAAGAACTTATGACTGACAGCAAGCCAGGGGAACCATTGTACCCAACCAATCTAGTGTAGAGAGAAGGGAGACAGTCCTCACTGTAAGAGGGATCATACACACACAAGAACATCAGTGGGGACCATGCATGGCACATTCCAGAAACAATGAGGGATCAGTTATCTCAGGGGCAAGGAAGGAAGGTTGGAATCTGATTATGTAATATTTTGAAAGGCTATGGAGCTTGAACTTCATTCATCACACTCTGGGGAGTAATTGCAAGTATTTTTTTTTAATAGGGGTAACAAACACAAATGCTGAAATAATTCAGAAACAGCCTAAGAATTAAGAAACAAGAAGAACAGTGTAGAGGGAATTGTTAACGAGTGTTATGGGGTTGTGGACTTATAGCCCAGACATTAGTTTTAAAGTCAGGGACTTACAAAATTGCCCTAATAAAGAATGAAGGTATAAAAATTTACTGTAGAAAAGGGTGTTGTGATGCATCATATACCATATATATGACAATATGGAATGCATCTATCTAAAATTATTTTGAGTGATCTGATTCACAAAGAACTGAGCTAACCTTTATGGCTTTGTGATATGGAAAAAAACAAAAATTAAGCAAGGAATTTTGGGAATTACTTTCAATCCAGAGTTAATAGTTCTTGAGTATGGCTATAAAGGATAATGAGTCTAGAACTAAGACATTCTCATTTGGGTCCCTGGGGGGGGGTGGTGGGGAGAAGCCTGTGGGGTCAGAACAACTCCTGAATTTTAGCAGGTTACTTCTCATTAAGGGAGAATGTTAAAGCCTACAGCAAAAAGTCCTAAAGGGCAGAAAACCATCAGTAGTCATCCAATGTCTGCTTTTCAGCCTATAAAATTCAGAAGTAGTCTCCTTCGTGTTGTCCCTAAAATGATAAATGCAACAGTACTTGGATGAAAAAAAATTTTAAACACACATATATACACACAAACACACACACACACCAGGGGTTGGTTGGTAGGGCGTAAAAGCTCATGTTTATTTCAGGGTTGCAGTTTCTTTTGCAAACTTGGATCTGCTTCTTGCTTTCTGAGGCCACCTCCATTGGCCTTTGTTATCATCAAGCTTTTGATGTCCTCAGTTCTTGGAGTGACTCTTCCCAATAAGGAGATGAACTAGTGCAAATTTGACAACATTGACACTGGAGCTCCCTTAGGTCTACTGGGCAAGATCTAGGGACTGAACAGGATGGACTAGACATAGAATTAACCAAAGTCAATGGAAAACAGGGATTTCTCAATGTTACAGGTTCTCAAACTTACAAAGTAAACAAACAAACAAACAAAAACAAAATCTGGCATCTCACCCCCAGAGATTTTTCTTTATCTTGCCTGGGATGCAGTCTTGGAATGAGGAATTTTAAAATCTGACCAGATGATTCCTGGTGGAGAGCCACCTCGGGGAACCATTGCTTTACTGCCCTTGCTTATTAGTACCCGGCTCTCACCCATCATGCTAATGAACCATGCTTCCTGGTTTTGTCAGTATTAAAATTACTTGGCATAAACAGCCTTCCAGCACCTATTCAGAGATAGAGAATGGAAATAATAAGTGTCATGTCTGTGGCATCAAAAGTTATTGTCAGGAAAATACAGAGAAGACTAGAATATGGTTTTAAGGGATTTTTAACTTTCCTAACAATAAGGTTTCTTTGGTGGATGCCAGGCAGAATCCAACCTGGGAAATTCAGTGGCAATAATACTTGACCTAAGAATGAAAGCAAAAGAAGAAAACCCACAGCTGTCTGCTCTGATTTTTCACTTAATATGCCCTGGTGCTGGTGGACCGCATGCTTTGTCCTCTTGCACTTGATTCAAGGAGTTCCACCCCCTCCCCATCTCAGCAGTACCACATTATCACCTCTGGATTTCCATCCTCTGCTTAGCTGTTTATAATTATCACTTCTTCCTTTAAATGCATAGTGTCTGGCCCGCCATCTGCTAATTGTACTTTAAAGCTGTATTTTATCCTGGTTGTTCTGCACCAGGTCTGGCCTTTCTCCTCTCAAATTCATATCTTCCACTCAGGACCCACCAGCTATGATTTTAATCAACTTCTCTCTCCCTCTCACCCCCACCCCTTTTATAAACCCATTCATCTCTCCTTTTCTTTCATCAACCCAAGTGCAACCATGCTGACCGAAGTCATGTTCTGTAACTTTCTGTCTATTCCCTGTATTACAGGACAATTTTCTCAGTTCTGTTGCACTAGTCTTTATGCTGACATAGCAAAAACTTTGTTCTTGGTGTATAAAGAGCTACAAATAAGTGTGTGTGTGTGTGTGTGTGTGTGTGTACACACATATTGAGAGAGGGTTTGTAAGCTGAAATATGGGCAAAGATAATATTCTATGCTGGACTTGAAAACTAGTTGGACAATCTGTCTTAACTTTGGAGGGAAACTTTTCAGGTTGAATTGCCCTCTTGGGGTTTGAGTGTATTCAAATTGATCTTTTCTATGAGTAGGCACATCATTTTAGAGATGTTTCTGTGAAGATGTGCTGTTTTCATGGTTAGGGAAGCACAGTGTGCGCTGAGACCGAAGGAAATGCCAAATTAATTCATTATTTCAGAGGCAATGTTCTTCTCCCAGGAAAGGACCGCTTTAATAAGTCAGGTGGCTGCGTGTGCCTGCGTGCCTGCCTCTGTGGGAAGCTTGGTAATCCTCTCCCCGCAAAACACAGCCCTGGTGTTTGCTGTTTGAGGCTCTCTTGAATGTAATATGAGTTTACAGTCCCACTCCTGGCCATATTATATAAACAGTGGGAGAAGAATGACAATAGAAATTATGGCAGAGCTTGCTTTATTTAAGCCTTTCAAAATGGACATTGTTGTGTGTGGCTGAGGCTCTGTTTTTTAGCGCCCTGCCTGAATGAGTGAATGGCTGCTGTTTCCTGCCAAATGCAGGCAACAGTGGGGCCACTTCAAACCATCAGCGCAACAATGTTATCAAGCGGCTGAGCCCCAGCTTCTCGTCAGTAAGCCATCATTATTCCTCATGAGCCAACTGCAGGAGTGGGCCACTGCGACAAATACACTATTATGTTGCATTTTAATGTGTGCCAATCAGCTTAATTCTAGCCCTGACATTTGTCTCAGGGACTGCTCTTTTCCACAACAGATGCCTGAGTGCTTCCTTCAGTTATAGTTTCCCAAGTTTCTGAAGGAGCATATAGGCACCATGAAAGGTCACCCCCAAAGAACTATAGAGGAACTCAATCCTTGGAGTGGTGGAGCTTTTGCCAATTAAATTCCATGATGTAGTTCAAAGTAATAAAAACATATGTGGCTAAACAATCTGTACATTCACTATGAGTGTGAGATCAAATGCTGAGATACCTATATAGTCATAGTGATTTTCTGCTGTCAGAGTTTGACAAGTCCATTACTTTGGGGGACTGGCAGATTCTGTGAGGACTTAATTTTGTTCATGGGGGTGGAAAGTAGTTGTAAAATGTTGCCATCAGTGCACATTTCAGGTTTGGATGTGGAGGCCTCCAGAGGTTGGTTATTGCCTCTGGGGGTTCTGTGCTGTGATCCAAGATGGCGGCCCCAGAGGTTGTGGTGGCTGGGATGTCATCTTTGGATCCTAGTCATCAGTTGAGTCAGTGATCATTGTAACATTTCGGTCTGTAGGAGTATGGAGAAGAATTTGTTTAAAATATCTGAACTTGACAATTACTACATTTCAAAAGATCTGAATATATACTTAAATACAAGGCTGATGGAAACACATATACCTTAGTAAACATATTGTTAGCTGTTATCAATTATATATCCAGAATTTATAAAGAAGTTCACCTCAAGTTTCCTAAATAAGATGAGACTTCCTTCCTTGGAGTATAGTAGGCTAGGTTTATGTTGAAAATTTTTAGCTTTTCTTTTTCTTTTTCCTTTAAAATCGTATTGAAATTAAAGTTTTGTATTTTTTGACATACTGTCTTTGCTACTTGAGATTGAACTGTCCTTTCTCTATGAAATGATCATAGCACACAGATATTGTTTTAATATACTAAAATTGGCCAAATGTCTGCCATAGACAAAGTTATTGTCTATGGCAGTATAATATATTCATTCAACTACCTGTTTTTGTTTTTTTTTAGTTCCCACCTCCCTGTTCTTGAAACATGAAAGTCTAGGAGCCACTATTTTACTGAATCAATCACAAATTTTTAAGAGATTCAAAATATCCAGGGGCTTTTTCAACTGCCAAATAAAAAGAAAACAAAGAACAAATGAGGTAGTGATGTGAGATGAAAACTTGTAAAAAAAGTCAGATTTTTATCCTAATTAGCAATTCTCAACTCACTTGTTTCAATGTACTTTCCCATTAAGTATCTAGCTAATAGATGTTTACCAATTAAAAGAATTTTCATACTTGGTAATGAAATGTTTACCATAATAAACTCTACACAGAGAGTTAGTGACTTTTAGGATGTGTGACCTTTGACAGACGCATCTGATAGAGACATCTAACAAAGACTTTAAAAAAAAATCTACTCCAAATGCTGGGGCCAAGACTTTAAACAATGTTATAATGTGGATTCTTAATGATTGTGTCTGTGCTTTCAAGCTTCAATGAGGTATCATTAAGATAGTTTTAATTTCTTCAGCATTTTCACAATGGGAGAGAGTCTATACTGAATATTTAGATCTCAAGTTGGTTCTTTTGATAGGGTACATCTTAATGTCTGTCAGTCATTGAAAAAATCAGAAGCCTATTCCTTTAACATCTCTTATTTGATATTCATTGCTGAATAACAATTTCCTACAAACTTGACTGGTTTAAGACAATACACATTTGCCAGCTCACAGATTCTGGGGGTCAGGAATCCAATGACTGAGCTAGGCCATCTGCCTTGGGAACTTGCATAGGGCTGCCATCAATGGGTCAGGCAGGTCTGGATCTCATCTGAAGGCTTCACTGGGGGAGGATCTGCTTCGAAGCTCACCAGTTTGATGGCAGAATCCCATTTCTGCAGGGCTATTGGACTGAGGGCCAGAGTTCTTAGCTTACTGTTGGCTGAAGACCACCCACAGTTCTTTGTTATATGGGTATTTCCAAAATGGCTACTTGCTTCATCAAAAGCATGCAAGCAAAGAAGGCAAGATAGAAGTTATGATCTGATAAAACATATTCATAGAAATTGTATCCTATCTCTGTCCCAAAGTCCATTAGTTAGAAGCAGATCATAGGTCCTGCCTACACTCGGGAGAGGATTTCACACAAGAGGAAATAGTAAGAGGCAAGGATAATTGTGGATCACCTTTGGGTCTGCCCAACATACCCCTGGTTTTAGGAGATGTAAAACCCAACAGTCATACCTGTTTCTTCATTTCCATCCCTTCTTAGAGAAAAGAAACCCTTGTTCATTTGGGGGGGGAGATAGTCTGCAATGATGAAAGGTTTGAATTATAAAGTATTACAAAGATGGAATTATGCTGCTCATAGTAGACAATATTTTAAAATTATTCCAAATAATGTGTTATCAAGGAGAGTCCTATTTGGCTTTCGTTAGTAATTGCATGATATCCATTTATAATTATCATTTTGTTTTCATTCCAGTCATTGATTCAGGAAGTATATTTCTTACATTTCCAGTGCATGATTAATGTGGTAGAGAATACAAATTAAGATTATGACAAGGCTTGTTCTTTTAAGAGATTTATATTTAGAAATGAGGGGTGGTAAGATAGGAACAAAACATACACAATTGTAACAGAGAATAAAATGAAATTATATAATCATGTATTAAATGCATTTAATAGTACCCTCAACTCTGGTACAGGAAAGAGAGAGATCAATGTTGGGTAAAATTACTAAAAGCCTTGTCAGGGGAGGTAGAATTTGAAAGATGCATGAGGTTTGGATGAAAAATGAGAAAGAAAGGAAAATATAGACAGAAAATCAAGGAAGGCAGGAAGAGATGGAATTCACAAAGAAGACTGAAGACACTGTCCTCTGTAGTGAATGGAGAGTAATACAAAATATAAAGTGGGCATGACATGGTTTTTGAAGATAAGGACTTGTTCTCATAGTATTTCTAGATTCTTCAATAGAGGGTAAAGGATGTTTATTGGGATCTGTTTAGTGAAAAGAGGGCCTGAAACAGAATGATTTGCAGTAACAAAAATCTGGGCTGAGCTGGTAGTAATGAAGCCATACACTGGAACAATACTTAGGATGAGGAATCAACAGTTTGGAGGTACTGTTTTTGTGTGAACTACACTTGATCTTAGCCAAAAGGCTGAGAAGCGAGTGTTGGATGTACCAATAGCAGCAGAGTGTGGGCTCATCCATACCTGTGGTAGCCTCTTTTCTTCCACTTGAAATGGATAGCGACAGGGCAGCCAAGGGCTTGGTTAGACTTGTTGGTTGGTTGGCTCTCTTAAGGAGATGGTGCCTCTTGGCTTTAAATGCTTGATTCCTGGAATATTAAGCATAATAAGCATATTAATTAAAAACTTCAAGTGTCCAATAACCTCTAAGAAGTGTTGACATTTTGGTTTTTATTAAAGGGTGTTGAGAGGAACATCTATATATCCCTTAAGTTAATATATATATATATATATATATATATATATATATATATATATATATATATATAATGATATATATATATATAATGATATATAGACTGCAACAATACTTTATAAGGTGCTCCACAAAACAATAGTTCGGAAATATTTAACATGTCTTCTGAAAACAAAACAAAATCATAAGTATGTTGTAGAAGTGTTCAGGTCACATAAGTTTGGTTAACCCTGGGTTAGAACTTAAAAAGCATAGACGGTTCCATGTTAATGATCCCAAGAGGAATGTGGGAGGAGCTGTAATCAAAAGTGTTTTGCAAACTTCTTCTGTGATGGAACCCCACATGGGTGTTTGCATTTGTACGGGCAACATGGTCAGGATGAGTGCTCTAGCAAATGCCAAAGTGTTAATAATAAGTTTTCAGTGAAGTCAGCAGCTTTTCAGGAATTCATTGTTAGGTTTATTCTTGTCATAACTTTCTTTGATACTTTATGAAAATGTGTTATAAAGTTATTTTCTCCCTAACAGTGCCTATCCAGAAATAGGGTAAGAGAAAAACGATGTTTCTTATAAGCATCTTGAGAAAGAGGCCTAGGAAGGGAAATTACTCAAAGGAAGGATGCTACCTTTTTGCCTGGGATATTAGGAATTCTTTGTGTTCTCCCACCACCTTTATTCAGTGGGCAGACAGGTTTCAACACTGCCTTGCTTGTCTCCAGTTTTGGGAATTTGGGTAAATTACTTTACCTTTCAGCTCCCTCCATCTTTTTTTTTTTTTTTTTTTTTTTTCTGTTTTTTTCCACCCCTTCCCCATTAAATTACATACTGGCAATAGTGGAATGCATTACATTCATAATTATCCATTCACAGCACAATTTTTCTTAACTCTGTATATAAAGTATGTTCATGCCAAATTATGCCATTATACATGAGCTCTCTTATTGATTTTTTTTCTCTATGAAAATTTTTTAGAAATACTTTTGAAAACTTAAGAGAGAGGTTCCATAGAAATAGCAAAAACCCTATAAACATATATTTTGGAATGCATTTAAAGTTAAACAAAATTAATTACTCTATTTAGAGTTTCATTAAATTTGGATTCCAGATTGTTGGATCTAGATTACTAAGAGAAGTGATCATAAGAAGTGGCAGTTAGTAAATAGATTGGTGTTATCCTGAGGCATTCCACTAACCTACTTTATTAAATGTCATCTCACCTGCTTTTTTTCATTCAAAAATATGCTATTTTGTTTTGCAAGGTCATGATGGAAATTGCCATATGTCTGTGTCCTGTCATTTTGTGCTTCGTTTGTAAGATTTGCAAGGTTTCTAACATGGTTTGTGTCATTTAACTTTTTGTATATGGAGGAGGGGTAGAGACTGAATGTTCTATTACTGGGGCAGGATAGCAAAATGTTTCTACTTTATGGTTCTGACTTCTTCTGTGTTCTAAACAAAACCTCAGTGCTATCTAATGAGATCTACAAAATCTTCCCTGGAAGCCCACATAATGTGGGTTTTTATAGTTATTGGAATTTATTTATTTTGTTTCATTTGGATGTTCCATAAATCTTTGAAAAACAGAGCCCATAAGTGGCATTCCCATCATAGATTTGCTTGGGACCTAGCCTTGGAGGTTATTTACATATGCACTGTAGTTAAAACCTTGGCAGGGATGAAGTTGCCCTCGGAGGGGGTACATGCGAATGCTGACTGTAAATTCTGAGAATGCAAATTTTCCATGAGACTCCTAGTTTTTTTTTTAAACCTAGTCAGATTTGTTAATACCCATAAGAGAACAGTTCTGACATGTAGAAAAAAAAAAACAGCTCCAGAAATGATAACTTTTTATTATTATTATTTATTGAGCATCTTTTGTGTTTGAGTTAGGGGGATGGGGGGATACAGCCAGGAACAAAGTTTCCAGCAATAACAATTGATTATTGGCTTAGGTCTGAGTATCAGACAGAAATGCTGTTCTTTCAAAGTCACAAATACTAGATTCTTACTTTTAACATGCTGACTCTCAAAACATGTGGCTATTCTTAGGACCTAGGGCTGATTTCTTTAGGGCCATGACCTGCCTTGGTAGGAGTCCCTTACTTATCAACCACCAAAAGGACTCAATACTTCATCCATTTCTTCTTTGAGATGCCCTTTCCTCTCCCAATTCCTCAGGGTTGTTATTGAGCTATTTAGTAGAATTAGTTGCCCATTAAGATTTGCTGGTTTGTTTTCTTGGACATCCCATTCTAGCCTTTTGGTGCCTGTTCAAATGCACTTTAACTTTTGCATTTCCAATTCACTGCATTCAAATTCTGACATTGTATGACACTTCAAACTTCCTTGACCTCCCACCCTCTCCAGAGGAGCCAGCCACTCTCCCTACTGTTCTCTGCCTCTATTCTACTTCTATCACAGGAATGGCATTTCATTATTTAGATGTTGAACCTACAGAGCACCGGAGCTAGATATTAATCATTTCTGTGTTGCTATCACCTAGCGCAGCGTCTGCATCATAAATATTAGTTGAATTGAACTGAACAGGCACACACACAAAAAATAAATAACTGCCAGGAATCACAGTCAGGAATGTATTTCTGGTCAGCCTTTCCATTGTCTCCATACCACCATATATGCAGCTGTGAGGGAACCAAGTTACGTAAAAACTCATTTGGGAAACTGCAGTGAGTTGGGACCTTGACCATTAGAAGAAGGAGAAAATCTGCTCTTGCTACTTTTGGTGAATACTTACCAGAAAATTGAACAGGCAACTGTTCATAAGAACTCACACAAGACTAGGATGCTTTAAATGTATTTGTGACTTGTAAATATTTATTTATTTTTTTAAGTATATGAAGACAGAACTTGAATCTGAATGTGTATACTAAGGGAATTTGCCCTTCTGACAACCTGCTATGAATGTTAACAATATTTGAAATATTTTGTTGCTAATTAGCCAGTTTGATGTTTGGCTGCTGCCTTGGGGAATTTACAATGACCTATTATCAGTTTAACACTAGGCCAATTAGGTAAAGCCTTTAGCTTCCTGGAAATGCCTAAGCATGTGATGAAGGAAACAATGATATCCTATCTAGGTAACTAGACGTTAACCAATCCTCTGCCCACTTAGGAGATCCAGAAACGCTTCCCCCAAACCACAATTGTGTGGCCCTGTGAACATTGGTAGCCCTTCTCATGTTGCTGGCGGTGGTAGTGGTAAGAAAGTGGGGTGGGGCATTGAAGGAGGCGGGCTGCATCTCTCGCCCCATCTTCCCCATAACCACCACGCTACCATGTTGGTCTGCATGAAGCCCAGTTTCTTCCCTGAGTTCTTAAAAATCTACTTGCACCTGAGTTTATTAACTTTCTTAAGGAGTCAGGGAATGGGGCAGGAATGGATACAGGGTTTGGTCATAGAGGATGTGTCTCAGTTGGTTCAGGGGCAGCTTATAAATGACAGGAATTTATTTCTCACAGTTCTGGAGGCTGGGAAGTCCAAGGCTCTGGCAGATTCAGTGTCTGGCGAAGTCCCCCCCAACTCTTGGTTCATAGATTGTGCCTTCTGTGTGTCCTCAGGGGTGGCTCTCCCAGGTTTCTATTATAAGGGTGTTGGTCCCATTCAGGAAGGCTCCACCTTTCTGACTCAATCACTGACCAAAGGTCCCACATCCTAACACCATCACTGTCAGGATTAGGGTTTCAATATATTAATTTAGGTTGGGAGACCCAAACGTTCACATCATAACTGGATTGACATTTAGATTATAATAGAACATACAAACACACCCAGAGGGAATCATCTTATGTGAATGTGGGGGTGAATAAGCAAGTCTGAAATCTGTAGGACTATAAAAGAGACTGGAACTCATAAGCAGGGGCCATAACTGCTGTCTAGATTCAGAATGTTTTCTTTTGCAGAGAGGAGTGAGGCCTCTTTTAAAGTCTTCCACTGATTGTATCAGTCCTACTTGTAATATCCATAAATAGTAGGGTTTTTTTTTTTTTTTTAAAAAAAAACAACATACTTTAATTAAAGTCAACTGATTAGTAGCCTTAACTGTATCTACAACATAGCATCATAGAAACCCCTAGATTAGTGCTTGAATAATGGGGATAATAGCCTATATTATTGACATATCAAAAAAGCCATTGCAGATGGGTGAATTGATAAAAATGTTTACTAAATAAGCATGCTTAGAACACATTTTAACAAAATGTTCTCTATTTAACTAATGGCAAACCCCAAATATGTACATACCTAAGAACTTTTCTTCCCTATTCAACTCTCCACTGAAGTGTTTTCCAAATATATAAAGATATTGACACCAAGTGTGCTTGTCAATTTTCCACCATGGTGACACAATAACTAAGGTAAACAACTGATATGGAGGAAAAGTTTATTTTGGCTCACAATTTCAGAATATTTAGTTCACGGTCACTTGGCTCTGTTGCTTTGCAGGGAGCATGTGGTAGAGGAGGCCTACTCACCACATAGCAGCAGGAAGGAAAGAGAGAAAGGAAGGGTCTGGATCCCAGTGTCCAGCTCAAGGCACACCTGTAGTGACCTAATTTCGTTCCACAAAGTCATACCTTACCTCCCAGTCTTGCCAGAGGCTGAGGACCCAGCCTTTAACATGTGGGCCTGGGGGAACAGTCAAGATCCAAATTACAGCAGCAACTGTGTAAATTAAAAAGTTACTCTGATTTGTACTTGGCTTACTTTATTTATTTTCTTTAGAAAGTCTTTAAGTAATTTGTGATTATAGCCTGAGAATGAAAACGATGGGGTCACTTAATAAGATAATGTATAGCAATCACCATGCCAGATTCTGTGGATAAAATGCCAAATAAAACAAAGACTGATTTTGCCTCTAAGAATTTTATGGTCTAGTCATGGGAAAAATATATGAATCAAATATTGATGTAATGTTCACAAAACCGAGAGTTGCAATGAGTCTTATATTAAATGATTCTTCACCTTTTCTGGGGTGTTAGAAAGCTGATCTGAGGAGAGATGTTTAGGCTGGATCTGAAGAATGAACAGAAATTTCTTGGGCACAGAAGAAGAGAAGAAATTTCTTGGTAGAAGAAAAACCCTACATGAAGACCCTGACCAAGGCTAACGATTCCATACCATAAAAGGTGAAGGAGAACATGACAAAAGAAGAAAGAGTCCCAGTCAATAGATAACTTCTAATAAGACTTTATAAGGTAGAAGTTCTAGTTTAGCAACTAGGCAGAAACAGCAAAAAATCAACACCGGTATCAATAAATCCTTGGGTTTTATCCATGGCAGACATTCCTAATCGATCATGAACCCAGATTTTTAGAGTCTCTGAATGTTTCAGATCAGCAATACTAATCAATCTGATTTGGTACTTTAGACAAAACATACTTTATTAAATTCTCTTGCTTTTCTCTATAAAATACAAGATGGTTTTGGTGTGTGTGTGGGGGGGTTGTTCCCAGATAAAATTTAGCACAACCAATTTAATTTGAATTTTACATAAATAATTTTTAGTGTAAGTACTTCCCGTGCAATATTTGGGACATACTAAAACTAAGAAATTATTTGTTGTCTGGGTGAAATTTATTTTTAACTGGTTATTTGCAAACCTGGTATTCCTAATTTGGAGAAATTTATTGAAATAACAAAGTTGAAAAAAATACACAACATAGCCTATAATAAATGTTTATTCATTCAATTGGTTCATTTATTCTAAAGGTATAATTTTAGGAACAAAAGTAAAATATATTGGCTTCTGACTTTTCTTCATGTTTTAGTCATGAAAAATATTCAGAAAAGGTTTGAAGCTATATTTCAATTGCTATGCAATATTACTTGTGTAGACTAATGTTCTCCATTATTTTTTACTGAACCCAATTAGTACAAAAACCCACAATGCATTTATTCTATCTATTTCTATTTTCTAATGAAAAGAACATGGTGACAGTGGCATCTCAGTATACAGGAAGAATGCCATAGGATTAACCAAATAACTCACAACTTAGTAACAAAAATAAATTACTAGTAATTTTGAGTTAAAAAAATAATGGTAGCTATTCAAATAATGAATAGCTCCAGATTTTCTGATACACTGAAAACAAATCACCCTTCCTAAATTTTGTGAGGCTTCCAGTAATCTGCAAGTGTTCTTATGCAATAAGAGTGTTTCATCCCTGCTAAGCACTGTGTGACAGACTTCTTAGAAGAATATTGAATTATATCCCCCAATAAATTTTAGGAGCTGCCTAGCTTTAGTTTAGGAATGCCAAATTTGAGTAGCCATTATCAACTTCATTAGGAATTTACTAGACAATAAACTTGGTGTTTATAGCAACTAAAGTCTATGGAATTATGGGCAATTCACACAAAAGGACCAAAGCAGGGTTGCAATTATATATCAGTGCAAGGGGTCATTAGGTAGCCCCATGTGGCCCACACTTGGAGAATTACTGATCTGGACAGTAGTGCAGTCTTTCTCTGGCATGAATGCTAAAATAGGTTGTGGATATTACAATGTCTTGATCTATAAATTTCGGTGAACCTTGTAAAATAGAAACAATAACAACTTCTAATTTTTATCACCAAGTATTTGGAAAAATGGGAGTTTAGAAAATATACCAAAGCACTTGCACCTCTTAGGTTCAGAATATATTATAAAGGCATGTGATCTGTTGTATCTTTAATTAACTCTTACATCTCAGTGTCTCTGAGATGGCTGCAATGAGCATTACATTTCTTCTGAAAGAATTTACATTGCATGTGTCACTGCCATCTTTCTTCATGAGATGTCCTCTGTTGACCATGTTCACATTATATTCAAGAAGGATGCTCTTCTAGCTCCTCTGTGTGCTTATCCAGATTCTTTACAGTAAGGGTCCTGTAATTAAGGATGGGAGGTGTGGCTGTTGACTGAGCCCCTGCAGATTGCTCATTAACATGCCATCTGAACAATTTAATAACCTTTTTAATTAATCTAAAATTGGCATGTCCCTCTTCAGGCTACAGTACAGCTTTTACAAGAGTTGGTCTCTTGGTAGTTCTCAATTTAGCTTATTATTTGAAACCTAAATCTGCCCAGGCTAATGAGCATGACCAATTCCTCTTACCAAGACCACGGAGGAGTCTCCATCTGTACTTCACTAAAGGATGAGAGGAACAGATGTCTTCCAGTGGTATTCTGGTTCTTGGCTTTTTTAAAAAGTTCCCATCAGTCTAGGGATGAAAGAAAATAATTTATAGAGTGATTGAAAGTTACTTTTTGCTCTATTTTTTTAGCATATTATTTTTTTACATTCAGGTTTAATGCTTTAGAACCCTTGTTCTCAATTAATTCTTTGTACTTTGGTGCTAGGTAGAATTTTAAATAATTTACTAGTTTTTGATAATTTGATATTCTGAACCCTTAGTAATCCTGGAGAAAAAGGCTATGTTAGTAGATTTTTAAAATATTTTTGGCAAGGTTGGACTTAATACATGTTTATTTATTGATTTATAAGTCATAAAGCTAGGACTAGAAGATTTGGGGGGAAGTTCCAGGAATTGAACTCAAGGGCACTTGACGACTGAGCCACATCCCTAGCCCTACTTTATATTTTATTTAGAGACAGGGTCTTACTGAGTTGCTTAGTGACTTCCTTTTACTGAGGCTGGCTTTGAACTTCCAATCCTCTTGCCTAAGCCCCCTGAGCCTAAAAGATATTTTAAACTTGAGAAAAAGTGTGTGGGGTGTGTGTGTGTGTGTGTGTGTGTGTGTGTGTGTATGTGTGTGTGTTTTACCGGGCCAACACTTTCCATTGTTTGAGCTACTCTCCCCCAGCTGAAGAGAAGTTTGTTCCTCTAAAAAATGTCCCCCCTCATTGTTTCTGGGAATCCCCAAGAAATGCCCCTCCTGGGCCTACTCTCTTGTTTTTCAGTTACATCTGTCATCCATCCCCACTTTCTTCCCCACTCTCAGGCTTACTTGTTTCTGCCTGGGACAGATGCCCCTCCATTGCCTTTGCTGAGAACCCCAGCATTTCATGCTTAAAACAAACACTAACTGAACATTAAAATGTGCCAGATGCTCTGCTAGGACTCTGTGAAACTTGCAGTCTGTGTGCTTGTGCTGCTATCTCCAGACACTCACCCAGAGCTTCTTGGGGTAGGACTGTAGAGCTCAGTCCACACAAGGGAAGAATGTCCTCTCCTCAGTCTGATTGATGGCCCCCTGTTGATGACAGCACTTTAAAGCAGCTTGGCACCTGCCCTCCCACTCATAGAAGTTTCTTTCAAATAGCCTCCAACTCTAGCAAAACAAGGAAGATTTGAAATATAGGTTTTCCTGGTTTACTCCATCAAAGACTCTAAGATGTTAGGATGAGATTTGTCACCTTTTGAGCTGCAGGCACCATCCTGGGAAGCCATCTATGTGAGAAGAACACTTATCCCCAAAGCTCTGCCTGGAAGTGGCACATCCCTGCAGTAGGGCAGTGGGAGGTCCACTTCTCTGACCCACATCAATCAAGATGAAATGTTTTACATCTGGAAGTACCAGGTTCTATCAGTCTTCATTGTCCCAGTCCCTGTGCTGCAACCTCCCATTTGACAGCATCAAAAACCAAGAAGGTAGCAGTGATAAATTTCTTGGAATCTTCTACCATCTCCCAGTGACATCCCAATGCAAGTCCCAACCTCTGGCTGTTGGACATTTCATTCTGTCAACACATGGACATGTGAGCCCCCATAATGCCCTCGGTTCCTGCTCCCAGTGACAAAGGTGGGTGCACCTCACAGAAGGAGGTAATGAAGACAGAGCCTTCTGCTGATGGACCACTGGGAATTGGGGCTCACCACTGTTTATAAACAGGAGCGATCCTAATTCCACTGGAACTCCACTGAAGCTTGGTTATGCATTCTATGTTTTGTAGGATTATTTTGTTGGTACTTGAGAACCCTGAAGAAGAAACTGCCATTTTAAAAACTTATCAAATGTACTCACAGGCCAGCAGACGGCTTGTATTTTATATCAGCTCCAAGTTAAGAAGCACTTTTCTTTCAGCCATGCTCCTGCCACTTCCACACATGCCTCATTAATATGGATGAAGGGCTTAGTCCCACCGTAGGGCTTCTTGTAAAAAGTTGCTGTGGAGAGGTTCCCCCCTTTAGTGAATCCTTCTCTTCTGTCTGCGATTGGAGAGTGAGCCATATAACTGACAGCAGAAAGCGCTAGAGGGCATGTTACATAAAAAAGATAAATAGAAGAGGTCCTTTTGCATATCTTTTTAATTGGAAGGAAATGTAGGCTTTTGAGTGACAATATTTGCTACCTTTCCTAAATATAGCACCTTAAAAAAAAATCCAGAGGGCTAACAGGCATCTGGAAGAGCATACAGATGTCGACTCTGGTACAGAACATGTGTCCTGGGATGAGCTATTTCACCTCTCTGATATACAACAGCCCCATCTTGAACTTGAAGAGCACTGGGTTGTTGAAGAATTGATTGTGGTGATGTGTGTGTTTCCTGAGAAATACGGTTCTCTTTCTCCTCCCCTCTTTAAAGGTTAGAAAGGGAAAGCACACCCAGGATGGAGAAGTTGCCATTGACCTCTGTGACTCTTGCGCACAGATCTCTGGGCAGAAGTGTTTCCTAAATGGGCCATGGAAGGAAGATCTGTGCCTCCTCCGCTTTAGTGCCTTCCTTGCCCCCGCCTTCTCAGCACTGTACTTCTTACAGTCTGCTTTGTGGTGTGTACGTGAGGGGACAGGGAGGGGGCATCACATTGGCTAAATGTCAAATCGAATTCTGTGCCCCTGTTGGTGTCTGCAGAAATTTTGCTTGGGCGGGCTCCACTCTGTGGAGGTTCTTCTGTCATTTTTAAGCGGAGAACAGCAAAGATGCAAATCGCCCAGACTGCTCCAGGAGACAAAGAGACAATTCAGGTGGGCAAGTGTGCAGGGAGGGAGGAGGGCAGAGGGTGCAGGGGCCAAGGGCTTGTGAGGCTGCCTGACTTGAGGACACTTGTTCCTGGAGGAGGGCGGCGAAGCCAGCGCACATTCTTTGGGTCCTTTCTTCCGCATTCGTTAGCAGATTTATTAGGCTTCTTAAGGGAATACTGGCCAGCCCTTCAGAGTGCCAGACTCCAGGCACCTTGGGATTCTTCCCTTGCAGGATCCCTTGAGGACTCTGAGAATAGGCTCTTAGATATGCAGAGATGAATAACATCTTTGCTGAAGGTGGCAGGAATAGTACATAGGACATTACACAGGTAGCTAAAAATTATAATTGCCTGGTGGCTCAAACAGCCTCTCCCCACGTTCCTCCTCTGTCCCTCCCAGGCTCCGCCTCTTCCTGAACCTGACTGTGCTTCCTAAGAGAAATCCCCCTCCCCCCAGGATGCTCCGGAGTGCAGGCCCTGCCCTGCTCTGCCCTGAGCTTGGCTGCTCCTTCACCTGACCTCAGACACAGGCCCTCTGCCGGGAGGATTTTGATTCTGGAAGAGGGAGAGCATTGTGCTGTACCAAGATCTGGGTTCTAGTCCCAGCCCTCATGGATGCTGCGACTCTGGGCAAATCACTGTCCTCCTGGGGGCCTGGGTGACCTCTGCTGTAAAATGAGGGGGCTGGACAAGGGGGTCATCGAAGTCCACTCCCACTTTGATATTCTCAAACTCAGTGGCTCTAATTGCCTCCTTAGAACTCCAGGGAATGCCGTTCTAGCAATTGTCCTCTGGCTCCTTTCTTCCCCACTCCCACTGGGCTCTGCCTCCAAGGAAACAAAAGCAGCTGCTGCCTCCGCTGGGGTTTCCTCTGAATCTGTGGGCCCCTCCCCACAGCATATGTGCACAGGCCTTCGCTATCTGTCTCTGTCTCTCTCTCTCTCTCTCTCTCTCTGAGGGCCGTGGAAGGCCAGTGGTGACCCTTTTGAGCCCGGCTCTTTTCTGCTGCTTTGGCCGGCATAGACGGCCTCTATCCCAGATGAGATTAAAGTTTCGCTTATTAGTTCCCGCCCCACACCTGGATTTAGCAAGGGCACTTTATAAATAACCATGTGCGCGTTGTTGCTATGATTAAAGCGCTCAGAATCCAAGAGAAAGCTGAAATAGCTCAGCTGCAAATACAGTGAGTGGAGGGAGGACGCTGATCTCATGTAACTGCACTGGGAGAAAAACAAATTCAGGAATTCCACAGCTGCCCTTTAGAGATGGCCTCTAAACAACCAGGATAGCTTGTTTTGTGTATTTTAAGAACTAGGCACAAATGGAGTTGATAGCATGGTTTGAAAATTAGCCAAAGGAGCTGGCTCGGTGAGTCTTCTACAGAAATCGTAATAAGTCTAGCAGCAGGCAGTGTTTCTTCTGGCCAAGAGGCTGGAGATGTGGGTGAGCCTGGGAGAAGGTGGGGTCTAGTTAGAGACCAAAGAAACCAATGAGCAGATGAATCCAGAGCAGCAGAGGTCTAAAAATAGAGACTGAGGAGAGGGTCAAGAAAATTTTGTGAGGTCTTCTCAAATTGGGACTGGAGACTGTGGCCCCAGCAGACAGGAGATGCTGCAGTGACTCCTAGTCCCAGAGAAGAGCAATTGTTTCCTATCTTTAACTTCCCTGTCGAGCAGGGCTGGGGGTTGGGGGAGTGGTCATGGATGGTAAGTTTGTGTTCAAGCTAGGGCTTTGTGAGTATGAGTTATTTCTGATTTATTCAGAGGTCTCCATTCGTCCATGTCAGGTGAACTTAAAGAGTGTGGGTTAAACAAAATGGGTTCAAATCCCAGGTCTGCCCACTTCATCCTTGTTACCCCTCAATGTCCTCCTCTGTAAATTGGGAATAATGATAGCAATTGCCTTATAGAGTGGTAAGGAGAGTTCCAAGTACCCAAAGTATGCCTCAAACATTGGGGGAATCAATAAATGCCAAATACTATTATTTTGCTATCTATTGTGATCTCTAATAAGAGCCAGAGGATAGAAAGACACTTGAGCTAGTTTGGATGTGTCAGGGTTGCCTGGAGGACAGCTGGGATTCATCCCCAGAGTTTCTGATTTCCTGGAAGTGGGATATGGTCAGTAGAACTACTGCTCCAGACTATATCAAGACTTGTGCAAATGAGACCATTATTTATTTAACAAACACCTCTTATGTGCCAGACTTTGCACATACACAGGTGTTATTAATATTGACTCATTTACTCCTTATGAAACCCTATGAGATAGGTTCTAGTATGCCCATTTTAGATATGAGAAGACCAAGGCACAGAGAGATCAAGTCACTTGCCAAGACATCCTCTGGAAGAAAGGACTGTGTTATAAAACCGAGTAAGTGCCACAAAAGAGGCACAACCTGCGAGAGGAGACACACAGACTCTAGGGTTCTCTGGAGATGTTATGCAGCCTCATATGTGGGGTTGCCTGCAGTAGACCTCATGCTGGCTTGGGTCCTTGACAGAGCCTCAGGTTAAGGAGCTAAGGAGCAGAAACTCTGGAGGCAGAGGAGGATTGTAGCCATTAGCAAGGGAACTGTCTCCTGTGGCCTTTTCCTCACCTAAAAGAAGAGGATAAAAACCATGAGAATAACCAAACCTAACCAGTAGGGCTCCCTCAAGAACCAGCCAAGGGGCCTCATATGTAGGTCCTTGGAAGATAACAGATGCTCAAGGAAGGTTAGTTGTTTTCCTGTTTTCTCAGTTCACTGGATCCTCATCTTGTTGTGCCGTCAGTAATGACTTTTGCTTGATGTAGACTAATTTCACCCAGATTACCTGCTCCTCTACCTGACTTCAGTTTCTCATTATCAGTTTAAAATATCTTAGGATGTAAAAATTAGAAAATACTTTAGATATTTATTCTTGGCTGTGCATCCAAGCCACTTGTGGATTTAAATATACGTGTGTGTGTGTGTGTGTGTGTGTGTGTGTGTGTAGGCATCCTGTGGTAGACTGGATTATTCTACACAAATGTTCACTCTTTCCTACTAATTCCCACAGAAAGTACATGTTCCCCCCCTTTGATATTAGCAGAGGCTTTGTTGGGGCCAACTGGGTGTTAACAGACATGGTCATTATTGTCACCAAAACAGCACTGGACAAGACAACATAGAGAAGAAAAGATAAGATTAATGGCTCATGGTTTCAGAAGATTCCATCCATGGCTGACTGGCAGAAACATCATGGCAGAAGGGCACAGCAGAAGAAAGCCGATCAGCTCACTGCAGCCGAGAAGGATGGGGGAGGGAGAGGGAGAGAGGGAGAGAAAGGAAGACAGATACAGTCCCTGAGGCCATGTCTTCATTATGTACTTCTTCCAGGCATGCCTCACCATGCCTAATTACCATCCCATAGTAATTCAAATTATTAATACATCAAATGCTTTAATGCACTGGTGAGGCCAGAACTCTCCTGATCCAGTCATTCCCTAAAAGTCCCATCTCTGAACCTGGCCGTGTTGGGGTCCATGCTTTCAATGCATTAGATTTTGGAAGGACATTTTAGATCCAAATCATAACAAGGTAGGAGAGTCATGAAATGAGCCTGTGAGGTCAGTCTGGTTCTTTTGCACCTCTGATGCAGCCACCAGGTGTTCCCCATTGAGAATTCTGGTCCCTGGGGTGGGATGGGAGGCACATGGGTTAGAGCTGAGCTGCTCCCGTGGAGCCCAGTTTCCATCAAGCAACCCCCAGCTGACACCCAGATGTGATTGAGTAAGCCAAGGTCACCATTTCCCATGAGACTACAGGTTTGTGTCCTTAATGAGAATGCTGTGGTTCTTTTTTCAGGGCCTGATTTTGACTCCATCTCTTATTCTGAGTAATAGGCTTAGGGCCCAGAAATCTGAATTTCTAAAAGTTTCCCCTGGTGATTCTGATATTCACCTAGATTTGGAGGCCACTGATCTCATCTAATCCCCTTTTAGAGAGAAAAGCTAAGACCCAGAGAATAAAGTGACTTGCCCAAAGTCTCAATACATGGAAGGGTTAGTATTAGAATCCTTGACACTTTAATACTCTTTACTATATCATACTGTTCCCATAAAAAATTAACATGGTAGAATAAATTCTTCACATCTCCATAACTTAAGATGCTCTGGGAAGAGTGTTTCCACCCCATACTGATATCAACCCTTTGAAACCCGCTGATGAAAGGAAATATGCAGCAGAAAGAGTATATTGACTTTGGTTGTAATTGCATTGACTGTGCCAAATGACTCAGCTCCAGGTAAAAACGTGGTCAGTAGACCATGCGCTTTAGAGGGAATTTAAAGTACAGTATTCTTTTTCAACTTGGGAAAGTTTATGCGATTTCTAGGCAATTATTTCCTGTAAGAATAAAAGTATGAGTTACTCTTTCATCCTCTTCCTCTTGCTGAAGCTCCTCCTCATTAGTGGTCTCCTTCCTCTTGAGCTGCAGTAATACCCTCAAAGTACTGAATCTATTACAGCTGAGGCTCGTCTTGCAGACCTGACAGAAATACAGATTGGCAAACTGAAATGTCTATCTCGATTCAGACTCAGAGTCTCAGATGCAGGGTAATATTCATTGAGCACCTGCTATGTGCCCAGTGCTATGCAAATTGCTTTCACATGCACTATTTCATTAAAAGCACAGGAATTGACAAGGAGTGGGTGGATATATGCAGACTGTGTAGAAAGAGAGAAAAGAGACACTCATGGCTTGAGGCCATTACTGCAAACGCTGTGACATCTCTCTATTTACCCACACTCTCCTCCTGTTCAATCTCCGTCAGTTGTGAAGCAGGGAAGACTCTCCTGGCCCCATTTCACCCTCTAGCCTAAACATCACCTTTCCCCTACTCTGCTGATTATTTCAGAGATGACTTAAAGTAGTAAAGCCAGACAAGATGCTAAATGTTTCTCGCCGGAACCAGGCAGGAACGGGGCTCTTTCATGGCCTAAGTCTCTGATTGCTGCCCATGTGGGTCAGTCCAGTGTCTCTCAGATCTTCTTGCCATTTGTCCCTCCCCGTACCATCTCTCCTATCCAGCTTTAAGAATGCCATAGTCCAAGATCTGAGGGGTGTCATTCCTATATAGATTTCCCTGCTGAAAACCTTCCCTGAGCTTCCTTTGTTAGATTGCTGGTCTCCCGAAAACTACTCTGGATAATGCCTTCACTCATTCCTGACTCTCCTGCTTTTTCTTCTTGACCAGGACTATAGTGTGGGACTATGCACGCATGCACACCCCCCCACCCCCACACATGCCATGGTAATCTCTCAGGCCTTTCCTCAGGCTTTCTCCACTCCTCCAGGGAAGAGAGACTCTGACTCTATGTTCACGTGGGTGTGATACAGTAGGGAGTGGTGAGGAGCATGACCAAGTGGAGAGGGCACACCAGGTCTAACAGACACTACGTGGCCCTTGTCACTGAAGGCCACCATGCTGTGGTGAGGCTTAATGTTGACATATCTTCTGAATTTTTAGAAGCAAGAATTTTATGTGAAATCTCTAGATTTTTCATGGTGTGGAAGTCAATTAAGAAAAAAACAAAACATTCTTTCTGCAGCAAATAAGACAAATTCTGCTCCGTGTCTTTTGCCTGTTCATCCCATGCATGAATGAAAGGGAACATTATAGCATCTTACACTTGGAAGTGAACTTCAATTCATATGGTCAAATTTTCTGCCCCAAACAATAATTCTTTCAATAGTAACTCTCACAGGTTAATAGGTATATTGATTCACTGCTACATTATAACAAATTTTCCCCAAATCCTGTGGTTTAAAACAACAACTATTTATTCTCATATCTGAGTTTGCAGGTTGGCGAGGTCACTCTGCTTCACATGTCACAGCTTCCCCTTGGGATCTGTGGGCTAATCAGAATATTGTTCTAACAGATGTCAGAAATACAAGAGAGCATAGCCAACCATGCACACACCTTTCAGGAACAACTGGAAGTCTTACCTACTTCTTACTCACTTACCTTACATCTTACCCACTTCTGATTGGTCAAATAAAGTCACATGATTAGGCCCAAATTCAAGAGGCTAGTTCTATTCACTACCAGGCCATTACAAGAAGGCAGGTGGGGTGTGGGCTGAAGATCTCAGCCCGATCATTAATTCTGCTGTACTTGATGCATGTTCTTAATGAAAAGCACATTTTCCTAGTTAGCCTGTAATTGAGAACTCCAACATTAGCTTTTACTAGATTTTATCTGTATTCATGCTTCTTGTAGAACATAGCAGCATGTTTCCTTAGAATGTCAAGGACACTTCCTAGCTCAACTGATTTGTCTCCCTGTTTGTTAGAACTGACACCTACACATGATAGCTACCATTTATTCAGCACCTACTAATTTTCAGATACTGTACCCAGTGTTTTATATATTGCTTCTAAACCTTGCAACTAGCCCTCAAGGTAGGTATTATTAATTCTATTTATACTTGAGAAAAGTGAAAATCAGAGAGGTTAACGTACCCCAAATGACATCACTTGAAAATGGCAGAGCCTGATTCCAATCCTTCTGTTTGACTCCAGGGCCCCTATACCACATATCAACAGTTTCACATGTTCTCTTCTCTTTTAAGAAGAGAAGGGTGGCTGTGCATACATTTTAGAAAATCAGTCTACAATTGACCAAGAGTTGAGCACTCAGATGTTATGTGTCTAGTATGTGTGTTATGTGTTCTAGTTCCAGAATTCTCTGTACCCCGTAGGTGTTTAATTAAAGTTAATATTTCTAAATGAGTGCCTATGTTTTAAAGATTGTATTGCCTTATGAGTTATTTTTTTCTGTGTTCCAGTTGCAATACTGTTCTTTCTAAACGTGTGCCAATTTTCAGTGTGTTGGCTCTTAGCTCCAAATTCAGTCCTTACTTTGTGTTCTGCAAGAATAAGTGGGACACTGAACATTTAGCTTTTATGCTGACCATGATGCTAACTTTTGCCAGTGGAAGGCATGGGAGGAATACTGTAGGTGGAGGGGGCTTCTCTTGGACTCTGGTGCACCATCTTTGCCTTCTCATTTCTGATGGGTAGTCCATCAGAGGTGCACAAGCGAGGTGGGGCTGCAGGTGGGGGTTGGATAGCTGGTAGTTTTTTTCTCCCAGTCATGTTCCCAGAACATGCAGTCCATTGGTCACCTGCAATCCCAGCTTCACCAGATGACCACTTTGCCATGGTCCTCCCTACAGAACACTGCCCACCTGAGGCCTCATGCCTGCAGCTGTGCCCCATGTAATTCAGTGTGCCCAGCCCCAACATGAACTAACCCACTCCCTGGAAGTTTGTTTCTGCTTGTTCCACAACCATAGGCCAACTCTGGCCAGGGGAACCCAGCAAACTTTCCAGATTTCTGTTGTTTCCAGTGAGTTCTGATCTCTAGCTATTGATCCCCTCTAGTATTGATCCCTTAGTGGTAAGGTAACCCTGAGAGTGTTCTTTATATCTTTGTGTTTACTGCCCTATCATAGCTTAATATTTCTTGATATCAAGCTTCCTTTGTTCAAATTGCCTTGTGATTTTTGTCTTCTGGTTAAATCCAGACTGATACATAGCTTGAGTCTAAACCCACCTCTCGGTAAATTGGATATTTTATTTTATTTTATTTATACATTATACTTGCTTCCTTTCCTACTAATGTGCTATTTGGTGCTTGAGAGATGCTTACTGAGGTGCCTTGAGACCACCTGCGGCCTGGACAGATGTGCGCTTGCAAAGCCCTTTAACTTGCAGACATTGTGTGAACGATACCGTTGCTTCTCAACATGCTATCTGTGGTAAACGACCATTTTAAAAAATTTAATTTCTAAATCTTTCATAAACCAGCACTTTTGTAAAACATCATAAAAATGAAGTGCTAAAAAAGGAAATTTTAAGAAGACATAAACATAACATCTCAATTTCTTTCTTGTTAGTATTAGTTTCAACAGACATATAATTACTCTATTAAACTGCTGTAAAAGTTTCTAAGTGTTCACCCTCAATGCCTGTACCTCTGTTGCTGTGGGCTGGTAACACGGTATGTGGCTGGTAACACACACCTTGAAGAACCCTTCTCTGAGTTCTTTCACCAAAGCTAGGAATCATACTGAGTCTATGCTCTGATTCTCAAATATAATCCTCTCATTGGACCCTGCTTGCATTTGAGGGGTTCACTTTACTCTTCTAGGACATGGTGACAGGACTCTTACCCCCGATCCCATCCACTTGCTTTCTCCATTCATCACATGCTCCTACTTGGCACCCCTTCCTTGTTTCCATCCTAGTTGATTGCAATAATTTTGGTTTCTGTTTTATAACCAAAGTCCCTCTTCCAATTATCAGGAAATAGTAGCTGTGGCAATAAAGTGGCCCTCTATTTCCCTGGGCTCTAGACCCTTGAATTCATAAACAGATGCAGGACCATTCTCCCTTGCCCACTCCATCCTCCATGTTTGCAGCTAAGAGCCAGAGGTAAGGGTCATTTGCATGTGTGACTTGTCTTGATAGCATGAGTTGCACCCCCAGGTAGAGCCAAAATCCATGTGTCAAAGCTCGACTTCGGCTCACCAGCCAGGAAAATACAAATGGACTGGCGGTGACGTCCAGCACAAACACCATAATTGTAGCTTTGAATGTTGAAATGGAACTGGGCTATAGTGCCCAATCTCCCTGTCCTTCCACTCCAATGTGGGCTCAGCATCCGCTGCCTCTTAATTATTATCATTATACGAGTCTATCTAAAGCTGTATTTGTAAATTTCTTTGTAATCCAGAGTAATTCCACCGAATTTGTTTCCCCATCTTTTCTCTGGGTTTATGTCCTGCCTTCCCAGCTTAGTTTGTCAGCCAAAGACTTATTCTGTATTCTGCGCAGCTCATTCCATTGTTGGTGCTCACTAGATTGTAATAGAAACGCCATGACACCGAACTGTGAGTCGAAGCTGTATTACAATGATACTGCCCCAATTTTACAGATGCTGCTCAGTGCCAGGGAGCTTTAATAAAATGCTCAAGGTCACAGAGCAAATCCAATGTAGAATCGGGGGTGGGACCAGCTGTTGTGAATCCGGAGCCCACATCTCTCTTCATTGTATCAGGCTGCCTCTCAAAACCATGAGAGATACTCTTATCAGTGTTGTTTGGTGGGTGTTCAGTTCACTGCAGTCGATATTGTCAAATGAAATCTTCAAATGCCAGAAGTATGCTGTCAGACACTCTTCACCTTTATGAACTCTAGCGTTATAAGCAGCAGTAGCACAGATGAAACCGGGAAATCTATAGCCGCCGTTAATGCTGGTTGTTAAAAGGATGTCTGCTTGTAAGTTGTTCTTGGGTGACAATGATCATTGCTGGCATTCATTAAAACAGCAGTGACAAAAACAACAAAAACCACAACCCACTAGAAACAAAATCTAAGCTACCGGAAAGATGGCTCATGGCTCCTATACAGAACCCAGAAAACCATATTCTAAATGACCCAATAATTCAATCTAAAGTAATGGTGATGCTGAATATGTTTTTTTTTTTTTTTCCCCAAACTCTACTCTGAATCCTCCTCCCTTTTCTCCTTCCCTCCTTCCCAGGGTATTCTGACCACTTCTTGCCCTCCCTCCACTGGTTTCCAGTCAAGGACAGTTAAAATAGAAGTTTAGAGAGCTGGATTAAATCTGATTTAATGTAAATTGCGAGCATGTATCTGAGACATTTAAAAATATTGTGTGTTTCCTCAGAGCAAACACTGTGATGGATATTTTACCTAAAACATCATCTAATTCTTATATCAGTGTTGCAAACTCAATTTTATTCTCTTCATTTTGTAGATGAGAAAACAGAATCTCAGAGAAGGTAACCCGTGATCTATGTGGTGAGTGACTGGGTTTCAAACTTGAGTCTTTCTGGCTTTAAACATTGTCTTCCTTGAGCTTCCCTTTTTAACTTTCCCTTTAAGAAAGAGTAAGTTACATTAATTATTGATGGCAGTTAATTTATTCATCTTCAACACCAACTGTTGGTGCATGGTTATGTGAATTGGCAAAAAAGTACACAAATCCTAGACCAAAAGCAAACAATTTAGAACATTAAAAATGTACCCGTTAAAAATGGGTACATTGAAATCAGAGTTCCACCTCTGATTTATGGCTTATCAGCTTTGAACCAAAGTCAAAGGGAAATGATGTGAAAGAAATCACATCATTTGGGTAACTTGTTATTCTTCACTTTAACACTGACTTTTGAGGCATGAGAAGGAATATGGACTGGGGAGAATGAGATTTTCTCTGTGATATTTAGAAGTTTACTTTCTTTTCTCAATCCCCAAATCCATGATATAGGGAACAACAAATTTATTTATTTATTTATTTATTTTACTAAATTAGTAAAAAACAATTGGTAGAGCAGATTGTCCATGAGGTTGGTGGATGTTCATGATATCCATGGCTAATTTGAGGTACTGTAGGAATAAGCACGTATTTATTTAATATGTTTGGTTCCTTTTTTTTTTTTTTTTGGTACCAGAGATTGAACCCAGGGGCAACACTGAGTCACATCCCCAGCCCTTTTTTTTTTTTTCTGTATTTTATTTAGGGACGGGATCTTGCTAAGTTGCTTAGGGCCTCACTAAGTTGCTGAGGTTGGCTTTGAACTTGTGATCTTCCTGCTTGAGCCTCCCAAGCCACTGGGATTACTTGCATGTGCCCAGCTAGTTTTTTTCTTTATTTCTAGGTCATTCCAAAGGCTTATTCATAGAATTTGTTGACATTTAATTCGTTCAGAATTGATAGGCAGCAGTTAATGGCTTCATTTTACAGATGGCAAGACTGAGGCAGATGGGCACCTTTGAACACCTGCCAGGGGAAAGCAGTCGAGGAGTGGGAATGTCAATCAGAATCTGGAACTTCCGATTCTTCAGGTAGGTCAACTTAACAACACATTACACATTCAGGCATTGCCGGTATTCTCTTCATTGCAGCCATTTTAATTTCATAACAGATTTCTGAGTGAACTATATCAAAGTATCATTCCAAGAGTGTCTCGTAATTGAATGCCAACACAGAGCAAAGTACACTATGCTCAGTCAGCAATGAATATGCAAGAAAGGGTGTTCTAAATGACATCAAGCAGGGTTTTAGCTCCTGTGAAGACCCCCAGGGAGATATGAGACATGATCCCACTTTCAAAAATACTCAAGGGTCTGATTCGAGAAACTAAATTTCGCTCTGACAAAGTAATGGCAGCACCAAGGAGGTGAGGTTGACAGAAATAACAAGGGGGTCAAGGGGCAGGGAGACTGACTGGAAGCTAGAGAGTCCATAAAAGACAGAGCTGTTGAATCTTGAAGGACAGATGTGTTTCAACAAGGACAAAAGGAGAACAAGAAAGAACATCGCTTGCAACTTTTGAGCCGTCCTTTCTAGTAGGCAACGTGCTTCCGTGGTCATCATGGGATTGATCCACACAGTCACTCAGCAAGAGGTGGCTTTATGATCCTCGGTTAACTACTGAGAAACCAGAAGCCCAGAGAAGTTAAACAGGCTTTCTAAGATGACACAGCTCATCAGAGGGAGAGCTTAGAGCCAAACCTGCATCTGATGTATGTTCTTGGTGCCAGATTCCTTTTGGGACAAAAACAATCAGAGGGGAGTTGATTTTTTTGTTTTAGACCAGGGGTAACGTATGGTGAAGTGGGGTAGGGGAGCATTGGAGGCACAGGACATGGGATGAGCTGGGTCCTCCCCCAGCCACAGAGGACCTGGGCTACCTGTCACATGTGCACCATGCTTGTGGCACTTGCTCCTTTCTGGCCTGAGCCCTCAACTCTGAGCTCCTGGAGGGCAGGGCTTCACCTTGCTGTCAGTCAGAAGCACACTGCTCCTGGAGGAGGTGCTGAGAACAATGTTTTGAATGGATGAATATGTAGCTGTGGCTTTGATCTTGGCACGGGGTTATGATAATTTGGTAAAAACAGTGGAATCAGAGCAAAGGCGAATCCAAGGGAAACGGTGAAGTAAGGGGAAGATTGTCAAGGAGCCCCCAGAGACGTCTGAAACCCTGCCAGCATTCCATTTCCTCACCCAGATGTGGGGGTACAATGGTGCTTTATGAGTATTGTGCATTAAATGAACACATGCATTTACACGTTTTATATTTCTATAACTAAATGGAAAAAAATTGAAAGGAGGAAAAAATGGACAATTTTGGTGACAACTTCAGTTTAATCAATGAGACTCGTTCTAGTTTTTTTTTTTTTTTTCCCTTTCCTCATTTTGAAGTAAGACCTTCTTAAAGAACAGTCCCATGCCAGAAATGGGGCGCTCAGTGGCAGAGGCGACAGGTCAATTTTAGGCATTGCTGGGAGCTCTGTAATGGCAGGTGAAGCATTGGAGCCACTTCTTTATCCTGGGAAGACCCTTGTTTCCTTTGCTGCTAGGCCTCATGTCCTGGGGATTTGACTGACTTCCCGTTCTTCTTTCAAGGGTCAGCCCCTGCATGATGGTAGAGGACTGTGCCTCACCCCCCAAAAAAATTTGGCAGCCAGATGATTCTTTTTCTCCATTATCCTCATTCATTTCCTCCAAAATAAAATTACAATGGCTTTCACTTAGAGATTTTACTGCTAACCTCTGTGAGATTGTAGATAAGGATTTGCAAATGGAGAATTACAAAGTGTGTGTAATAAAATTCTGTGAGTAATGGTCCCAAATCAGGATTTCTACTCCATTTCCTGGATGGTACTCAGAAGTTCTAGGAGGTTTTCTTAGAAGATTCTAAATGATGCATAAGTTCTTCATCCATACAACTAATCCTGGCTGTGTGCTTATGATGTATCAGGAAGTTCTCTAAATATATTACTGATATTACCTCATTTAAACCTCAAAACAGCTCTTCAGACATGTACACCATCCTCATTTTACAGATGAGGAAACTGAGGAATGGGAAATGTAAAGACTGCATCTCAGGTCACTTAACTGCTAAGTGGTAAAGCTAAAACTTAAAGCCAGGCAGCCAGATCTCAGAGCCCATGTCTACCTGTCTTTTAGAGTGTACATGGCTCAGACATGGCCCACAGAGGGCTGAGGCAGGAGCTGCTCCAGGTTTGTGGAATCTGGCTGTTTTCTGAGTCTTATGTTCCAAGGATGGACCACTTGGGCTCAGGTAGCATTCCTGTCTTTGGACATTCCTCTCCTGTGTTCTTGGTTGTTGTCCAACTGCATCAAAGATGCTCTCTTGACCTCTCTTCTGGCTAAAACCCAGAAACCCATCTCTTATCCTAGGCTCTCTCTGACATAGGAAATCCCTTCCCTATAAAGTTTTCACAGAATATTCCCCTGGACTTAAAAATCATTCTGCATAGACCTCAAAATCTTCTCTCTTCTATCCTTTGTTGGCTTACTCATTAAACAAATTTTCATCAACTTTACTATGTCAGGGACATTGCTGAGACTCTGGGGGACATATGGATAAATAATTCATCAATCATGTTCTCCAAGGTATTCACAATCTTATGAGGTCCAGAGGCACAGAAACAAAGCCATCTCACTATAGGAAAAGCTATGGAGGAGCTACAAACAAGCAGCCAAGGGAGCACATTTGGAGGCCAACAGTTGGGGACTCTGGAAGTTTGCCGTAGACGTTACTTTGGATGGGTAGATTTTTCTAGATTTACCAGAATGAAGGGAGGTCATTCCAAAGAAAGAAAAGAGTGCATGTGTAATTTGCAATGCCAGGAAATAATGAATGCAAAGTTTTAATTCAATGATTCATTTGCTCATCCCTAAATATTGATTGTGTTGCCTTTTTTGTGGAAAGCGTAGTACCAGATGGTGGCGATGTCATGTGAATGTAGGTTCCTCACCCTTGTGGAGCTTTGTTTCTATCAAGCAATTTCCTCAATGGGGAATAGTTATGCCACCCTAGTAGATATTTGGAAATGCAAGGTTGGTTGTCACAGTAACCAGGACACACTATTGGCATTAATGTCTGATTACAAGGGATGCTAAATATCCTGCAAGATATTTAAGATTTCCACATAACTAAGAAGCATCCTTACCCAGAGGCCAAGAGTGGCTCTGTCAGGAATGCTGGAAGTAGCAGAAGTTGCACACACACACACATACACACACACACACACAGAGGCACATATGCACACACAGAAACAGATGTGCATACAGAAATGCATTTACGTTCCCAATTTAGTCAGCCAAGGAGAGAGAACTTTCCAGAAGCAGATTCAGCATATCACTTTGAGTTATCCTTCTGTCCACTATAATATGTGTTGCTGCCAGTGACAATTTTCTTGAGTGTGGTCACATTCTTGTGGCATGAATCACCATTCTGGAACACCTGACAGTAATACACTATCACCTTCCCTTAAAGATGTTCACAAATGTCAGGTTCTTGTGGATCTTGAAGAAATGTCTCAGCTTCTGCACAGCCACATGCTTATGAAGGAAAATGCAGAGACAACACCCAGTTTTCCTGGAATCTCTCTCTTCCTCCAACTTTTCTGTGTCCTCAGCCCATCTTCCTATACAACCAAGAAGAAACTAGAATTGTGAAGCTCCTTGTGTTCAAAGGTTAGGATTTGGAGCTTCCAATCACTCCTGCAAGGTAGGCGGGCCTGTGACCCACCTGCAGAAGAGGAGCAGCGGCCTGCTGAGAAGCAGAGCCGCCCCCTCCCCCCGTGCCTGCAAGGTAGACGGAACTGTGACCACCAACAGAACAGGCCAGACCTGCAACCGACAGACAGAACAGGCCCAGTGGCCTGAGGAAGGGTAGAGCCGCCCCCCCCCCCACCGCGCCTGCAAGGTAGGCGGACCTGTGACCCACTGGCAGAACAGCCCCAGAGGCCTGCAGAGGGGCAGTGCCACTGCCTGTGCCTGCAAAGTAGGCAGAACTGCGACCACCGACAGAACAAGCCTAGCGGCCCGCAGAGGGACAGAGCCGCCGCCCGCGCCTGCAAGGTAGGCGGACCTGCTACCGACCGGCAGAGCAGGCCCAGCGGCCTGCCAGCGTGGTAGGCACATTGCCCCAATTGGAGGAGGGGCAGAGCCGCTGCCCGCGCCTGTGAGGGAGACTTTGCAACTATACAAGACCAATATAAATATATAGGGGGAAAATTCAATAGCACAACAGTTTCACCAAGTAGAAAGGAACACGAACAGTATGAAGAGACAAGGAAAGAAAGGACCACAAGCAATGCAGGTCAACTCAACGTTAGAAGAGGTAATAGCTGCAGCAGATGGAATGTCAGATAAAGAATTCAGGATATACATGCTTCAGATGATCTGGAGTCTCAAGGAAGACATCAGACAGCAAAATCAGACAATGAAAGATCACTTCAACAATGAATTACATAAACAAATCCAAGAAGCAAAAGATCAACTATACGGGGAGATAGAGGTTATAAAAAACAAACAAACAGAAATCCAAGAAATGCAGGAAGCAATAAACCAACTTAAAAACTCAATTGAGAATACTACCAGCAGAGTAGAACACTTAGAAGATAGAACATCAGACAATGAAGATAAAGTATTTCAACTTGAAAAGAACATAGACAGCTCAGCAAGACTGTTAAGAAACCATGAGCAGAACATCCAAGAAATATGGGATAACATCAAGAGACCAAATTAAAGAGTCATTGGGATACAGGAAGGGACAGAGTTTCAAACCAAAGGAATGAGCAATCTATTCACTGAAATAATACAAGAAAACTTCCCAGACTTGAAGAATGAGACAGAATCCCAAATCCTAGAAGCCTACAGGACGCCGAATGTGCACAATCATAAGAGATCCACACCTAGACACATTATAATGAAGATGCCCAACATACAGAATAAGGAGAGAATTTTAAAAGCTACAAGAGAAAGGAAGCAGATCACATTTAGGGGTAAGCCAATCAGGATAATAGCTGATCTTTCAACACAGACTCTGAAAGCTAGAAGATCCTGGAATAACATATTTCAAACACTGAAAGAAAATGGGTTCCAACCGAGAATTGTGTTTCCAGCGAAATTAAGCTTCAGGATGGAAGATGAAATTAAAACCTTCCACGATAAACAAAAGTTAAAAGAATTTGCAGCTAGAAAACCATCTCTTCAAAACATCCTTGGCAAAACATTACAGGAAGAGGAAATGGAAAATAACAATGAAAACCAACAGTGGGAGGTAGGACAGTAAAGGGGGGGAAAATAATCAAAGAGGAAAACAAACCATGTTTAGTAACATAAACAAATATGGCTGGAAGAACAACCCATATCTCAATAATAACCCTAAATGTTAATGGCTTAAACTCACCAATCAAGAGACACAGGCTAGTAGAATGGATCACAAAACAAGACCCAACAATATGCTGCCTACAGGAGACGCATTTGATAGGAAAAGACATACATAGGCTGCAGGTGAAAGGTTGGGAAAAATCATATCACTCATATGGACTTCGGAAACAAGCAGGAGTGTCCATACTCATATCAAATAAAATAGATTTCAAGCCAAAGTTAATCAAAAGGGATAAAGAGGGACACTACATACTGCTTAAGGGAACCATACACCAACAAGACATAACAATCATAAATATATATGCCCCAAACAATGGTGCAGCTATGTTCATCAAACAAACTCTTCTCAAGTTCAAGAGTCTAATAGACCACCATACAATAATCATGGGAGACATCAACACACCTCTCTCGCCACTGGACAGATCTTCCAAACAAAAGTTGAATAAGGAAACTATAGAACTCAATAACACAATTAATAACCTAGACTTAATTGACATATATAGAATATACTACCCAACATCAAACATCAACACTTTTTTCTCAGCAGCACATGGATCCTTCTCAAAAATAGATCACATATTATGTCACAGGGCAACTCTTAGACAATATAAAGGAGTAGAGATAATACCATGCATCCTATCTGATCATAATGGAATGGAACTGAAAATCAACGATAAAAGAAGGAAGGAAAAAGAATACATCACTTGGAGAATGAACAATAGGTTACTGAATGATCAATGGGTTATAGAAGACATCAAGGAGGAAATTAAAAAATTCTTAGAGATTAATGAAAACACAGACACAACATATCGGAATCTATGGGACACATTGAAAGCAGTTCTAAGAGGAAAATTCATTGCTTGGAGTTCATTCCTTAAAAAAAGAAAAAACCAACAAATAAATGATCTCATACTTCATCTCAAAATCCTTGAAAAAGAAGAGCAAAACAACAGCAAAAGAAGTAGAAGGCAAGAAATAATTAAAATCAGAGCTGAAATTAATGAAATCGAAACAAAAGAAACGATTGAAAAAATTGACAAAACTAAAAGTTGGTTCTTTGAAAAAATAAACAAAATCGACAGACCCTTAGCCATGCTAGCGAAGAGAAGAAGAGAGAGAACTCAAATTACTAGCATACGGGATGAAAAAGGCAATATCACAACAGACACTTCAGATATACAGAAGATAATCAAAAATTATTTTGAATCCTTATACTCCAATAAATTAGAAGATAGTGAAGGCATCGATAAATTTCTTAAGTCATATGATCTGCCCAGATTGAGTCAGGAGGATATAGACAACCTAAACCGACCAATATCAATTGAGGAAATAGAAGAAACCATCAAAAGACTACCAACTAAGAAAAGCCCAGGACCGGATGGGTATACAGCAGAGTTTTACAAAACCTTTAAAGAGGAACTAATACCAATACTTTTCAAGCTACTTCAGGAAATAGAAAAAGAGGGAGAACTTCCAAATTCATTCTACGAGGCCAACATCACCCTGATACCTAAACCAGACAAAGACACTTCAAAGAAAGAAAACTACAGACCAATATCTCTAATGAACCTAGATGCAAAAATCCTCAATAAAATTCTGGCGAATCGGATACAAAAACATATCAAAAAAAATTGTGCACCATGATCAAGTAGGATTCATCCCTGGGATGCAAGGCTGGTTCAATATACGGAAATCAATAAATGTTATTCACCACATCAATAGACTTAAAAATAAGAACCATATGATCATCTCGATAGATGCGGAAAAAGCATTCGACAAAGTACAGCATCCCTTTATGTTCAAAACTCTAGAAAAACTAGGGATAACAGGAACATACCTCAATATTGTAAAAGCAATCTATGCTAAGCCTCAGGCTAGCATCATTCTGAATGGAGAAAAATTGAAGGCATTCCCTCTAAAATCTGGAACAAGACAGGGATGCCCTCTCTCACCACTTCTGTTCAACATAGTTCTCGAAACACTGGCCAGAGCAATTAGACAGACGAAAGAAATTAAAGGCATCAAAATAGGAAAAGAAGAACTTAAATTATCACTATTTGCAGATGCCATGATTCTATACCTAGCAGACCCAAAAGGGTCTACAAAGAAACTGTTAGAGCTAATAAATGAATTCAGCAAAGTGGCAGGATATAAAATCAACACGCATAAATCAAAGGCATTCCTGTATATCAGCGACAAATCCTCTGAAATGGAAAGGAGGACAACCACTCCATTCACAATATCTTCAAAAAAAAAAAAAAATACTTGGGAATCAACCTAACAAAAGAGGTGAAAGACTTATACAATGAAAACTACAGAACCCTAAAGAGAGAAATAGAAGAAGATCTTAGAAGATGGAAAAATATACCCTGTTCATGGATAGGCAGAACTAACATCATCAAAATGGCGATATTACCAAAAGTTCTCTATAGGTTTAATGCAATGCCAATCAAAATCCCAACGGCATTTCTTGTAGAAATAGAGAAAGCAATCATGAAATTCATATGGAAAAATAAATGACCCAGAATAGCAAAAACAATGCTAAGCAGGAAGTGTGAATCAGGCGGTATAGCGATACCAGACTTCAAACTATACTACAGAGCAATAGTAACAAAAACAGCATGGTACTGGTACCAAAACAGGTGGGTGGACCAATGGTACAGAATAGAGGACACAGAAACCAATCCACAAAACTACAACTATCTTATATTTGATAAAGGGGCTAAAAGCATGCAATGGAGGAAGGATAGCATCTTCAACAAATGGTGCTGGGAAAACTGGAAATCCATATGCAACAAAATGAAACTGAATCCCTTTCTCTTGCCATGCACAAAAGTTAATTCAAAATGGATCAAGGAGCTTGATATCAAATCAGAGACATGGCGTCTGATAGAAGAAAAAGTTGGCTACGATCTACATACTGTGGGGTCGGGCTCCAAATTCCTCAATAGGACACCCATAGCACAAAAGTTAATAACTAGAATCAACAAATGGGACTTACTCAAACTAAAAAGTTTTTTCTCAGCAAAAGAAACAATAAGAGAGGTAAATAGGGAGCCTACATCCTGGGAACAAATCTTTACTCCTCACACTTCAGATAGAGCCCTAATATCCAGAGTATACAAAGAACTCAAAAAAATAGACAATAAGAGAACAAACAACCCAATCAACAAATGGGCCAAGGACCTGAACAGACACTTCTCAGAGGAGGACATACAATCAATCAACAAGTACATGAAAAAACGCTCACCATCTCTAGCAGTCAGAGAAATGCAAATCAAAACCACCCTAAGATACCATCTCACTCCAGTTAGATTGGCAGCCATTATGAAGTCAAACAACAACAAGTGCTGGCGAGGATGTGGGGAAAAGGGTACACTTGTACATTGCTGGTGGGACTGCAAATTGGTGCAGCCAATTTGGAAAGCAGTATGGAGATTTCTTGGAAAGCTGGGAATGGAACCACCATTTGACCCAGCTATTCCCCTTCTCGGTCTATTCCCTAAAGACCTAAAAAGAGCATGCTACAGGGACACTGCTACATCGATGTTCATAGCAGCACAATTCACAATAGCAAGACTGTGGAACCAACCTAGATGCCCTTCAATAGATGAATGGATAAAAAAAAATGTGGCATTTATACACAATGGAGTATTACTCTGCATTAAAAAATGACAAAATCATAGAATTTGCAGGGAAATGGATGGCATTAGAGCAGATTATGCTAAGTGAAGCTAGCCAATCCCTAAAAAACAAATGCCAAATGTCTTCTTTGATATAAGGAGAGTAACTAAGAACAGAGTAGGGTCGAAGAGCATGAGAAGAAGATTAACATTAAACAGGGATGAGAGGTGGGAGGGAAAGGGAGAGAGAAGGGAAATTGCATGGAAATGGAAGGAGACCCTCAGAGTTATACAAAAGTACATACAAGAGGAAGTGAGGGGAAAGGGAAAAATAATACAAGGGGGACAAATGAATGTCAGTAGAGGGGGCAGAGAGAGAAGAGGGGAGGGGAGGGGAGGGGAGGGGGGATAGTAGAGGATAGGAAAGGCAGCAGAACACAACAGACACTAGTATGGCAATATGTAAATCAATGGATGTGTAACTGATGTGATTCTGCATTCTGTATATGGGGTAAAAATGGGAGCTCATAACCCACTTGAATCAAAGTGTGAAATATGATATATCAAGAACTATGTAATGTTTTGAACAGCCAACAATAAAAAATTTAAAAAAAAAGGTTAGGATTTAAAACTTGTGTCCTAAGAGCACTGTAAAGCCATAGAAGGCGTTAGAAAATGATATCTTAAAGAATTTGAAGGTTTTTCAAAGTGGAGGAATTATAGAAAGGGAAGGACTGCAGTATGGAGCCCAGCAGGAACTATGATGTCCTTCTAGGTATGAGATGAGGAGGCTGGAACTATTGTTTTAGCAGCAGCTGAGAGAATGGATTATAAACTAATTTCAGAAGAAAAAGAATTAGGCTCAGATGATGATGGTCAAGTGAGAGAGAGAGAGAGAGCAATCAAAATTTACTTGGAGATGAGAATTGTGTCAGTCTCTGTTTATAAATAAACTCAGTTCTTGAGATGTATATATTCTCCCCATTTATAGATGAGGAAACAGAATCTCAAAGCAGTTGGGTAACTGATGATTTTATTCATTAATGTGCATAATGTGACTCATTTTCTTTACTAGGTGTTGAGTCTCCAAAGATGGTCTAATGAGTTGGGGGTCACACATATTCATTCTCTACTTCCGTTGCTTGGTTCCTGGACTCGTGCATTCTACCTGGTAACAACAGAGAACCATATAATGGTCATTGATTAGGAATACTGGGTTGATACTGTCTCCTATTGCTGCAATAAAAATTTATCAAACTGGTGGCTTAAATCAACACAGATTCATTATGTTGTAGTGTTGGAGGGGAAGTTTGAAATGAGTCTCACTGGGATCAGATCAAGGTATCTCCCCTTCATCTTCTGAAGGAGAGATCTGTAACTTGGATTTTCTAGCATCTAGAGGTACCTATATTCCTTGGCCCCTTCCTCCACCTTCAAAGTCAGCAATGTGGCATCTTCTCATCTCTCTCTGGCTCTCATCCTTGCTTTGTTATTACATCTTCTTCTCTGCCCCTCCTACTCTTTCACTAACAGGGACTCTTGTGATTATATTAAGGCCACTTGGATAATCCAGGATAATCTCTCCTTCTCAAAGTACCTTTTACCACATAAGGTAAGATAGTCACAGGTTCCAGGGATTTGGATGTGGGCATCTGTGTATGTGTGGTGGGGTGGAATCATTACTCTGCTATCAAGAGCTGTATCCTATGTTCTGGAGAATAGCCCACATTCTTGGAAGATGTCATTCTAAGTGGTTTTCTCAGTGGTATCTTGTACGAACCTTTCCATAGCCCTATCTCAGATTGGCAGGCTCTGGTAGGGTGGTATGTGATAGGGCAGTGGGTCTGATGACCAGCCCAGGTCAGTTGGCTAAATTGTTTGTTCAATAAATGCCTTTTACATTGCAGATATTCCTAAAAGTTCACTTACACAAATTGTCCAAAGAAGTTCTTGTTTTATCTTCCAATCACAATTGTCCAAAAGTCTATATAATATTTTTTTTAAACTTAAACCACCTCTTTGCCTACATAAAATAGCTGGCCAGGTATTCAACTCTATGTTTCATTCAGTAGGAGGATTTTTCTTTCACTGTAGTATTTCAGGGCAGCAAAACTCAATTTTTTGCACCCTGAAGGAATTTATTTATAAACCCAGATTGGCTTCTTTTGTTCTTCCATCAGCTAGTTAAGGAACCCTGGGACCATGGGTGTGAGCGGAAGGGGAAGCAATGGTACAATTATGATGCCATATGGGTCTGGGAGGCTAACTTGTGCTCTATGACCCTGTTTGAGCCTGGCTTCAGATGTGATATTTCTACCTTATGATGGATTGCTGTTGGGCCCGTTCAGCTTTGTGTTTTGTGGTATATGCCAGGTCTGACTCATGATGGGGAGTTCCAGCTACGTGTGATTCTCAGTCTCTAAATTTCATCCCCAAGCCAGGGTCTACTTTTTTTTTTTAAGTGTATATTTTCCAGTGCAGATGGAATGGTTTTGCTTTAGAATCCTGAGGGGTCTACACTGTTCTCTTACTGGGTCTTGTCCAGTATCTCCATGTGAGTTTAACCCAACTAAAAAGTTAGAGGGGATGTTCCCCATCATATTTCCCTCATCTTAACACCACTGCATGTTTGTGGGCTTTCTGAAACCATTCTCAGTTTTGACAGTTCACTACAAGATCTCACAGAGCAGACTGAAAGCAATCATGCAGTTATAGTTTATTATAAGGAAGGGATACAGATGAAATCAACCAAGGAAAGAAGTATGTAAAGCAGAATCTAGAGAAATACCAAATGGGGAGCTTCCATGTTACTCCTCTGCAAGGTCAGGGGGTACTTCTTTGCCAGCATCCATATAATTATGTCCAGAGTATGGCTAACCAGGAATGCTTACCCAAACCTTGGTGTTTAGGGTTTCAACTGAATGGCATTATGTAGACATGACTGATGGATTGCTGGTACACTTAATCTCAGTTTCCAGGTCAACTGATATCAAAAGTTCCTATTCTAAATCACATTGTTGACCTTTCTGGTATAGTTATATACATTAAGGTGTGGCCAGCATCATCTGAAATCACATTATTACTAGATAACCCAAGGTTCCCAGACAAACAGAGATTACGTCTCAGGAGACAAGGGCAAAGGTAAGGTTAAATAGTTTTTGTGCAAGAAATTATTAGCTGCATGATGTCCAAAGTGCTTTTTCTACCACAAATATCTCTTAGAAGAGGAACTAGCAGGTTGGGTGGCCCAAATGGTGCGACTATTTGTGCTGCACTCTGGACCTGCTCTGGTTGTTTTCAATGTCACTTGATGAAAGAGTCACAACAGAATATCCTAGCATAGAATATGCTGCCTCTTGAATCCAAGGAGACACTTGGGTTGTTTTGCTTCCTTTTTAGGAGTGGAGGCATGAGAGACCATAATTTCCTCCCTTTATTTTGGAGAGGGATGTCCTGGGATGGCCCAGGCCACTGGGTCCTTAAAATCTTCATTAAGGCAAGGGTTCCTTGAAACCTCATAGAACTACCAATGCCTCCAATCAACCTGTCACATCTTGTCCATTGTGTCCAATTAACATAATTTCATTGATATTGCAGACCAGTGTCATGTTCTGAAGAGTGTCCAGATGGTCTAAGTATTTTCAGACAGCATTATAATGGAGGGCTGGGGAGTCTGTTTATCCCTGAGATGAGATCATAAGCATATACCGTTGTTTTGTCCCTTATGTATTCAAACTTCTGGGCAATTCTTCAAGTTCAAAGGGTCCAGGCAAATCTGGGAACTCAAAAGTTTTCAAGTGCATCTATGCAGATGTCCCATTCCAGGTTTTAGGCCCCACTCCTTCCCAATCTGGGGACCCTGACCTTGGCAAAACAGATTTGCTGAGATTTAGAATTCAACCTTTGTTGGAGCTCTCATATCCTTATAATGAAGTCCTGGCTTGGTCCTCAGCTTTTTCTGCCCTCTGGCTACAAGAGATAAGAGTCTTTTATGTGCTGCCAAGGAGGTTCTCTGGCTTTTACAATTTACCTTAAATTGGAGATAAACCATCCTCAGACCTTCATTGTCTTTCCTCATTGCATTCATAGCACCCAATAAGAGCCATTCAATTTCATAGTTCCAATTATCATGCCCCCCAAACTTCTTGAGTGCCTTAGATATTGCATCTGCCAGTGGATTTCCTTTCACTATTCTCCCATTGTGTTTCATTATCAATGAAAGTTTTAAAAATGATACTACTTCAGCCTGCCAGGGGATATTCCTACTCTCCTACCAGACCTAGCATTAGGTGACCCATCTCCACAATCCCATTTTGAAGTCAACGTCTTAGAATGACTTCTCGTACTAACTCTCTGAGGTCTGATTCTCCAGGAAACAGATTCTGAGGCAGAGATTTTTATGCAAGCATTTTATTGGCTAGTGTTCCCAGGAACAACACCTGTCATGGAGTGAAGGAACAGGGTTGGAGAAAGAGAGAAGATGAACTGAGATAAAGTCTTGTCTGAGCAGAAGCTCTGTCAATCCCTTATGGAGCTCTGTCATTGAGGTAGCCCTTCAGAGTTGTCCTTGCATAACAGGCCTAGATCATTATAGCCCACATCAGCCAGTTATTAGATGTGGACTTCTATGGGGTAGAAGCACAATCTTGGGAGTAGCACCTCCCTTTAGCTGAGGGCAATGAAGGGCCCAGCTATAAGTTGTCAACACTTTTGACTTCTAGGGTAATGGGCACCTCAGCCCTGTAGGAGGAATCTGGGAGGTAAACCACAGCATCCTCCCACTTAGCTGTGTGATTAGTGACATTCTAGTATAGAGTTTCTATCAGCTTTGGTCTGACCATGACTTTGGAATGACCATGTGCAACTTACCTATGTTGGACATGTTTCTTTGTGAGAAAAATAACTCATTTTGGTTTGTTCAGTCCTTGAGTTTCTAGAATTCATTTATAGCTTTAGTAAAATCTAGTCTTTTCTAACCAAGATATCCTATGCAGAGTTATTAGTATTTCCATTTTATTTCTAACCAATCTATCTATGTGAGCCATTGTTTTTTTCCAAATGCCATACAGAGAAGTCAAGTAATTTTGTTCGCATTACAAAGTGATTGAAAAAGTTGGGATTCAAGCTTGGATCTGCCCAGACACAGACCTCTACACTTTAATTTTGTAGTACCATGTACTCCAATGATGTATTGGAGTTCTGCAGGAAAATTTACTTGGTCAACATTGAAGATGCCCTTGAGAAGGGTTATACACTTAATCTTATCAGTCAAAAGTACAGGTAAATGTTGTTCATCCCATACTTTTTTGAAAACAGAAACTGATATTGATATGGTGAAAATATGTGCCATTGTCCGATAACCAAAAGGGATAGAAAATAAGGATACTATAGGGCATTTTTAAAAGATAACAAGCAGGGGAGGCTAGAGCCTAATATAACAGGTGACTGTTATCTACTCTTGGTTCTGAACTCAGGTGAAATCAAGTAGTGTTTTTGAGACTTCAGGTTTAGGCAAGGAATTCATAAATTAAACCCCTGATTACAAATCCTAACACTGATGGATTTTACTAAAATCAAAGGTCTCTGTTTATCACAGTATATATAAACAACATCAACAGTGAAAAATAAAAGAAATCTGTATGTCTGAAGTCAGCAAGAAGTTATTATTTAGAATTAAACCAGAAATTATTATAAGTCAACAATTAAAAACATTATAAAAATGAGATATGGGGATAGGTAGGAAATTTCTAAAAGAGTAAGTCTGGTTGTCTAATAAGTAAGTAGTCAAATACTTAACTTCACCAGTAATCAGAGATACAAATTAAAGCAATAATAACGTGCCACTTCACACCCAACAGATGGGCAGAAAGTAGAGAGTCCAATCATATCAAGCATTGGCAAAGATTTGAAGATGCAGGCATCCTTCATGCCCTACAGAGTGAAGCATAACTGGTACAGCCATTCTGGAAAGAATATGATTATGTGTGAAACAATTAAGTGTGTGCCTGTCTCATAACCTAGAAATCCAGCTCCTGAGAGTACACCTCTGACATTCTGGCTCAGGTTCATAGGGTGGCATTGAAGAAGATATTTGGGCAACATACAACCAAGTACAGGGTCAGTCTATAATGGGTCTATCACTAGGGGCATCAGTTAGTAAAACCAAGACAAGCACAAATGAAAGCTAAATGTTCTCCCCCCTTTTCCTCTGTTTCTCTCTCTCTCTCTCTGTGCATGTGTGTTCACACAGACATGCACCTGTGGAAGGTGAAGGAGAAGGAAAGTCACTGAGGGAGATGACTATAGCCAATCAGACTTTGTACATCTCAAGTTTTGAAAAAGAAGGAAAAAGAAAACAAATGAAAGATTAGCTATAAAATTGGTTCATATTTGTGGTCTTTGCAAATTCTTTGTACATTAATTTTTGGTATTAATTCATGAACCACAAATAAGCTTATTATTTAGAGTTACACAGAGACTTTCTTCTGATCCCCATTCAAAATTTCCTCCAACATTTGAGGACTGTTTTTTAGTTTAGTTTTGTTTTGTTTTTAAACCAAGACTCTAGAACTTTCTTGAGGGTTTTGCCTACAAGATGACCCTCACTGTAGACCTATGAGGAATGTACTTATAATTGAGGGCAAGAGGTTTAATGAGGTTGACCATGTCTCTCAGTGGAATGGAATTAAAGTTGATCCAACTCCAACAAATATATTCTTTCCTCATCACATGGTCTAGTTCAAGTCTCTGCAGAATTTGTATGAAAGTACAGTTGTAATTCTTGGTGCTACAGAGTACTTCTGTTGGCAAACAAAAGTTCATTTTTTTTATAGACAAATTTCAACCTTACACACTGGGACTGGAGTCTCTTTGAGACTCAAAGAGCTGATGAACCGCACCTGGGAAGGTTCAGCTTGATCCAAGGAAAATGGCTTTCTCTTTGGAAAGTGCTGAGGTTGGCCTCTCAGCCTGAGCTGCTCTCTCTCCTCAGGAGCTCTCCATTAAGAATTAATTTACTGGCATAGAGAAATATGATCTTTATAATCTCCCCAGTGTCTGACACTGTTGTTTCTATCTCCTTTTTATGTCCTTTCTGTACTTTCCTCAATACACAGAATTGAGCTTGGCTGTGATTTATCAGCTACTGTTATGGGAACAACAGCAGCTCTCACCCGTCTTGTGTTTTACAGTTTACCAAACCCTCCAAGATGTCACTGCATCCTCCCTGACCATCCCTTAGGGGATCATTCTCCCCATTATGCAGGAGAAGAAGTGATATTCTAAGACTTCCAGGGTTTCATATCCAGGTGGAGCACGGATTTAAATGTCACTCCAAAGTCTGTGCTCTCTCCTTTAAGCATGCCTCCTCTCATTTGAGCTGAAAGTAGATTTTATCATTTCCAAAACACTTTCTCATTTGCCACTTCTGTCGTAGAGGTGTTATACCACCTACCACCACCTACAGGACTTGCCTATCATCAGACCCTTCGCTGAGTTGGGAGGTGGGATTTGAACTGGAGGGTTCTGCCTTTCTGCCTTGTTTTTCTTCCCTAACTACAGGAAATCATACTCCTTGCTATGGTTTGGATATGAGGTGTCCCCCAAAAGCTCACTGTGAGACAGTGCAAGAAGGTTCAGAGCAGAATTGTTTGGGTTGTAAGAGTCTTAACCCAATCAGTGAATTAATCCCCTGACAGGGATTAACTGAGTGGTAACTGAAGGTGGGTAGGGTGTGGCTGGAGGAGGTGGGAGTTGGGGTGTGGCTTGGGAGTATATATTTGTATCTGGCAAGTGGAATCTCTGTCTTCTGATCATCATGTGAGCTGTTTTCCTCTGCCACACTCTTCCACCATGATGTCCGGACTCACCTTGAACCCCAAGGACTGGAGTCACCTGTCCATGGACTTAGAACCTCCAAATATACTTTTCCTCCTCTACCATTGTGCTGGTGAGGTCCTTTAGTGGCAGCAGTGACAAAGCTGACTAAAACACTCCTCTATTTTTGTATAGGGTCTCGCTCATGTAAGAGGTGGTGCAATCAAATAACGGTTCACAGTCATGAGTGTCACTTCCCCTTCCGTGAGACTGTGAGGGTGGAGGGGAAATTCTGAAAGAGCAAATAACCTGTTATCAGTTACTCCACAGAGCTGGAATCAGAGTCAGAGCCCCCAGGTCCATTCCCTTCCTCGGTGACTCTCAGGCTGTGGAGGAACAATCCACCAGGGAGCAAAGAGTGGGCTCTGAGGTGGAGGAGCTTTGATGAGGGTTCCCACAGAGCTTTATAAAACAACTGGGATGTGAAAGATGGTCCAAGAGATCTGGATGAGTCAGAGGATGATTAGTCAGTGGTGCTCTTTATCAGCCCCCCTTGGTTCCTGCCTCCCTCTGGGGCTTCCATGGTTTCATTGCTCATTAGCACTTCCAACAGAAGGTGTGGAGGAAATGAATGCAGGAGCAGTTGATTCACTGCCTGGTGCCCTGTACATTTGGGGGTGCCTCGGAATTCTTCCTCAGGCCCCAGGTCAATAACCCCCTACCCCCAGCAGTACTCTCCAGCCCTGGGAAGAGCAAGTTGCAAATAAAGCTCTGATCTCCAAGTTAGAACTGGGTCTTCCCAGAAAGACCTGGGGTTTTGAAAGTCAGTGACCAAGAAGCAGTCTCCTTTAAACTGAGAAGCAAAGATCAGATGGAAAATTCGGGAGAAGAAGCATCATCCATCAAAGGGGCTTCCATGATGGCCGGGTAACCTGAGAGGCATAATGTGGAGAACTCTGCTTTTCATCTGTGCCCACTGTTTGCAACCTTGGTCTTTTATTTTATTTCTGAATGCATGCAGGTCACTGGGTACCTAGTAGGTGGAGTTTTGATGACTCAGGGCATCTGTTGTTACCACTGTTGGATAAACAGCTCTGAACTCATATTCATGGCATTATCACTGTAAAAGACAGTGCTGCTGTATCACTATAGCATAAACCAATTAGCAATCGGTCTCACAGATGGAACCTCTGCAATATCCCTGAAATCCCCCCACCCCACTCCATTTCAACAGCTGCCACATTAATTCAGATCCTTCTTGCCAGGCTACACTCACCAGCTCCTACATGGACCCCTGGCCCCTACCCCTTCCCCTTTGCAACCATCCAACCCAAGGAATCCAGATTCTATGTGCCACTTACCAGTGATGAATCATTCAGGAGACCAAATGCCTGCATCCCTGCCTCCTCTGGGCTTTCTCAATACTTTGTTTTTACTGTGTAACATATGGACTTTCATCCTGGTTCACTTATAAGCAGTTCTATCAAAATGTATGGGCTCCTGGGTCTCCTTCCTTAGGTGATGAGTTTCCCCTAGGGCCAGCCTGGACTTCTCTTGTGCCCCCAAAGCAAATCCCAGTGCATGGTCCATAGTAGGGACCCAATCTATGGCTGTTGAACCAGAATATTTACTGTGAATTCAAGTTACTTGTCTATACATATACCCTGCAATTTCTCCTATAGCAGGGGATGGCAAACCACAGCCAACCAACAACCAACCATCATCCAAAACAGCTCCCCATTTTTGTAAACAAAGTTTTATTGTAATGTAGCCATGTACCTTCATTTATATATGCTTATGGCTTCTTTTATACTATATGATGGAGTAGTTGTGACAGACTGACTGGATTAAAAAAAATCAAAAGAACTTGTTTTCTGATATTTTACAGAATCTAGAGTATAAGGCCACCGAGGGCAGGGATTGTGTTTTATTTTTATATCTACTTAGAAGGAAGCACAATAAATGCTTTTTGAATAAATTAATGAATTAGTTTTGGCAAGGAACTATAATCCCATAACTCAGTGTGCGTATGTGTGTTTGTGTGTGTGTGTGTGTGAGAGAGAGAGAGAGAGAGAGAGAGAGTGAGAGAGAAAGAGAGAGAGAGAAGAGATGAACCATCTATATCTATGCTGGATAACTACCTGATGATGGATTCATTCTTTTCCTTCATTAATTTATTTATTCAAATTTTTTATTGAGCACCTGCTATATGTCAGACATTATTCTTGGCATTGGGGTAAATAGTGAGCAAAAGCACAAGGTCACTATGGTCATGGAGTGTGGAGTCTTGGGGGAAGACAGACATCATTAGAACATTAAGTGCATAGTGTTAATTGTAGTAGGAAGGAGAGTAACACGGGGTGCTGAGAGCCTGTACCAGTGGAATTAGCTCTTTAAGGGAGGTCAGGAAAGGATTCTCTGAGAAGGGGGCTCCGGAAGGAAGACCTGAGGGAAAGCTGTAGTTGAGTTTGGCCGAGAGCTAAGGGAAGGGTGTCCCATGATGAAGGAGAAGCATGTAGAGAACCCTGCAGCGGAAGGAAGCCTGGTGGTGGCAGGGATGACAGACAGAGGGGCTCAAGCTGGGACAAGGCTGACTAGATGGTTGGGGAGGAGACAAGGGTCTGGCTAAAAGCCTTCAAGGAATTTTCTCTTTCTTCTGGGGACAACAGAAGCCCCCTGAAGGGTAAGCAGGGAAGTGCCAGAGGAAGGGAGGTGGGAAGAGATGGATTTTAATACCATTTGTATTTTGCCAAGATTGCACTTTTCCTTGGAGAAAAGTTTTTCGGTGACAGCTGCTTTCAACTATTGATTGCATATTTCTTAATAAATCAAATTCAGGGAAATGACAGTTTTGTTCTCCTTAAATATTGTGATGGCATTACCTCACATGTATTCAGCTTTTTTTTTTCTTCCAACCCTTTGTTTTCACATTAATGCTGTCTCTTTAAAAAGAATTGCTCCCATGGTATTGCAAGCAAGAATGTCTGAGCAGAGTCACTGCCTTCCTCCCATGAACTGTACCCATTAACGGAGGCCTTTGGGCATTGGTTGAATTTCTGGGGCTGATGTTACTGACTCTGTTCAGGCTGCAATTTCTAGATGCAGGATACCTGCTTAAAGAAAGGAGGGGCTCAGAGACCTTGGCACTGCCCCATCCAGAGCCTAGGACAGTGTCAGAGGTGGC